>NC_137456.1:79012233-79452764 GCF_964235325.1 Thermobia domestica
GTAGCTATTCTGGTTGCTGATATGCAGCGAATTACTTCCAATAAATCACTACTTCGTTTGGTTGTGAGTACGAAAAATAAAACTTGATGAATATCTTAATGGTAATTAATAGTCTCTGCTATATTTTCTGGCACAAATCACTGGTTTGAAATGAAGAAAACATACGAAATATTTTTTTGACCCAATTGTCACGACTCCACGATTTCTAGAGTTTCTCTCGGCACGGCTACTGAGATTTCTTTCAACTTTAACCATAAGATCTGCAATTTCCTTCCCCATTTCCCATGAATGTTATTTAGCTATAATTATAGCGAAGACTGGTCAGTAATTTAAATAGGACCATATGAAACTGAACCATAAGTCCTGACGGACTTACTGACTGATCAGCGCTTAGGCCAAACTGCTTACGCTAGAAATTTAAAATTCGGACATTACATAGGATTTGTGTACTAAGGAAGGATTTTTGGGAATTCCTCGTGGAAGGGGGGCATGGGATTGCAATTATTGTAATAAGTGATCATATCTCGGAACCTCTTAAGTTTAGAGACATGAAATTTGGTATTTGGATTTTTAAAATCTAAAATAAACATTTATTTTTGCGTTGTTTGACCTAGGCATTAAATTTCGTGTGACACTTCGACGAAATTTCTACTACAACATCCCACGATTATGATCCGAGGCTAAGGGAAATGCTGATGATTATAATGAATGAAATAGTGGACTGAAGGAAGTAGGAAAAAAACGGGTGAACCTTCAGAAAACCCACGCACACATGTTTATCCACCACAAAGTTCACTTGGCACGAGCTTGGATCAAACTAGGAACCCTACGCACCAGAGGTGAGCGCTGCACCGCTGAGCTATCGTAACTTCTCTTGAAACTTCAAATGAAGAATATTATGAAAGTTGCAGAAAGAAGGAGACAAGTAAAAAAAATGTCTGTGGGGCGTTTTGATATATACCCAATACTCAGAAACTTCTGAGTAGGATTTTGCAGTCAGAATACGTAGAGCTACTAACAAGAGTTACAATATTACGTTCTTCTAAATTTCAGCCATAATAAGAGGAGCAATCTGATTTATATTGAAATAACATTGACTGATCCTGTTCTTAGTGTCGTTGATTATTATTATTATTATTATTATTATTATTATTATTATTATTATTATTATTATTATTATTATTATTATTAATTATAATAATAATATATTAAAAAGCTAAAGAAATGCAGAATAATTTTGTATTTTATAGCCGAAATTACTCCTGCGGTATATCTGGATCTGTAATACGTATTACGTAGAAAATACTTGAACTTTGTGAAAACTGTGATCAAATCTTTACGTTTATGCGTAAAAGTTCTGAAAAGTTATTTCAGAGGTTCGTTATTCAACACTTTGAACATAAGAGTTCTAATAATAATTCTGTTTAAGTGAAGAAACATAACTTCATATACAAGTATATTTGCAACGAAGTATTTTGAAAATTCACGGTGAAAATCAGACATTTGTAATTACAAAATATTTCATCTTAAACGCTCCAATGTTTTTTTTAAATGCTTCTTTTGGTATAAAAAATATTTACCTACATATTCCGTGAAAATTTACGATAAAATATCTGACAATTAAATATGTCAAATTTTCACAGTAAAAATTTCATTTAAAAAACTAGCCTTATTCTGTACATGTTACGCTATAATGTTTTTGACAACAATATTATTGAATAATATGAAACTAGTAATTTGTTGTAATCTGGCTGAAAATCTGACAGTACAGCACTTGCTTATACTTAAGCTTAAATTAATCACATCCAGGTTAATAATGTACTTCTTATATTGAATAAACCTGTTGGCTGTTGGAATGTAAGAAGATTCATGAAATATGTTTATAATCTTTTAAAAGAAACCAGCTTAGGGTCTCATACTTACATTCATCTTCTAAACTGTATAGAGATGCGCACGAGACAAGATTTGTGGCTGTCTTGTCTCGGAAATGTGCTGTAAAAGTGATGTCTCGACTCGAAAAATGTATATTTCACTATTGGAAGAGCCGTGTCTCGACTCGAATTTTGTCAGGAAAATCTTGTCTCGACTCGTCTCGTGCGCATCCCTAAAGCTGTACTTATACCTTTGCAATTAGAAAATTCTAGCAAAATCACTGTTGTTAGTTGTATCGTCTATAACAAAGTTCTTGGACGTTTCACGTTGACTTGAAGCTTTAAGTGTAAAAATTTGTAAACAACATACGTTAAAAAAAGACAAAGTTTGGTAAGGAGCTGTTTTCTTTGATAAGTAGGTAATTACTATGCTCTACAAAAAAAAAAAAAAAATCAACTTGATTATTAAGCTATAATACTGATGCTGAATGAGTACGTGACGTCAATAATTTTGATGCTTCCACTTTCAATCACTGCTCGCGGACATTTGGATTGAGCTTTTCCTTTTCCAAGTTCCATCATTATCTTTGACTTGCTCTTCGAGACGTAATTTAATAGATGTCTAGTCCGGTTTAACTAGGACAAAAACACAACTGGAAATCATAGAAAGAGAAATTGGAAACGATTGATTTAAAAATTCACTAAAACTTTTTAGCAAGGCAAGGACCCGGATGCAAATATAGTCCACATTTCTTATGATTGGCAATTATTCGCCCTCTGTACAAGCTCACAAAAGAACCAGTGCACCAAGATTATATCCAGTTATAGATTATGTCTAGAAATTATGGATCGTAATTTGTCCATGTGAAACTGTATAATTTGTTATGTGTGTGAATATTCTATTCAAATAGGAGTTAGGAATAGTCTTATTTACCTAATGTAATTTGGTGAGGCCAGAACAGCAGGGTAGCCACTCTGTCCAAAAGTTTCTGGAGTGAATGAAGAAAATGGGAATTATGGAATGAAGGATATTATACGGTATATACAAGAACTTGGTAGTTGTTGGTTAGATGGTTGTCCCTTTCAGCACCGAGGCTACATGAGACCTCCAGCTTAACGTGGGACACAAACCATGAAGCCGGATCTCTCGCACCAAATGTGCATAGTCTCTCTATATACATAGCCACAAGGGAGCTCACGGTAATTGTTGTTTCATTATACAGATTGTAACTTTCACACTTCAATGTTCCGAATCTGTAAGCAATCTCGTTTCTTATAGTATAAACTATTAGATCCTTGATCTCTTGTACCCACAAATTAATCTAGAAAATAATTATAAAACTGTATTAAATTTAAAGCAGAGTACTCACTTCTAGAGGAATAACATTTAGCTGGCAGCCATAGTCATATGATCCTAAGAGATAGGCTGATATTCACATATGTTCGTAATACAGGTAGGTGCAAAGAGTTCTGGGGAATGTGTTTTAACTGTGTCTTGTTCAGTTAATAATAATAATAATAATAATAATAATAATAATAATAATAATAATAATAATAATAATAATAATAATAATAATAATAATAATAATAATATAATAATAATAATAATAATAATAATAATAATAATAATAATAATAATAATAATAATAATATAAAATATTGGAATAATTAAAAGCTGTTAGACTACCTGGTCTTGGATTCGATTCTCGGTTGGGGCGTAGAAATATTGGTGGTGACCCAGTGCTCTAAGAGCGACATGAATTCAAAAGTATCGGTATGTAAAAAGGATTTAAAAGTATAGGATACTTGTGTATATACGGGTCTCCAGATTAATACTTACTGTTTAACATTGTTTTTTTATTAACTTAAAAAAGAGAGGGGGGGGGGAGAATTAGACCAAGTTCTTCTTTACCTAACTATAGAGGCACACTCTTTTAATTTTGTTGTCTCATTATTAGAGCACTCATCTCTGGCGCAATAATGAGTCTGTTATACATCGAGCCAGTGGGCTTTTTCAGGGTTCTGTTCTTTCTTCTCTTTATCTCAGGGTGGATTGATTTAAATCAGTCTGATTTAAATCACGATTTAAATCAAGATTTAAATCACTTGATTTTTTAAATAAAAATCGTTGATTTAAATCGAATTCCTAAATAATGAAAATAAGTAAAATCCCGTTTCTGTTCTGTTATTTCGATTATGGAAGTTAATAATCATAATACAATGAGACTCAAATGTACAGTATAGTATGAAAACAAGTGTCATGCAGAGGATGATTAGGGAAAATCCCGTTTTAAACAGGTAACGGAGCAATCCTTCTTTCTTCTTTTCGTAACATTGGGTTTGGGTTTTAAAATCGTTAACTATTCCAACGGGGAAATCACCATTGACATTTAAGACAAAAATTTCTTTTTTCTGCGTGTCTGTTTGTTTGACCTCAGATAATAGGGCGTATTTAGAGGGGTCCTATCCCCCCTTTTTTTCTTAATTTTATAACTTTAGGTGAAATTTATGTATTTCATGCCGCAAGGTGGTTCTGAGTTTTTAAAAATAGGCCCGTGCCAAATATCAGTAACTTTTGTAAAAAAAAAAAATGTCTTTTTGATAAACGTTGCTGTACTTTTTCCTTAATACTTGACCTTTTAAATTATATCACCTATTTTTAGGTGATATGGTAGATTCTTCGTTATTCAATTTAAAAAGTACCAATAAGGCTTTTTACTTCGTTTTCTGTAAGGCTGGAGGCATTTTAGAACACATTACATATGCTTTCACGCAGGGTTGGCTGGTTTAAACCATGCAAAAAAACGAAAAATGTTTGTAAAAGTGTAAGTTTTCGTAAAATCTTCAACACACATATTAGTGGGTTATCGCATGTCATTCCCGCATATTATTCCTATTATATTCAAATTTAAATTCCCCATTCATTACTCAAAGAAATTAGCCCTATACTACAAAAGCAACTTTTTTTTGTAAGGTTATGAATGTTTCTTTTGTGATTTTTTTTTAGTAGTTCGTTATTATTATGCAATTGCAATCAAAGGAAAATTCTAAATATTGTATCCTTTTAGTAATGTTTACTATTGAGAATATACATCAAAATATCGTACTTTGGGGAAGGGGGGTCATACAAACCTCCCGAGAGGCATTTACTGAAATCAGAAATATCTTTGGTATCTATTTATGTATAAATGGGTCAGAGCCAAAGTCGACTCAAATAATTCTTATTTTTATTCACTTTTCTTACTGATATGCAAATTAAGTCGTTCTATTTCTTTAACTTGGACTAATCAAAGTCGTAGTGAACTAATGTGGACTAAATTAGTTCTGTACTCTGCAGTATTTTGAAACTGTTCATATGTAATTCTGTATAATGATTTCAATTGTGCAACTGTTTATCTTTTTGTCCTGAAATGACTCTTGACAATTAGACAATCATATTAAAAGTATGTAACGATTAGTACAACGTATCAGGAGTCCTTCGTGAGTGAGTCGGCAGACGTATCGCATTTGTGGCCAATTAGTCCAGTTTTCAAGTTCAAATGGAGGACAATTTGTTTCGGATGTAAGAGACGAGAAACGGTTTGGACTCCGCTTTGAGCTTATGTGATCCGTTCCAGCACAACCCGGTTGTTGCATAATAACACCAAAGTGAAACAAACTTATTTCTGTTCATATGTGATATAAATACATAGAGTAAATTATTTAATAAAAAAAAACGGTTTAAACCAAAAAACCAGGTTTAAACAAAAAAAACTGATTTGTTGTTTTTTTTTCAATAGAAAACATGGTTTTTGCCAACTCTGCCACGCCTTTCTGCGTTGAGGCATAGTGTGTGATGACGTCATAAATTTAAAAAGATATTTTTTGTTATGGGTATTATTATTATTATTATTTGGCGGGTTACATTTTGCATTCAGAAGACTGAAATTTTGCACACTCGTTCAGTGCACCCCGTAATAATTTTCAGATGTTTTCAGATCTCTGTGTGGAAACAGCGGGGTCCAGAGGGGCAAAAATGTTTAAAAAAGGATATTTAACAAAAAATAACTTTTTTCGTGATTTTCCCGTCTCAGATGAAGACATATGAATGGTACCGTTTGAAAGGCTGTTCTATTGTGAAGAAAATGATGTACGTACTATGCTCCTAGAATAAATAGGAATGTCTCAGGAAACTGTTACCTGAGATCCTGTTTTATACGGGAATCTGGGGTATTTGAGGAATATTATTTTTCACGGGCTTACTTTTGCACCTACAAGATTGAAATTTTGCACATTTACTCAGTGCACCCCTCAGTATTTTTCAGATTTGTTTCAGATCTCTGCCTTAAAACAGGGGAAGGGGTCCACAGAGGTATTTTTTTTTTTAAAAAAAAAGACATTTTTAACAGAAAATTCCTTTTTTCGTGATTTACCCGCCCAGATACACGATGGAGACATTTGAAGGGTACTGTTTGAAAATTTGTTTTATTCTGAAGAGAATAATTTACAAATCATGATCTTAGAATAAATAGGGATGTCTGAGGAAATGTTTATATTAAATCCGGGTCATCTGGGGCATTATAGGAATGTTCTTAGCTCATTGTTAAATAGTTTCCTCACTCTTACTACTCAAAAGAGAAGCTTGAAATTTTGTACACACATTTAGTACACCCCTTAGCATTTCCCAGTTTATTTTGAGATCCGTGCTGTAACACAGGGGTATCCAGAGGGGACCAAATTAAAAAAAAATGTTTAAAAAAAATGCCGATTACTCTCAAAATTTCCCGCTTCAGGGACATGATAAGGAAATCTGAATGTTACCGTTTCAAAAGCTGTTCTATTCTAAAGAGAGTGATGCATGTACCATGATCCCAGGATAAATAGGGATGGTGATGTAGCTGCTTGACTGAAAGTCTATAATTTACCTTTAAAAAGAGCCATAATTTAAAAGGGTTAAGAAACATTGTTTGGGATTGATATAGGTTAACGATTGGGGATAATTCAAAATTCAACCCCAATACTTTCACTTAAATGGCATAATTAGCATTTAATTCTAATTCCTAATGCTTTATCTTCAATTCGCGTCTTGTATTATACCAGGAGAAAGATTTGATTTAAATCAAAAAATCGATTTAAATCAAAAAAATCAACAAAAATGATTTTTATTTAAAAAATCATGATTTTTTTCCACCCTGTCATCGATTCCCTGATTATCATTTACTTACATGTGTTAATGTGTCTTCCTTACGATACATAATACAACCGCGAGTCTATGAATAATGCATTTCATTTTCATTTCTCTTCTGATATTTCGTCGCATGAGAACTAAAGGAACGTAACTTTGTTTTTGTAGGTTTACAGGCGAGAGGACAAAAATATTATTTTCTTAGAAAGATGTGTTCTTAATAAGATGGTAATTGAGATACATTACAATAGATGATCGACAAGGAGAACAGATGGCGTTACGTTCTATTTTACACCAAGTGGGGCTTTCAAAATTATGTCCAAACATGAAAAAAAGTGAAAACCGCATTTTTGGAGTTACGTTATTCTGGTTCTCATGCGACAATTTCTACTGTTTCAACCCTTGCCCTAGTGGTCGACAATGTTCCTGTCCCGACGATACTTTTTTTTTTTCAATATTGTTACCCATGAAAAGAGAACATTTTCGTTTCGTCTGATTCTCTTGTCGAAAATAAGACAAAAACTTTCTCGAGTCTCATGGGCAATTCCAGCTCACCCCAGGGGCAGATCCAGGGGGGCGATCGGGGCTATCGCCCCCCCCCAGAAGAGGAAGCTTTCTTATTTTATATGCATAAATAAAACCCATCCCAAAGTTTGGAGCCCTTAAAAGTAGCAGTATGACAACCCACCGACCCCCCCCCCCAAAAAAAATAGGTCCTGGATCCGTCCCTGGTTCACCCAAGTCTTAGATTCCAAACACTGATTTAGTGTTACTTTATCACTGTTTTAGTGATAAGAGGTGATTGTAGGAATACAATGAAGACAATTTATCAGCGTTTAAAGATACGCAAATCATTACACAATATATTTCAATAATAAATATGGTTTAAAAGTTGTTGTATCATATTCTTCACGAAGCTCTCGTGACGTGGAAAGATTCTGGTAACTTCTAGATATACAGGGAGAACCTGAAAGATGTGCACAAACTCCGGGAGGTGATTCGTGACATCAAAAGGAGACAAAACGTCCTCTTGCATGTTGGCGAATTCAGCGTCGTGTATACGAGTAACAGGGGTGCCAACTTGGAATCGAAACTCGAATTCTAACAATTGGAACGGAACAGAAAGATGTGCACATACTTCGGGAGGTGATTCGTAACATCAAAATAAGACAAAAAAGTCCTCTTACATGTTGTCGAATTCCGCGTCGTGTACGCTGTGCACATCTTTCCATTCCGTTCCAATTGTCAGGATTCGAATTTCGATTCCAAGTTGGCACCCCTGTCACTCTTACGCGACACGGAATTCGACAACATGCAAGAGAACTTTTTGTCTTCTTTTGATGTCACGAATCACCTCCCGGAGTTTGTGCTCATCTTTCAGATTCACCCTGTATATTTAAAAAAATAAAGTCAATGCATAAATTTACAAAAAGAGACGAGACGACAATTATTCCGAGAATTGAGACGAAATTTCTACAAAATTCACGAGATGAGACGAGAAAAGTTTATTTCTTGTCTCGTCTCCTGTGTTTTAATGTGTCTCTTGTATCATAAAGTGGTAGAAAGGGAATTTTCGAATGGTTTTGAATGGACAGGAAGTAGAAGAATGTGCCATTTCCCTTCTTCATAGTACAGGGCGGACGTGCTAAACATTCCACGAGAGCTAGTTAGATTGACCTAAACAGTAGAACACCCGCGCAGAAGATCTCACAGCCAGACAGGCTAAACGTGATTGTTCCACGCCACTGGCAACAGACGTCGGAACATCATTCACAAGCTATGATTATCTCTCTCTCTCTCTCTCTCTCTTGTTACCGTGTCATTAATCATGAAATACACTTTCTTCCCTCACCCATCCTCCTCCCACCAGAGGATCATGTTTCCTTTTCACTCCGATCAAAAAGATTCCGCCATAAACAGCAGTTAGTTATATAGCAGGTGACCCAGTTTGTAATGAAATACCACATGTTAAAAAAAAAAAAAATGTGTACGACGAGCAAGTCTTCTTAACTGTACCACGCAAGAATCGAACGAAACCGATTCCCTTTCACTGTCTACAATATATACGGTCGCGCAGGTGTATTCAAACAAGATTATTCAGCTTCATTTCCATTATTTCCACTTTTCAGACACCGCAAAACGATGGATGATTTAGTGGTCTACACACGCTTTTATATCCTACTTAAAAGTACGCTATATACTCACTTTCTTTGGAACAAGATCTGTTTCCTTGTAGACAGGTGTTTAACCCCTAAAAAAAACTTTCCTGTCTGTATTATAACACAAACAGTGAGGAAAATAAGAATATGGTACCATAATCTTGCTAAAACAACTTAATTTACATGACTTGAATTTCTAATTTTTAGGCTAATGTAAAATGTACCGTTATTAGAAATTGCTTCCAAAACTCGGCGCACCAAAACCAAGAATGGTAAATACTATTCGGACACTCGAAAGAAATACCTTAATAAAGTATACCCATGGTGGCTTAATTGTTCTGTTGTTTGTTTGTTGAGCTTTAGCGTCCATTTCAGATCCCAGGCTATATGAGACGTGGACCTACACTTTAAGGTGAAATCCAAACCAACGTAATGAGTTCAAACTTTTTCAAGGCTCTCTCACCTGGAATCGAAACCAGGACTCTGTAATTTATATTCATATTCTTTGTCAACAGTGGGGTTATTTACGATTAGGCCTACAAATTTAACAAATGGAGTTCGAAATAGTGTAGTGTGTTCGATGCCCAATGGGAATCGAATGCAGGGTCTCGTATACCAAAGACACACGCATTAGTCACTATATTAGCAAAGAGAGCTTAATTATTAAGAAAGTCATTGCACACAAAATTTTAAAATCAAAGCAAAATTTAAAATTTGAAAAGTTGTTAGTGTTCTTTTGAAAAATTCTGTGAAATAGAGAAAAAAGAATTGCGTATATATTGCCTGCAGATGAGTATATTATGACGTCATAATGGGATAAATGGCGAATAAGAAAATTTTACCTTTGTAAAGTTTGTAGGATGGTACGAACGTACGATATCTACATTTTTATCTTGTCTCGTGGTCAGCACCATAAGATGACAAGAGTTAGGTCCTTACAAGTTTATTGTTTCTAATTCAGTACTGGAATCAAAATTTCTAAAAATGAAGGACCAATCTTTTGTAAGACATTTCTACGACTGTATACTAAAGTTGTCAAGTGCATTCATAGTAGAATATCACTATCATTGGCAGTGGCGTATTTAGGGGGTGGCTTCCGGGCTTAAGCCCCCCCCGAAATCTTACTTAGTATAGTAAAGTAAATGAAATATCTTGCAGAATTTTCACATTTCCAGGCAAAGCCCCCCCGAAAGTTAGCAAAGCCCCTCCCGAAACAAAATCGTAAATACGCCACTGATCATTGGTATAGAAAAGTCTAACTTGACCTAATATAATTTATACATGCTGGAAAGGCGCGCACCCAGATCTTTTTATTGAGAGGTGGGGAACCAAAGCCAAAAGATTGGAGGAAATCCGGATTGGATGGACTGTCAGTGAGTGTGTCCCTGCCACAGGCAAAACATAAGTATTATTATTTTGAAAGTTACAAATGTTTTTGTGGGATCGGGTGCCGGTGGACTACCTTCTCTAAGTGGTTGCACTCCTGGTGCTGGATACGAATTCTTACGTACTTCATTGGTCCCGCAATTTACTTTCGTTCCATTTTCGTCAAATCGACGGAAGTGAATTTCCGCATCTGTTAGTTCGGAGGAGACACCTTTGATTACAACCGATAGAAAGAAAGG
The DNA here is from genome assembly GCF_964235325.1 of Thermobia domestica. Lineage (NCBI taxonomy): Eukaryota > Metazoa > Arthropoda > Insecta > Zygentoma > Lepismatidae > Thermobia > Thermobia domestica. Next base: position 79,023,053 of record NC_137456.1, read on the forward strand.
TTTTCTAGGTGGGGGAGGTTGTTTCTGCCATTTGTTCGTTAGTTTCGATAGTTTATCATTCTTACTAAAGATTTCGTAAGAAACTTTATTGCGTATAGTTATTCCGAAATTTGGATCTTTCGATTTAAATATGTAGCCAATTTTGGTTTTAACTATTGAGCTACGGTATCCCGTAACCAAGGAATTCTTCATTATTCGGAGTAAGATCATTTTTGGGTTGGTGTATTTAGCGTCATAGTCAGTAGGATGAAAGTGATAATGGAGTTCAATATTAGTTTGTACTGAAGTGTGATTTTGAGATATCGCAGTAGGATTCTGTTGTGGATCGACCTCGATATCTATTGAAGCAAGTTGTGAGTGGGACAATATACATTCTGCAGATTTGTAGAGTCGTTAGATGGGTGCCGATCTTTAGATGGATTCGGTAGAGGCTCGATTCCCCATGAGAAATGTCGGGTGCGAGTGGGTGGTTCTCAGTATGCCCCCCGTTGTGCTAGAGAAGTGCTTGAAGGAGTAGAATGAAGAATTTTTGGTGAGCCAGTATGTCGATCAAGATTCGATTGTCCATGTGAGTTGCCAGAGTCCGCCATCACAATGAAGTATTCTAGAGCCGAAACCCAAACGAATTTGAAAATGAAAGAAAAGATTATGAATGAGATTCAGAAAGCAAGTTGTCCTTCGAAAATAAAAACTTCCGTCAATCCTCTTAACTGCTGTATGTGTGCTTTGCTCACAAATGCGTATTGCAACACTTGGTCCTTGGTAGCACATTAACTTATACAAGAGAGGTTAGACTCCTTGATTCAGTATGTCTTACAATTGAAAAAAAAGAAAGAAAGAAAAGAAAGAAAAGAAAAAAGAAAGAAAGAAAAAGCTTCAAAATTTTTACCTGGAACGGCGGAAGTTATGTTCTTTACCCTTCTACTACGCTTCATATGCATTTTTCTTTTCATTAGCCCCCCTAAAAATTAGGAATGGAATGAAATCTGTACTCTCAGCTTGAGATACTCGTATCTGCATCTAACTTGTGCTGCCATTTAACAAACACGGAATGAACTAGTTCTTTAAAACTTTTCAGGATCATGGAAAAAACAGAACTTGTAGGTATCTCATGCAATATACCGGAAATGGTATTTTTTTAAAAATGTTATTTAGAAACATGTAAGAAGCTAGTATAATACACTGTTTATTGTTTTCTAGTTTTTTAAATAAGTAAAGAGCATGTACGAATGTGTAGTTCCACGAACTCGTCCTTGGTGACCGAACAAGATAACAAAAAAGTGTTGAAGACCTTGAGAAAAAAAAAATATGTAGGACGAACGAAAGTATGTGTGTAAGTATTTTTATGTTGATTGACTCGAGGAGGGAATTTAATTGTTCAAGTTCTTTGATGAAGGTTCAAAAACTAAGTTGTTTTCACAGTTCCTAACGAGCTTTTAATTTCTCTGGTTAGACTTACTACTTTCAGCGGATATTAAGAATATTTGTTTTTTTCTTTCTTCTTAAAATTTAAAACAAACAAACAAAAAAAGGCAACAAATTAAAATTAAAATAGACAAGAAATATCCTCTCGCACATAAAATGCATTAAATTAATTGCATTACTTCATGTTTTCTCACTTAATTTCCTGCGAAATTTTTAATTATAGCAATAATAATAATAATTTATTTTATGGATGAAGATCCTGGTCCCGAGGCAGGATAGCCCTAACAAAATTTAAACTTTTTGTGATAATGTCAAATGTCCTTTCACATTTAAATACATATATGTGAAGTCTCAATGCTCCTAGCCACTCAAACGGCTTGTTCTACACTTGGATTGTGTATGCTCAGCACATAGGCATGTACAATATTACCGTTTTTTTTTTTTTTTTTTTTGGGAATGAACTTAAAAAGTTCGTTATTGAATTCTCTATGTATGTATATATATATATATATATATATATATATATATATATATATATATATATATATATATATATATATATATATATATATATATATATGTGTGTGTGTGTGTGTGTGTGTGTGTGTGTGTGTGTGTGTGTGTGTATGTATGTATATCTGTCTGTCTGTCTATCCGTTATTTGCGAATTTGTCATGTTTGAGCTCTCCATTCAATGGGGCATCAAAAACTACCTGAGAAAGTGATGGAATTTTTCGCGTCAATCTTACCGTTACCGAGATATCGCACAAAAAGTAACGATTTCGGGAGATTTAAGGATCCATATCTTGGGAACCGTAAATCATAAAGAGATCATATTGGTGTTGATCAATATCTAAGAGGATGGTGAACACTTTGGTATCAATAGTAACCGGTTGTCACTGGCCAACTGGCCACCGCTCCCTAGATATTGGCCAAAAAGTTCACATTTCGGGAAATTTAAGGAGCCGTATCTCGGGAACCGTAAGTCATAGAGATATGATATTGTGCGAATTTTTCAACTTTGATCCTTCCATTTTAAGCACTATAATGATTAATTTCATATTCTTTAAATGGCCGTTTTACATGTTGATTATAAAATTCACCACCTAAACCTGTTTTTATGTTAGAGACGAACATTTTTTTTTTTTTTTTAATGTTATTGCTTTTACAATTTCATGACATTTCTTTGTTTTTAACGGAACACAATATGCATATTGTGAAAAATATCAATACAATATAATAGATGTTTGTAATTATTATTATACTTTGTAACATTTTGCATATCTGCTAAATCCATTTGTACTATTTGTTGTCTTCGTAAAACAACAAATTGCAGAACGTTTTAACAGAAGGGTGCACACTACTAAATATTTTTTAAAAGCTAACAATTTTTCTTTGTCCGTTTTCCGTAAGTGAAAAGAGATAATGAAATGTAACTTACCACAATAATAGATAATGTTATTCTACACCCAAAAATATGAATCGGAAGAATTTTCAGTGTTGCTATCCATAGAAATTACATTGTGACCAGAATTTGAATTACCCAAAAATTTAGGTTAAGGCAGCGACTAGAAAAATGAACTCAACGGTAACTGATGTATTGTCATGTTGTCTTTGTTCGTTGTTAACTACTTTTTTAAAAAATAATATTTGTATTTGCATTTACAACTAACAAAACATACTTTTATAAGACGTGCTTAACTTAAAAGTTTTTTTTTAAAAAAAAAAAAAAAGTCAAATGAAGAAATAGAACTAAAATTAGAAGTTTTGGGCGCAAACTAATGTCAGATAAATTACTTCACTCCTGATAAGCTTATTTAGGTAGAGCTCAATATTTTTAGTACTGAAACATGGTAGGAATAAGTGCATTGAAGTTCTTTTCAATTCACTTTAGTATGAACAGTTGTACAATGTAGAATATGATTTTTCTTAATGTGTGGCACAACTGATAGTTCTCAAAGAAAATTCCATTGTAACAAGCAGAATGTTGACGTTATAACTAACACAGTTTGCCTGTTCATCCTGTTAGAGTGTTATCTAGCTACTGTGTCACGACAGGTCTCCTTTCATTATTCACCACAATTAATGAAATATATTTACCAAATTTAAATATATTGTATTTTAAAATTAACATAACTCTAATATTGATTATGTTAATGACCTTGCCGGAATCTTGTTTTCTTTTAAGATGGAGTCTAATTAAAATGTTTTGAACTAAAATGAAAGTGTAGCGTAACATGAACTGTGACTTCCTATTATCTCACATGAGAAATATTTTGTTGCTGCAGATAATGTTGCTATTATTAGTGTACTAATACAACTAGTAAGATGTTTGAAAAAAATGAAGCAATTAGCTTAAAACAGATTCCTAATCTCACCGACCTTCGTACTATGTGAACTTAGTTCTTACAGATGTTTGGTAGTGGGATAGAGTATATTGAACAGATAGAGTTGGGATATAAGATTCTTGGTTGCCGAGCAAGAGCCCTTGTTTATAGATTTCTGGATTGAGTTGAGTTGATTTTGAGTTTAACGTCCCTTGCAGCAGCGAGGCTATAAGAGACGGGACCTACTGATTAACGTGGAATCCGAACCACATGAGCTCCCGCCGGGAATCAAACTCGAGTCTCCCACGCCAAAGGCGCGTACGCTAACCGCTTAGCCACGAATGAGCTCGATTTCTGGATTGGTTTATAGATGAGCTTTACAATGGTTGTATAAATTAAAGGCATAATGGTCTCCTTCAACGGAGGCCATAAAGACTCTTTTCACTTGAAAGGGTGTGTCTTCTATATACTCTTTGCACTTGGTTGTATAAAAACTCATGCAAAATCAGTCGACACTTGCTAATTTGGTCAAATAGCTTTCTACAGAACACATTTCTTCACGTATTATAAAGGTATTTACGGAAATTACAACTCATTGAAATGTTCTAAAACAAACGAATTAAATTCGTTTGTAGACAGTTAATACCAAAACTGTCAAATACAGATTTTTAGTTTGATTTCCGTGGTACCGCGCTGGATAAAATCGAGGGGAAAACATCGCATGACGATGTATCTTAGTGCATGTGTAAAAGGGTTAATGGATAAAAATGATTCAGCCTAATACATAAAACACTATTAGAGACGAAAATATTTTTCGCTAATGCAATATGTGCGAAACGTTTTTTAAAAAAATGCGTATATGTTTCAGGAAACCTCAACCTTTTCGTTTCAGAGCAAGAAATCACGTTTATATTATCACGAATTTTTGCGAAATTGGACATTACTTGCGATAAATGCGAATAAAACGAAAGAGTGGAATTCTTGTTAATTGCTGCTAATAATAATTAAAAAGCACATTTCCAATATTATTTAACTTTAAGAAAACGTTGCATTTACGAAAAAGTTCTACGAGTTATTTAATCTAGAAACTGTTTCACTTCATAAAGATGTAGACATCAACAAAACTGTACTGTTGTTTAAATCCTTGACTCTGTTTTGTGGTGAAAATGTTCATGATCTGTTAGTTGCTTACCGCGAGTTTAAAAGTAAGGTTATTGAAGTTCTCAACGAGGAGGATAAGGAAATTGACATAGTATCATTGAAAACAGTTTAAAAGTTAACCACAGGTGCTTTGCTGCCAGCTCGTTACGTTCAATATGTTTGCCAGTCTCGAGTGTTGATGCCGAGAGATTCTTTTCCAAGTATAATATGATTGTTACTGGGTAATGTCTTGCTACATGTTATCCTTTACCTAAGGATGGCGTTAGAGGGAGTGTTTAAATTTTTGCATTAATTTATATATTTCAGTGAATACAATAGTTAGAATGTGCACACAATCAAGGTATATCCTCATTTTTGTTTTAGATATACACCTTACTACCAAAAATATATTGTTTACAAGTTCCATATTAAAAAAAAAAAAAAAACTTGTGCTACATTTAGAAAAATAAATACGACATAAATGTGAAAATTGTGATAATTAATGCTACAAAATTTAAAAAAAAAAATTGTTGCGAAAAAGTTTCGTCTCTAAACATTATGCAATAACAAAAGATAAAAGGATCATTTGACTCGCCTTTCAGTATGAATAATATATTAATGCATTTTCATCTTTTCTAAGAAATAATTACATATATATTTATTTATCAGACACTAAACATTTCTCAAATTATAGTGTTCGATATTTTTCTTTATAATATAGTAGTATTCTGAATAGCATATAATTGCCTTGTATGTGTTAAAGTTCAAAGTTTGACTGCATTATATCTCAAATTTATCTGAAGAGACGAATTGTATATCAGATATTACATTTGTTGAAGTATAGTTGATTCTATTTAAAAGAAACAAAATGGGATTTTATATGCTTGCCCTAGTGCGGATACTGGTTTAGCCAATTTTATCAAAGAATTCACAATCAAATTTCTTTTGAATTAACTTATGTCAAAATATTAAGACATAATTTGTTCTCTCTTCTAAACATGTTATAACTACACAGTTCGAATTTTTATTATTTTAAAGATTTACCGTAGTATTTACTCATATAAAATACTGTTGTTATTAATCAAATTAACACGAACTATTTCGATGACTTAAGAGCACTATATTTCAAAACACTTATTAATTGCTTTAGTAGCAATTCCATATATTTTTTGATTAAATGGCGTCTTCTGATATTATATATAGACACTTATTCATAAACAAATGCCTGGTAACGAAAACTGTTACCATAACAACCAGACTACAACAAATAAGCACAAGGATCTTATAAAATAGAGGATCTGCCCTTGCAACAAAATCTTGAAGCCATACGTCACAGTTTCGCCACTCCTACTCAGCCCACTCCGCCCAATAGGATCGCAATGTTTTGAGCCAACAATCATGGCGGAAACTAAAGTAGCCAATCGAACGATGGCAGAAACGAGAGTAGCCAATCAGACGTACCGGTGCTTGGTTGTTTTTTTGGCTTCATCGATTTAATAGGATGAAAATACATATGGGCAGATCCTCTATCTATTCCTTGAATATCCTTGAATAAGCAAACATGTACTTCTAGCGACAGGAAAATAAAACATTTACAAATCAAGATTATTCATGACATTTTTTAATAACATTTCTTCTTCTTCTAATTCATAGCTATTGCCAGATAAAATAGCATTTTTGCCCAACATATTAAACAAGATAAAAGACGTAAATACATGTTATCGTTGTAATGTTAGCCAAGAATGTTTCTAGTGTCACGTTATAGGCCTCATATGAGTTGTCCAGTTTCAAAAAGGCTCTTGTCCATTTACAGCAACTCCTAGAAAACTTAGAACAAAAAGGTAGGATCTGCATGTTTTGTAAAATTGAGAATACTTCACTGTGTTCATGTGAAAAACTTGAACATCCTCAAATATTTCCAGTTCTACAAAACGCATCGATCCTACAGTTTTTCTCGGTTTTCTGGGATTTGATATAAATGACAAGAGCCATTTTGGAAGTAGACGGCTCATATTTGGATAATACGTATTATATTTCTTTCTATGCTAGTTAACGGAGCATTTCAACCTAGATTTTCTATTGTTTTTGATAAAGTTTTGCTTGCTATGAGATTCCAAATATTCGGTGTTCTGTCTTGTTCAAAAAAATCTGGCCAACTATGTCTCCCTGAAGAGTCCTATTCTTGTGCATGAGAAGTAAGCCTCTTATCACATTTTTTTTTTTTTTTTTTTTTTTTACATCTTTGTTGTTTGGGTGGGTGGTTGATATGGAGTTTAGCGTCCCAAGACTATTCGAGACGTGGATCAACAGCTTAACGTGGGATCCGAACTACATGACCTCCCGTACAGTACTTAGATGGTATTAAATCAAATAAGGTAAATCTTCTTTGGGCAAATTTTCTACCTATAGTTAAGAGAAAATTGCCTTTCGAAGAGAGATGCGTGTAACAATGCAATACATTCTAATTTCGAACGTTACCCATTAATATACTGTATATTCTAGAGATTTTACACGGATAAAAATGTCATTGAAATTCAAAATTATGTTCTTGTGCAGAAGGTAGCACCCAGACTATTAACAAATGTTCAAGTAAAATAATTAATATTTTACGAAATAGAGTCATCATAACAAAGCTTTTTCTAAAAATTAAGTTGTTGTAACTGTGCCTTATGTTTCACCTACGGTGTGACTTTTAAAAGTGTAAAGTTGTATTTTGCATTATTTCTATCTTATACGCTTTCCTTGTTCCCCTTTTAATATTTAACAATGATTTTCTGGAATATAAAAAGATCGCGAAGTCTAACACGATTCGGGTGTGGAGGAGCAGAATGATGTTACGCCCAGTATTATGTTGTTAGGCGGTGTCCCAACTTGTTCACCAAATTCCTTCGTTGTGCTCAACTATTAACTTTGACCTTCAATTACATATATATTGTCCAAATTTTTAAAATGGGAATGTAGCAAAATGTGTAAAGAGATTCTACTATATATATAAAAGTTTTCATTTATGCAGAAACTAAAATATTCAAAATGTTTCAGTATTTTTCTTGGGGGCCATGACCGGATTTGGATGCTTGAGTCCCTGTTAGAATAACTTGATTAATCAGGGTCCCATACCCATCGATGATTTTCGTTGTTTATGAGTGATAGTTCAGTTGTATAAGTTGTAAGACATAAGTTTAGGTTTAAATTTATAAGAAAATGCGTCCAGGATTATAGATGGTAATAAAAAAAAAAAAACTACCTGAAGTAAAAGGAGCATTTCTGTTTTCGGGACAAGTACTAAGACCTAGGGACCACGTGGAAGTAAGATACTCACTTCACAAAAGCTAGGTGAACTTTCGAGACGCATTATAACTAGGATAGAATGACCTCCCAACAGGGACCGAACCTTGATCGCCCAGTTGGTGATTAGACGCTTTACTAATTATTCCAGCTTGGCTCTAGAACTTCTGCTATGCTAAGGGACAGCGTTCATGGCATTTGAAGACGGCGTTTCTGGTAACAACAGAGAGGACTGCAGAGTTGCCAAATAACGATATGTATCTGTCACCTGTTCACGCTATGTAGTGCGTCTGCTTAGCCTCGCCTCTTTAACACATCAACGCCACGTAACAGCCTTTGTTCATTCACCTAGCCCACATGTTATCGATTGTGTTCCATGCTTTAATTTTGCTATACTTGTGAAAACTATAAATTTACGAATCACTAAACTTGTTGTACATTAAAAATAGTACCATATTGTATTATATGGGGCAGAAGCATGGACATTACGCAAAAATGATGAAAAATGACTGAAAGTATTCGAAATGTGAAGAAGAATTAACTGTATCAAGTGGAAAATGAATTAGAGGGTGTAGGGAATGGTGGGGAAGCAAACAACAATTTTAGGTATGATTGAAAAGAGAAAGAGAAACAGGTTGGGACTTTGGCTAAGAAGGAACTGTATCATGAGGGATGTGCTAGATGGTATGGTTGCAGGAAAGAGAGGAAGGGGGCGAAGGAGACTACAATTGATGGACGATATAAAAAAAATCGTACGTGAATACGAAGAGGTTAGCTGAAGACCGTGCAGAATGGAAGCTTCTCCGTTGCGGCAAATGACCTGCCAATAATGACAGAATACCTATGATGATGACAATGATATTATCAAAAGGTTAGACACATCTATTGCGAAGGTACTGAGGTTTTAACTTCTTATATTTTCCTTCATCTGCACTCCTAAGAATTTCTAAGTTTATATATATATATATATATATATATATATATATATATATATATATATATATATATATATATATATATATATATATATATATAAATTAAAAATATTCCATCGGACTCTTAATCTCACTTCCATTTTCTTGAATGAAAATAAGAGCAAAGTTAAGAATGGCATATGAAACCTTTCAGTTTTACGTACCGTGGTTATGTTCTGTAGGTTAAGGGATACGAATAATTAATGGAAGTTAATGACTATGAAAGAAATGCAGGAAAGGAAACAGGAGAACCCTGAGAAAACTCATGGATGTGATGCTGTCCATCACAAACACAGTTTCTAATCGAACCAAGGACCTCTAACACTAAAGGTGAATGCTCTGTCTCGGAATCACCGTTCCTCGATAGCAGTAATGAAAGAAGTCTTTAGGAACAAGAATTATTCCTAAGAACAAGAATGTTTGTGAGTTATTAAGTAAACAATTAAGAGAAACATTTCGTGTGGAGTGTTGTACTAAACGAAGCAGAAACAAGGTCGTTGCGAAATGAGGATGAAACACCACCGGATCCGTTCAAAATGTGGATAGGAAGAAAAGTAGCTGGAGGGGACAGAAACCTGAGTGCGTTAAGGTACGGTCTACGCTTACTCATTATAGTCAAATATCATTCATAAATGATTGTTTATCCAATGCAAATTTGGACCTCAACTGGAGCCTGTATATAGTCAGTCCCCTTAGACGTATATATATATATATATATACAGGGGCGGATCCAGGATATGATCAAGGGAGGGGCTGAACCATATTTTGCTGTTTTATCCAGTGTAAAGCAGGATTGAAGCCCATTTTATCCAGTGTATATCTGAGCATCAAGGGGGGGGGCTATAGCCCCTATAGCCCTCCCCTTGGATCCGCCACTGTGTATATATATATATATATATATATATATAGAGAGAGAGAGAGAGAGAGAGAGAGTTAAGAATGGCCATTTCATACCACTCTTGTGGCTAAATGACCACTTTACATGTATGTGCATAGTTGCCAATGGTTATGGCAATACCTCTTAATGGTCATTTAACCTCCTGAAAACGGTTATTATGCCCCTTGAGGAATAATATCCAAAATAATATGCATAATCTTTAATCCTCACTTGTAAATTATCCAACAAAATCACTCTTCAGCATCAGTGATAAAGCTTCTTTTGACGGGTCAGGAGTACGAATATTACTGAAGCTAAACTGGCACTGATGCCCTGTGTTGAAGGTAAGCAAGTAGTAACATTACACCGATAATTTGTGAACCCATCCTAAATTTGTAATTCGGTTACAAAATAGTAATAATTAATATTATAAAATTTGCGTCGAAATTGATGACATGTATTGTCATCGAAGACAAAAGAGCTATATGCCTATATATACACAGAAATGAAAGGAGAACAGATCAGCAGAAGTTGCATAGAATTTGGGTATAAAATTTTACCCAAGCAGCAAAGACTATGATTAAAAAGAAAGGAAAGTTCTATTTGTGAGTGTCCTTATTTCTTTAGGGTAATCAAAGGCAACGTATAAAGAGTTAGTACTGTGTAGCCTCATTGAACGAATTGTCTTCCATCCATTAACACACAAACGTGAAGGCGAACTTATTTGAAATGTATTGTAGCTGCAAGCGCTCCACGTTCAATGCTGTTACGTGTTTCTCAATGCCTCTGTGCGATTGCATAATGCATGAAGGTCGGTTGTTCCGTTCTTTACAGAGGAAGGAAATAAATATACATGTAAAAAAGTAAAGATTTATCAGATAACAGCCCTTTGAAATTCTATATATTATATCTATAAACTTTAGTTTGCTTAACCAAAAGTGTGATTGAAAAAAAAAAATCATGCATTTCTCAGTATGTTTATAGCTTGCAGTATAAAATACACACTATTCACGTTAACGTAATTGGATGTATGTGAAATAATTCCAGTTTAAGCGCGAACCCAGATAATTTGGTTGGAGGGAGTCCACAGGTGAAGAGATCTTATACTACAAGACACTACGTATTCTATATGCTCAAACAGTGGCGAATTTAGTTCGAGCAACCGGGGAGCCTTGCCCCCCACTTTTTGAATGGCAAAAATAATTTAAACTCATATTTTTGAAAGTTTATAGTTAACTCATGATATACTTATCATAGTCTGGCTTTTGGCTGGACTCCATGTTTTACCTTCTAAATCCGCCACTGCGCTCGAGAAAAAAAAATAGTAATTTCCAAGTATTTCTACCTAGTATAGCCGGCGAGACGAGAAAAGACATAAATTTCCTGACGTGACACAAGACGAGAATGCACTTTCTGGAGACGATACGAAATGAAATTTAGTATTGTGGGCAAAACAACTTCTACTTATATTCTCCGAAAAAAAATGATAGAACTAAATTGTTTTTATAAGAAAAGAAAGAGTACAGATGAAATATAACATGAGATCTTTAGGCCACAACAATCATTTCTCTGCTAAAGCAAATATAATCTTACTAAGAAATTGTACAAGTATTTGTCGAGTTTCTAAGATTGGATTGAGTCTGGGCCGGCTGGATATCTCGTGAGTGAGTGCGTTCTTGTTGCACACTGAACTCACGTATTGTAGAGATTTACGAAGGTTTATTTATTTATTTATTTATTTGTAAGTTTGGACCCAACGAATCCCTTCGGTTGGTGCTCCCCTGTTCCACTAGAATGGTAAGACTAAAATAAATATGTTGTAAATGTGTTAAATACTCTTCGGAAGATCTAAAACACAAGAATATATATATATATATATATATATATATATATATATATATATATATATATATATATATATATATATATATATATATATATATATATATATATATCACAGTAAGATGAAAATTTTAAAACATCGATATGCATCATATTGTATGATTTTGTGTGTAAAAACATAAGCATTTATACATTTTGTACAAACTGCGATTTCAAGTACAAATTGAAGCGTCTGCTACAATAAGCAATTTCATTCCAAGAATGCCTGTCTGAGGTTCCTCTCGCATGCATATAATATTTAGATGCAACTCTCTCTTGTTTTTACAGTGTCTGATGAAACCAATATGCTCAGTTAGTTGGCGAAACTGTCACACAGTTATTATTTTATAAATAAACGTCGCTTTGCTCAGATTTTTGTATTTTAGTGAAAAGGTCCATATAACATTTCAGTCCTTTCTCTGTAAAATGTCTTCGGAAAAATTAAATGAAATGAAATCTTTGAGTTTAACGTCCCATGATTATGCCTGCTAGGCTAATGGGGACGATTATTAAAGCAAGTGAATGATAATGGAACAATTGGTGGAATGAGAAAGTGGGAGGAAGCGGGAGTACTCCGAGGAAACCCGATACACGATATCCACCACAAGCTTACTTGGTCGGGGATCGAACCAAAACCCCCATGTACCAGAGGTAAGCTCCCCCCACAGTGTCCTCAGAACGTAGGATATTGACCTTATTCCCTGGTATGAATTTGATTTATAAACGTTTTGATAATTATTTTAACGAAAATATGTGTAATAATGCATTTAGATGTTTCGTGTGGATACACTATTTTTTTTTTTAACGTTTCATATTAACTAGTTAGTGTACTAAAATGGAATCCTGTTTGTACTTTTTCTCACTAACAGTAGTCTAAGTCGCTAACGCAATCGCATTTCATTAAGTGATTTACAAGTCTCTGTTATCTTTATTTGTTAGAGCTTAGTGTGAAGTTATCACGTGTATATTAACATTCCTCTGTTAATTGTTTTGTTTACAATTGAAGATTACTGCCATTCTCTTCTATAAAATTCATCACCATCAATAAGAAATAATATGAATTGATTACTCATGATTATTCATTACAAGCAGTATTAAAATACTTTTTTTTCTCACTCTTTTCATTCAGCATTCTAAAATTGGATATCAACATGTGTGATATTTCTTAGTTTTACAAACAAAATGTCAACAGTTAGCAATATATATATATATATATATATATATATATATATATATATATATATATATATATATATATATATATATATATATATATATATATATATATATATATATATATATATATATATATATATATCATAAAACATTATCGTTTATATAAAGTTTTACATGCAGCGTTTAAGTCTAAATTATTACAACATTAATCATATATTAATATATGTTAATCACTTCAAACCTGCATTATTTATCTAATCTTATAGGAAATTATTAATTATTCAGAATGCACTATATATATTCCGATGTAAACGGTTATATTAAATTATAAGATATTCATTTAGCTGTGTATAATATTGATTGTGAAATGACAAGTAATTAAAACATTTATGAATGCTCTTCTCTTGTATTTACAATAACTTCATCAATGTACAGCTTTTATATTATTATCCATGTAACGCTAAAACATTTAATTCTAGGACTTTGGCGTACTAATGCCCCCAATGAGACGAGAAAACAAGAGAAGAATTAGCATGTTTTACGTCTCGTCTCGACTTTAAAAATGTTAGCATTACGAATTAGATTTCTGGATTTTCGCCATCACATGTGAGAAATGACATCCCTCGGCGATCACACTCCCGGGAATAGGAGAGAAGAAAGGAATGGGGAAGGAAGGAATTGGCCTGGGGCAATTACGTTATGTACCATCCCGGCTTTTGCCTGGTATGAATGAAAAAACCGAGGAAAACCTCACTCAGGTTGGATAGACTGATAAAGTGAGGTCCTCTTTGGAGCAAGTGTTCCCACCGGCAATGGAACCCACGACCCTTAGGACCAAAAACGAGGGGTCACTCGAATTTAAAAATATAGTTCTAATCTCGTATACAACACTAGTTGTGAAATAGCAATAGATTTGTAAACTATGTAAGCCCAATACCGGTATTGAAATCTGACCTAGATACTTACCACATCTGGTTTCAGTAGACGAATAAGGGCGGAGATAGAATTTGTTCTTGTAATGCTGAATTTATTTTTAAAATAAGTAGCAGTGTTATGTGTACACCACGTGAAGGAGTTTGGTTTGTATGGTGTTTTTTTTTCTAAAATATTATTGAAACTGGAAATGGAAGTAGATTTCAACCACTTTCGGTTTTAGTAGATAGATTAGAGTTGAGATGGAATACATTCTTGAGACGCTGTCTTGATTACAGGAGCAGCTTCTCGCTATCAATTATTGTTTTTGCTTAATGGCGATCAACGTTAAAACCGGAAGTGGTTGTTTTCTGCCACTTCGAGTTTGAATAGACGCATAAGAGAAGAGCGTTCTATTATTAGAACGTTAAACCGATTCAAAAACGCTCCTGCTATTTCTGATCGTTTTTGCTTTATATACACTCATGTTCAAAATTATTATCGCATGTCTACAAATATGTTGTTGTAGGAATATAATTTGATAACGAATTCTCCCGGTATTTCTTATAATGTTAGTATGTGTATAATCGACAAAGACATGTATGTGGCAAATTTCATGTCAAAAGATCAGTAAATAAGAACAATAAAACGAAAGTAAAACTTTCTTATCCATTTAGCAACATTTTTTTTTTACTCATTCTAATTTTCGTATTTATAATTCTTTTCCTATGAAATTTACCACAAATATACATTCCCCGATTATACACATAGTATCAGTATTAAAAGTACCCTGCTAAATCATTATCAAATTATATTCTTACAAGAAGACAGTTATAGATATGCGTCAATCATTTTGGACATGAATGTACATCAATATTAAAACCGCAAGCTGTAGTGGATTACTATCACTTCCGGTTTTACAAGAGAATCAAGGATGGATATGCAATGTATTCTTGAGACGCTTAATAGATTGGAGGCAGGAAACCTCTTCTCGTAAGTCATTATCCAATGTACTTCCATAATAAATATGGTTTAATTGTTGTTATATCACACTTTTCGTGAACCTCTCGTTAGGCGGAAGGATTCTTCTAACTTCTAGATGAAATTAAGAAAAAAAAAAATCAAAACATAAATTTACAAAACGAGGCGAGAAAATTTTGAGATCAGACGAGGCAAGCCTTCTTCGAGAATGAAGACGAGGCTAGAAATAATTCTTCGAGAATCGAAACGAGGCGAGACTTCCATAAAATTTATAAAGCGAAGCGAGAAAATCTTATTTCTCGTCTCGTTTCATGGGTAACACTATTGGATAATTATAAGCAATTTACCTAAACACTTAGAGTACTTGCAAGAAGTTGAATGCTTGCTTCATTTCTGTGCACTTTGTTTTGGGTTTGATTCCAGTGGAGTGCTTGCCTCGGACAGAAACTTAAATAGGATTCAGATCCAATTTTGCAAGCAGATCCTGTCTCATATGCCTCGGTGCTGAAAAGGGACATTAAACTATTATCAAGTAACCTCACAATGTTTCCAAGAAACTCC
The DNA here is from genome assembly GCF_964235325.1 of Thermobia domestica. NCBI lineage: Eukaryota > Metazoa > Arthropoda > Insecta > Zygentoma > Lepismatidae > Thermobia > Thermobia domestica. Next base: position 79,038,592 of record NC_137456.1, read on the forward strand.
CTGGCTCAATTGTAGCATTGTCACTTTAGAGTACTTGCAAGAAGTTGAATGCTTGCTTCATTTCTGTGCACTTTGTTTTGGGTTTGATTCCAGTGGAGTGCTTGCCTCGGACAGAAACTTAAATAGGATTCAGATCCAATTTTGCAAGCAGATCCTGTCTCATATGCCTCGGTGCTGAAAAGGGACATTAAACTATTATCAAGTAACCTCACAATGTTTCCAAGAAACTCCCTGGCTCAATTGTAGCATTGTCACTTTATATTCGGCATAGATCCTTCATTATTTGAAAATGTACTTTTATACAACATATAAATAAACAAGACCATACTGAAGGAGATGTTTTTGTAATTATCTTTTTCGAATCAGTTTAAGCTATTAAAGTTTTTTCCTTTTTAAAGTTCAATGTGCCATGATTATGCTCTGAGAGTAAGGAGACGGTGATAATGAGATGAACGATAATAGTGGGATCAATAAATTGGAAGGAAACGGAAAACCCGGAATAAAGCTATATACACGGTGTTAATCCACCACAAAGCCCACATGGCGCGAACTGAAATCAAACCAGAAATTCTACGCGCCAGTGGTGAGCGCTGTACCACCAAGCTACCGGAACCCAACTACTATAGTTAAAATTATAATTGTATAGTAGTCGAATAATAAAGTCTTCAAAATGAAATAGAATGAAATATTTGTTAAGTGTAATTATAAAGATAACCAAGAAAGTTATGTCGCTTTTTCACCAACCACCTTCGAACATCGATATGTCACATAAGATGTACACTCATGTCCAAAATGATTGTCGCATATATATATTCTGTCTTCTTGTGAGAATATAATTTGATAATGATTTTACAGAGTACTTTTAATACTTATACTATGTGTATAATCGGGAAATGTATATTTGTGGTAAATTTCATAGGAAAAGAATTATAAATACGAAAATTAGAGTGAGTAAAACAAAATGTTGCTAAATGGACAAGAAAGATTTATTTTCGTTTTATTGTTCTTATTTACTGCTCTTTTGACATGAAATTTGCCACATACATGTCTTTGCCGATTATACACATACTAACATTATATGAAATACCGGTCGAATTCGTTATCAAATTATATTCCTACAACAACATATTTATAGACATGCGACAATAATTTTGGACATGGGTGTACCTGAAAAATTAAAAATAGTCCCCATCAGCATCGACGATATTCTGCCAACGTTCTGCAAGACCATGGATTCCATCGCGGTAGAATTTGGTGGGCCGTGAAGCGAAGAAGGTATCAAGTGCATTTTGCACCTCTATTAGGGATTTGAACTGGCGTCCTCTAAGGCGATTCTCCAAGGAATGGAACAGGTGATAATCGGACGGTGCAGTGTCCGGGAGTATGGTGAATGCAATAGTGTTTCCCATCCAAGGCGCAAAATCGTGCCCCGGGTCATCCTAGATAGCATTGTCCTGTAACAGGAGGAGCCCTTCGCGATTCAGGAGTGATGGCTCCAGATTTTTGAATTTTTCTTAAACACGGCTCAACTGCTGACAGTACATAGTTGCATTGATGCTCTGGCCAGCCGGTAGCAGTTCCCGATGCATGATACCGCGAGCAGTGTATCGGTTGTTTTGGAAGCGGTTCATGGGATGCTAACCAATGATGATGGCGCCGTGGAGCTTCGTACAGGACCCACTTCTCATTGCATGTAACACCTTGTCCAGAAATTGCTTTTTCCTGAGACGAGACAGCCAAAGAAACACAGATGTCTGCTCACGTTGCCTTCTGGCCTGGAATCAAATCATGTCGGACCAATTGACCCAACTTGTAGTGCTTCCGAAGTTGATGGAGATGCTGGCGATTGGTTTCTCCACTCACAGTGAATTTAGTCCTCAGTTTCTTACATGTATGGGCACTGTTCGCCTCAATTGCTGCCTGAAGATCTTAATTTTGACACGTGTTGGTCCTCGGGCCCATGGTGCGTCTTCTAATGTTTCGTCACCGTTCTTAAACTTGTTAAACCACCGCTGTGGTCACGACATCCTCACCAAAGCCTGGCATATCTTCCGCCCCGATGCAGCGGCATTTGACCCCAATTTGAACTCGCACAGTATTTACGCCTTTATGGCGCTTTGTGGAAGTCCCATGTTCACTCTGTCCTTACGCAAGTTCACGGTATAACTGAACTACCACAACCAGTATGTTGGGTATACCCACACTAAAAACTGACCTTCGCCTTACCTCCATTCGCATTTAACTCACGGTGTGAGGGGCAATTGAACACAGACCTCCACAAAAAGTGACAGAACTTTCTTGGTTACCTTTATAATTCCTGGTATCTAAAGAGGACGAACAATAAATGCAATTTATTGATAATAAAAGAGTTGCTGGAGTGAAGAAGGTAGAAGGAAACGAGAGAAACCTATTGAAAGACATACTTTGCACTGCAAACTTAAGTTTAGTACAGGGCTTTATAAAGCCTTTATCACTGTGTGGCCGTGACCTCTATAAACATTTCTCGTAGGCAGGGACGTACGGAAGGGGGGGGACACGGGGGTCCGGACCCCCCCCCCCCCGAAATTTCGACTTTTTAAAAATTTAGCCTAATTTTAGGGGCAATTTTAGCAATTTTAATATAAAATAGCTTCATATTTAGTTTGAACCCCCTCCGAAATAAATTCCTGGGTACGCTACTGCTCGTAGGTTTAAACAGACATCAGAATATACAGGTCACATAAATAATTTATTTATTTATTTGTTGACGCTTAGTAGCATTCGCTATGAGACGTAAGTCTACAGTTAAAGGTGGAATTCGAACCACCGTAATGTGTTTAATGCTGTCCCATTGCAACTCCTGAGGGAAGTCAGGTCAGTAAAAATTTAAATATTATCTTACAAGCTAAGGAAAGGAAGGTTCATACAGCTTTAGAAGGCTGTAAATGTATAACAGTCGTTGTACACTTGAATTAAACTTCACTCAGTTACCATGGGTTGTCCGGCACAGTCTAAAAATCTTTTACTTTTATGAAAATACTCTAAATTTCTCATTCTCTGATGTCAGTACCATGAATTAAATATATACAAAGTATTTTAAGTGTGGAAGAAGATATATCGCTTTACCGAGTTATAGCTCAACAGAGTGTACGACTATTTCCAAAATGCTTAGTGGAAGTTTCTGTTACGAAATATTTCATTTAAACAAGTTACAGTGTGACATGTACACCACGTGAAGGAATTTGGTTTGTATGGCGTGACATTTTCTTAATTATTATTGAAACCGGAAGTGGTAGTAGATTTCCACCACTTCTGGTTTTAGTAGGAAGTTTAGAGTGGAGATGGAATCTATTCTTGGCATACTAAAAACTGCTTCTCGCTACATATTACTGTTTTTACTCTGTAGCGATCAACGTTAAAACCGGAAGTGGTTGATTTCTTCCACTTCCGGTTAGAATAAAGGGTTAAAAGAGAAGATGGTGCCTATTCTTAGAGTGATAAATCGATTTCAATAAAACCGCTTCTGGCTATCTCTCATAATTTTGCTCTATGTAAATCAATATTAAAACCGAAAATTGTAGTCGATTATCTCTTCCGGTTTTAGTAGAAAATTAAGGATGAACATGAAATGTATTCTTGAGACGTTTAAGCGATTGCAGGAAAGCTTTTCTCGCTATCTATTACCGTTTTTGCTCCATAGTGATCAACGTTAAAACCGGAAATGGTTTATTTATACCACTTCCGGTGGATGAATTACCTTTATACACAAATTTCGACCTTTATATTCTGGCGAAAATTGATAGTGATCCATCAAAGTAGTTCTTGAGACATTTTCGTCTCCCGGTCCCGGTCATAGAGACACCGACAGACAGGTTAAATATTTAAATATTTTTTGGTAAATGAGGGTGTAGTACTCTTGTTTAATGGAAGTGCAGTCAGCCAAGGGATGTATTCATTGAATTGAAGCGGGTGAAAATCACAGACACACTTAAATGCTGTTCATGAGATGAATTTTAATAGCACCAGAGCACTCGCATTTAATTTCCTGTATGACTCATTCACTACTGGCTGCTGCATATGTGGATATGTTAGAAGTGCAAATAGCATGCATAGCATATGTATGTTCTTAAGAGTTCGTACTTACGCAAATGTTCACGTGTATTTATACATCATCATATTTCATCTAAATGTGCTGCGTCTACTAAAAACGAATTTATCCTGCTAGACGAACCGTAAAGATATTACCCCCCCCCCAAAAAAAATGCCTATATTTATACCACAGCAAGCATATTCTATAAGCGCAACGTTGGAAGAAAAAATAAAGTAAATAAAAAGGAAAAAGTATTGGCAAATTCCATCGTAAAGTCCTGCCCGCACCGCACTTCGGTTCGCAAGTGTTGATGACTACGTTTCGTATATAGGTTCTTGACTATCATGTGGTTTGCCTACGTCACCCATTTTGACCACTTGCTGTTCTCTCAGCTGTCGGCAAAACCTGCAGCAGCGCCACGAAAAAAAGAAATAAACAATAATAATAAGAAAAAAAAGAAAAAGAAAAAATCATCAGATGATGTGTACAGTACCACAGAAGCGTGAGAGAGTACAGAACATATCATTGGAAGTACGGAGCAGCCACATATCATGTAAACTTCGGAGTTTGTTTTCCTACTACACAGGCAACATGTGTTTGTTATTGTTAATGTGTATGACACTTCCTTATAATTTCTTTTAAGTACAGTGAAAGTGAGCCAGAGGTTTTTTTTTTTTTGTGACACTTCATTGAGTTAAAAAGATAGTCTTTTTTTTTTTTTTAATCCTTTACATTTTATTTTCTCGCTCGGCCTTGCAGTAGAATGCCTATCACACACAAATTATCCAGTGAACAATGTTGCCAAGTCGTCAAATAGCTAGTTCAGTGGCATGTTGATGTGTTTCACAATACAGTGTGTAGTAGTTACAGTGAGTCAGACAGCAGACGATAGCAAGCTGAGAAAAAGTTGTGAACGTAAAGTGTTTCTACGGTGTGGTAGATAAGTTTTATATAAAGTGTAGAAGACAGTCCATTTACTGATTTTGTTAAAAATAAACCCAAAAAAAAGCGAAGAAAAAGGGCTTTCACTTGATCTGGTTTGATGCTTCTAAAAGCGACAAGCCGCAAATAAACAAGGCCGCCGCGTTGTTTTTCTTAGTTTCATTTTGGTGTGTAATATTTTTTTCCTTCATATTGGTAAGAAAAGAAACTAAATCACTTGTAAATTTGTCGTCAGCACATACAGTAATACATTTTTTTTCGTACTGTCTATTACAATGCAAAAGGAAACCTTAAAAATTACCAAGTGAAAGAAAAAAATGTTTGACCCAAAAATTTGTATAGTACATTTTCGCACTTGGAAACATTTGAATATTCTGTCGGAAGCCTGTTTGTCTGTTGGATTATAGTGTGTTGTTTGTGTTCTGTGTAAGAAAAAGTGTCAAAGAGAGAAAAATATATTTGAATATTCCAGATATCTTGGTTACTGTTTACGTTTTTGATAACTCCACGTAGATAATTAACAATACATTTTACAGAAGCATGATATAGTGTTAAGCATTCATTTTAGTGATATTTCTATTATGTTGAAATAGCATTGTTATGTCTGTGTTGTGTAGTGAATTGTTTTAAAAAGTGACTGTTCCATTAAAAAAAATAAATAAAACTGGAGGCCATGATGGAAGTTTATGAATCAGATGATCCGCTGGATTTTAGCGATTACGAAACAACCATTTTAGAAGGTAAGTTTTCGTAATCAATTTTTCCAGCATAATAATAACATTAAAAAGTAAACCTAAGAAGTTTATTGTCCATTGTTTAACAGTGTATTTATTGTTCAAATGTTACAGTACAAATTTTCGCAGAGGTGAATTTCCAAGTAATATATATCATTACGCATACTGTACGCACTTACTGAGTTAAATTTTCTTCTTGCTTAGACGGTTGGCACTAAACAAATAATTGAACTAGGCCATGATTGCAGTATGGTGTTTTGAAAGCAGTAGTTATATTGTGATGGAATAAAATGACCTTCATTCCAATACTGTTTTCCTTTAAGCGTATATTTTAGCATATTTAAGCATGATTTATTTTGTCGTATAGTTTATTTTTTGTGAGAGCAAGTTAGGAGCATTAACACATTAATTTCATTTTTGTATTGAGTTTCTCTTTACATAATTATCAAAACAGTATAAAATGCTATTTCAAAATGCGACACTGACTTCAAAAACGATCGGAAAAGAGCAAATTATTATTATTATTATTATTATTATTATTATTATTATTATTATTATTATTATTATTATTATTATTATTATTATTATTATTATTATTATTATTATTACAGAGATTGGGAATTATATGCTGCATCTGAAATCACAGAATGGGTCAGACAAAAAAGCACGTATTATCAACCCTAACAGCAGAATTACATAGCAGGCATATGCCTATCATGTTCCCTCAGGCACATGGGAATTTGTCTTATATACTTCTTAGAAAGAAATCACATAGATTGCAAGTGATAGTCACAGTCTATGTCCGCCCCTAGGCACATGTCGGACATGTACCTGGAGAACGTGCCTAGTATTTTGTAGGTATGTTCCCCATGCCGTAAGCGTCAATGAACCACAAAATTACTCCCCCAAAATATGTTAAATCGCCTATATGCGTAATGTGTTTACATTAAGGTGACTCTAAACAACACTTTAAACAAGTAAAAAAAAGTAGGGCTATCCTAGGGTGGGCGCGAACCACCAACCTTTGGATTGCTAGCCGCGTGCTCTTCTGACGTGGCCACAAAGGCAATAAAGAGAATAACGCTTATAGAGGGGTAAATTCTTGAGGTCTTGTGCATTCGGCTATTCAGAGTGCTCTTTTAATCGCATATATTCGACTATAACCGTTTAGGATCAGATAAAATCTGCTCGCCATGTAATTTTATAACAAATTGACGAGTGTCTATTTACTTTGTTTCATGGTTCTTCCATATTCACTTTCAAATAATCGGCGACAGTTGCCACCTAACAAAGTTGATGCGTTTATTGCTTCTAGTACACAATCGCTTCGAAAAAGAAGCAACAAATGCATCAAATGTAGGAAATGAAATTTAAAACACCTAAATGGTGCATGCCTAGCACATCTTGTGCTGTTAGGGTATCTGAAACAATATGTACCTAAAGGTCATACCTAGAACATGACAGATATATGTCCCAAGTGACGACATAATAGCGAATGACTGTTAGAATGCGAAACTGGGCCAGTATAAGTGCTATATTTGTGGTACATAGTTGCAAATATCAATTAGGTGTAACAAGTACCTAAAACTGTAGGTAGCTGAAGTACATACTTAGCACATGAATATCATATGTGCCAAGTGTCGGGTACCTAAAAAGTAGCTAGGACACCTAAATGGCACATACCTAGCACATCTTGTGCTGATACTGAATGAACGGGGAAGCAGGGTGCGTGAAATAGGCCTGTGCAGTGTTTACGAAGAGGGTGCCGGATAAACAAGGTTGGGAATCACTACTCTACTGTATATATTTATAAAAAGAAACCCCTCATTTTTATTTATTTAATTTTGAACACAGGAGGGAGAATTAATGTTCTTTTTAATAGATGCGGCTCTTGAAGGAAGTCACATTAGTAAAAGTTAAACTTCTATCGCTTTAACTAACAAATAAAAATCTAATGTTCTTATATACAAGAATTAGAATATTAGTTGTTTTTTCTTTAAAAAGTTTGAAGTGATGAAATTTTAAATTTTAACGATATGCCTTGCCTTAAGAACCGTCCCTGATTACATCATTATCCACTCAATTCAATTTCTGATTGTCGTAATAATAATATAGCATTTTCAACGTTATTATAAGATTCATAACTCATTCTTAGTATCATTCACTATGCAATTTATATGTATCTCAAAAAGGGAATTTGGAAACAAATGATCGTAAGTCTTCATGGTTTATCGCGTACATATCAAAATGAGATTTACAAGATTAAGTATACCATACGTTTTCCACATAGGTGATATCTTCATCTCAGTTCTTGACGTTGACACACTGAAATAAGTACTTTTTATTTTTTTTGTTATGTTTGGCGATATTCTAAAACAAATATTTTCTGAAGAATCTATTTCATTGTTTACAATTTTATAGAGAAAATCTAATCCTGCAAATCATCTTCTTTCTGAAAAATTTGCAATTTGGTAAATTTCTCTCGAATGTGTATAGCGAGCATAATTATCATAACCAAACTCTTTATGTTCCAGGCATCTTTAAAAAAGAATATGCCTGAATTTTTCTAAAACTTTGATAATGACTTGAACTTCATATTTTTATTCAATTCAATGTTTGATTGTAATAATAATAATAATAATAATAATAATAATAATAATAATAATAATAATAATAATAATAATAATAAAACATATTTTAAAATTATGTTCTTTGAGTCATAACTCAATTTTCCTCATTCAGTATAAACCCTAAATTTGTATATGCTTATTTTGCTAAGCAACCCATATATGATTCGAAAGTGAATTTAGGATCAAATAATATGGTAAGTTCTCAAGATCAATTACTATTCCGTTTACAACAGGGAAGAATTTTACTTAGATAGATAGATTATATATATATAGGGTGTGTGCACCAGTAACTATCAACACATTTGAATAGAACTGGAATTTTTAAATGCCTTTAGGTATCTGTGGTGTGAATGAGAAAATGCCCTGGAATGAGAAAATACCTTTTCTTTTAGAAAATTGACTTAAACTATCGATTTTGTGAAACTTTCCTTTATTTTCAGCCAAACGGAACCATGACGGCAGAAAGTTTCGGGAAAATCTTGCTATTTTATTTTATTTTATTTTATTTTATATCTTGCTATATATTATAATGACCTGCACGAAATAAGTAACTTTCCTTTAATTTTGCATCAAGTATATCAAGTGAAAAAAAAAAAGTCATGAGGAAAATTACAAACAAGGAAGATATGTATTTAAAAATGATATAAATAACATTATTCTGAAGTGCACCCTTCCACTCTTTGTTTCTGTGATTTTAAAAGACGAAACTATAGGTCATACCACTGTCATTTTTATTTTTATTTTTCTATATTTCAGAAAACGTCACAATTATTTAAGTAAGTTGTTTCTTAATTGGCACAAAAGTTTTCTTAACCTGCTCTCCATAGGTTAGATACATAGAATCTTAAACTAGAAGGGATAAAATAGAATATATACACACTCTGGAATCAGTATTGTTAATATTGAGCTGACAAGACATAATTTTATGATTGTGTCAGTCGTGGAGAAAAGGGTCTAATTTTTGGATACGTTCTTAATTACGGGTACCCAATTATCTAACTTATGCTAAATTTTAAATTTGTCACCTTAATATTGGTGAAGAACAGGGTGATTAACACTATGCAGCGTTGTTGTTCTCGTTTCACGTTTAAAGTGTTACATTTTATTTATTTTTCGGTTTCATTGGAAATAATATTTTTCTATTTTACTCCTTCAAAACTATACATTTTAAATAGTAAAATATGATACATTAGTTTAAGTATATTCATATGTGTCATTTACATATCTGCAAGCATTTGATTGTATATAAGGATGCACACAAGACAAAACTTCAGCATGTTTCGTCTCGAATCTAGTCACGAAAATTCTATCTCGTCTCGTGCACGGTCTTGGTTAACTAATGTTTGAAGCTTACGAACTGAATAAAAAAATGTACAAATTATACTATCAGTCTAACTTATTTTCTCGTTTTCGCAGTACTCGTAATATACCACGTACATAAGTACTATTTATGTAAAATGTGAATCACATCTTTTAAGTACGCCTTTGGTGCACTCGGTTCTAGATTCGATTCCCGGTGAGGGAACCTTGACATTTGAACGCATTACGGTGGTTCGGATTCCATCTTAAACTGTAGGTCTACGTATCAAATAGCCTCGTTGCTGAAAAGAACATTAAACCTTAACAAAAATTGAAACAAATTTTAAGTTCATGAAAAATTCTTCATGCAAAGCGTTTGATGACTATTGATGTAAATCCAAATAATTATCATCACTCTTTACGGCATTTCTAATGTTAAGTGTCATTTCAGTGAAACTTCCCAAAAATAGCGCCGCGCTTCTGTAAGCCAACTATGGCATAGTAGGACAATTGGTATAGTAGGCATTTGCTACTAAACATTGTTCAGCGTAATCTCTAAACTCCGATAAACAAAATATTTGTATCCTTCCGCTTGTCGCAAGTACGATTGGCTAGTGATGTATCACTCCCACTCCCACGGGGAGGAGCAAATTATACACGTGCATTTTGACAATACTGTCTCGTGTTGTCCAGATACTTCCAGCAGCAGCAGAAAAGAAAGAAAAGAAACTCGAAAGATTTTTAAAAAAGTATTTAAATTTTGCTCGTAAACAATTGTTGCTTAGTGAGTAAAGGTTTGCCTTGTTGGTGTTTCACCACAACACTCGCGGAACCGGGATTCATGCCAGTCATCTTTCAGACTTTAAAAGCAGAACACTCGTCCACAGTTGAGTTGGCGCCATAATTACTGCGCATGCTTAGTGTTTATTTCTATTGTTTCATTAGCCACACTCGATTGCAGTATTATTAGATAATCCGTATTATATTTTTGTCATTTATAATAATATAGCAGTTTTATATGAAGCTTCATAGTAAAAGTAATAATGCAATCACATGAACTATTTTGCGGAGGAGTACAAGCGTCGGTAGGACAACAGCAAATCAGCGAGATTTAGTTTCACGTGGCTTTGTTTATCGCAGTTTAGAGCTTACGCCGAATTAGATTTAGTCGTATCTACAGTAGATAGAAATTCAGAAGCAATATTCGGAATTTTCCTGTGTTATGCTGCAACCCAACTTGACTAGTTGTCCTGTGGGTTGTCTAATCACTCAGGATGCATTTAATTCGTGTCTGGAAATAAGATACTTAAATGTATAAGAATGAATGAAACTGTCCACGAACTCCTAGACCGCTAGACCGATTTTGTTGATTTTTGGTGCATGAAAAAAATACATGGCCTAACTTAGGATTCTATGATGTTATTTTGATTAAAATGCGAATTCTATGGAGGAAGCAAGAGGCGGATCAAAATGTATGTGAAAAAATTGAATAGTTCATGATCTCGTCAATTCGAAAGATGAAACTTGGTACATAAATTTTTCATTTAAAATAATAGGACCCGTATCCCAGCGTTTTTGTGAAAATTTCCATTTTAAGGGCGAGCAAGAGGGCATCTTCTATGTATCTAAAATTATGTCTACAAACTCCTCCTAGTGACGCCTTAGCTTGTCTTATGTTTGTAGTACATTTTCGGCAAGAGTGAGGGGTGTGACATAAATATGTTTCAGAGCTAACTCCTTCTATATAGATCCCTGCACCGATTTTGTTGATTTTTGGAACATAAGTGGATCCTGTGTCCAACTTATGTTTTAGTACATTTTTAGCGAGGGGAGGAGAAAATGTAAGGGATAACATGTAAAAATAATAGAAAACGAACGATATTAGTATCTAATCCACAGTTTTGGGGATTGCGGAAATTATATATTATTAATACTCGCGACGTCTTTGAATTCCAAATTCAACCCCATCGGTATGGACTAGAGTGGAAATAAGGTGACATGTAAAACTCATAGAAAACGTTCGATATTATTGTCCAATTCATGAGATGAATAGTGACACTGCTGATGCCATTTAAGTACAAATTTTTTCACCGTGCGTATACTAAGGGAAGGAAGAAGTTTTTACACCTCATATAAACCTATTCTCTCTGTTCTTGGCACGGGAATTTCAGCTAGTATGTATTAATATGAACACTGTAAAATAAGTAACACATGAAGTGTCATCACAATAATTTACCACGTTAAAATCACAACAAATATCGTACTTTCTTTATAATAGTAATCACATTTACTGCAACTTAAATCCTACATTTTTTTAAATATTTCTACAGAGATAATAACTATACTTTTCTATTGCTCACTTCCTCTTTATAGTTGATCGATTCAGTGTGTTTCTGATTTGGGTTCTATCAAGTGCTCCGTATCATCCGAGTGCAACAACTCCTTATCACTTCAGGATTTGAATTCGGTCCAATTGGCCGATGCACAGACTATCAACGTAAAATCACTTTACATAAAATAGATTCCTTGACCATGAACACTATCTTGCTTCTAAGAGGGCTATAGTACCATGCCACATGTCTAGGCTTTTTTTTTATGGTGTTTAAAAACGTCACCAAATGGGGCAGAAAACAAAAAGAGAATTTGAATAAAAATGAATTTAAACACATCAGTAGGTGTTACAGACATGAGAACTTTGGCGAGCTAAAATTTATAATACTTGATTTACAAAAGGAATAAACATGTAATAATAATAAAGAACAAACGTCTCATGGTACTTATAATAATAAACAGTCACGCTACCCTTTATTTGGCAGTGTTGCTCTCAAGCAACATTGCATTCCATTCCGTTATCTGCACGAATTATAACTTCAGTGATCATTTAATTGGCATTATTGCTTTCATAAAATATTCATATACATGATTTGCAGGTCGCTTCTTTAGATACTTCTAATCTTCGTCAACAGGGGACAGTCAAATTTAGTATTATAGAAGCTGTATTTCGTACGTTTAGCGAAAGTTTTTTTTATTTATTTTTTATTTGTGGTTTCTTGCTCTGTAGGAAAATATTTAAACGAAACCGCTGCTAATTACTAAGACTATTGTTACGATATTTGATCATAATAGGGCAATGCTGCTCAGTAGCTACACATAAGACCTATTTTATGGCAATGTTGCTTTGAAATAAACATCCTGTATTTTGTAACCAAAGTACAAAAACACTTTAAAAATTACGAAATTATGATCACGAAGACATGGTTCAACCATAAAAGCAAACTAAATATTTTAATGGTAATGCTATAAATGCTTGCCAATTAAAGGGTTAACGTTTCTTGCGCTATTGCTTGCCAGTATATCGGAGCCGATGAATAATTGCATAAATATGGCATGTAGTTTGGGGACGTTGGTGGACATTTTTTTAATGTTAGATGTAAACAATTAGATTAGCTATATGTTTATTTTAGATACAAATGAACGTTTCGTTGTATTAATTTTTCTCATGTTATATCCTGATCGGAATATGTATGTTCATCCAACTCCCTTCATGTAACGTTTACATATATACTAGCCCTCCGTTTGCATACGGTATTTTAGAATTTCTTGCTTCGTTCCCATTTTCGTAAGGAAAAATAGTTGGCATGACTTTTGCGGCATCCCTCGTGCATACATACAGGGTCTGTCCAGAAAATAATGAGACTGGCCGTCGCGTGGCACTCCAGTCGCCAGCAGCGCGCTTCCCGGCAAGGAAATTTGTTGTGGGGAGGTCTAAGCTAAGCAACGCACTGGACATTAGTCGTGTCCGAGCTCTGATGCAGTAAGGATCACGCGTGGCGCAAAAGCTGTTTTTAAGTTTTTGTCACGACAGAAAACGTGACAAATCGAGCATTCGCATTAAAGTTTGCTTTCACCTGGCAAAAATGCTTCCGAGACGCTTGCCTTAGTCGAGAAAGCTTACAAAGAAACGCCCTGTCAAGGGGCCAGGTTTTCTGGTTCTTCAGTAAGTCCAAGAACGGACGGGAGATCATTGAAGACATGGAGCAATCTGGACGCCCTCCGTGAGTGATTTGGACAAAAATGTGCCAAAGTGAAAAATCTCTGAACTCCAACGTTGTTTGAATGTAAAATTAATCGCCGAAGACCTCAACATGCAGGGAGCAACGGTTCACTAAATTATTTCTGAAAATCTGCCATGCATAATAGCAAATTTTCTCACAGATCGTGAGCACATGTCTAACACATTTAATTTATGGAACTATTAATATCGTAACATAAAATATGTCAACGTCGTAGTGTCGAGTCATTTGTAACATAAAATATGATTATGAATATGCATAGTACAAATTAGTTATTTTTCACAATGTTCAAGTCACTAGGTAGAGAAACAATTTAAATTTTACAAGAATTTAGCACATTGGATAAGTTTAATAACATTATGATAAGTTTATTAACGTTATGATAAGTTTTTTTCCCGCACTATAGTCTAGAAAGTATAACGTCGTTGGCCTCCCGCGCTTGGATCTGCTCGTCACTGGGGGTGTGGTAAGAGGATAGCCAATCAGCACCAACTGTCTACTGCGCTCAGCGAGCCACGAGTAACCACGTTGGCAACTCCACATAAACGTCACTACAACTTTTCGCGGGAAGCCAAGGACGTTATACCTTCCGTACTATACCAGTACCAGAACCAAATGCAGTAAAACACGTTAAATTGATCTTATTTTTTGTGTAGCCTTCATTTCACCGTGAGAAGTAATTATATTAAGTTTACTTATTGCTCTGCAAATTGACTATTTGTCTATCATGAGAATGGCCACATTGAAACAACGCTATCCTTACATTGTTTGCAAAGTTGTAATAGCTTCTGTATGTTGGACACCCGAAGTACTAATGTGAACATTTGAAGCGTTAGGGATAAAAAGAAAAAAAATAAAAAAAATAATAAAATAAAATAAAATAAATAATATACAATAGCGTTTTATAGAAAATTAACATGTTAACATTGTATTTAAATCATGATGTGAGAAATGTTGCTATATATTACTTACACGAAGTATTCGAAAATACTAGTTGGTTACTGCACTAGAAATACGAGATTACGATGTATGCTAGGTTTTTTTTTTTTTATTCAAAATACATTTATTTTTCCGTTAAGTTGACTATTAGTCTAACACAAGATAGTCACTTTTCAATGAAAGCGTTGATTATCAACACACAGATGTTGCACTGTATAACTTAACCTAATCCGTCAGCCATGATAAACCTTTCGTACTTCTTAAGTATGAGCACAAGTTTCTGTATGGTACGAGTAATAACCAATTGGAATACTCCCTTTTGCACTAATAGTTTAATTTTAGTTTATTTCTTGACCTTAATATTATAACTTAAGGCCCTTCCCTAAGCTCGTCCCAACCGTTTTTTTTAAGTTTTAGTGACTAGCTTGAAGGTAATCAAGAATATAAAAAATCTAGAAAGTGAACCAGGTAACATCTACAAAATTACATTATATGAATTATTAATTGTCTCCAAGACCCTCTGCATAGTGTATACATTTGAGTGCCCATCAATTACGACTTCAGAAATTGGGTACACCCAACTTTTGGTCTGTAAGAAAAAGTCTGGAAACGGCATTTTGTAGATATAATGTGGCTTTCTTTCCAAATTTTAAAGATTTTTTCATTGTCTAAGTTACCCATTAATTTTTTTTTTTTTTTTAAGAAAAAGTGGGATCAAACTTAACAAGACTTCTACAATATTTTTATTTAGCGTTCGTAACATACAAGAATACATAAACAAATTAAGACATTGAAACTGTAATACAGTGAAGTCTTCTTTAGGTTGAACAGATTGAGCTCCACTGAAAAGACTTCCTTTTTTCAGCAAATTTTTCATTAAAATAACAAACGTACTGACATTCTGTTGTTAAATTACAGTAATGTGTAACAAGAGGAATACTCTTTATATTAAATTAAAAATTTGTTCTTATTAAATGCGTACCTATAACAATTTTCTGTTAATCCCTCTAGCTACACTGAAATACTACTTATGCTGAGATCAGTGAAATCAAATGATATTAAATCTGGTCAGATGAAAGATAGGTGACTGTTCGTACTCACTAGACGATAATAGCAGGCGTGAGGATAATTGCGGAATTACTTGAAACAGAGAAGGAGCGAACTCTAGTCTAGAAAGCCAGCATTAACGACAAGGGGATCCAATGTGTTGACCACACATCATCCCAAAAGGCACGAGTGCAACAAGGCGGCTGGTAGGTTCTGGCTTCCAAGAGCTGTTGTGCCAGTAATTAATTATATGTTTTATAACTTTAATAAAGATGTGTTATTACTTTGATATCAACTTCTATTTTCATACAAGTATTCACCGTAATTTAACAATGACCAGTAACAGTATGTCTGTCAATAATTCATTGCAGTTTTACTGAAATTACATACAGCTGCAGGTGACTAAATTATTAAATAGTGATAATTACTGTTTTAGATATACAATAAAATTAAGTTTGACCCGTTGAATTTAATCTTAAACTGTATGTCTACAACTCACATAACCTCAGAGCTAAGAAAGGAGAGCTAAAGTCCAACCAACCACAATAATTAGAAACTTAATTAAAGATTTGACTTGAGTTTGTGGTCCCTTTCAGCAGGTATTCTATGCGAGACGTAGGTCTACAGCCGTGGAATCCGAACAACATGAACTCTAGTGGGGAATCGAACGCGGGTACCCCATGGCAAAAGCGCGTACGCTAACTGCTTAGCCACGATGCAGTTGCCATGAAACCAATAATGGCTGTTTCCAGGTTACTTGGAAACTATAAATAAGACTAACTTTCGAAAGGACTTTTTATTTGATGAATGTTCCTTGTAAAAACAAACATATGCTCAACGTGTGCACATGATTTCAGTGCTAGTATTTTTCTAGTTTATTTCATGCAAATCAAACTCGATTCAGTGCATAGTTTCCTTCAAACAACAACCCACTTAACATAAAGAAAATGCGATGGCTAACTGAATTTTAAATGTAAGACACGTGCATTTGAATAGAGTACGCTCCTTTCTCAGCTGGTGGTCATAAATGGTGACGACCTTATTCAAAAACACAACAGTTAGGCTTTTCTATTTGCATATGTTCTTTGAGAACAGAGAGAGCTCCACCTTCAAACACATATACCTATTTTTATTTTCTTATCACCTTTACGTGATACTCAGGCGAATGAGATGTTTATTTCGCAATTTGAGGGTGGTGCTATATTTAAAAAGAAAGGTATTTGCTAATTGATTTGGTGTAGTAGTAAAAGTGTTGTATGAATCTTAAGTTCCCGGTTTCCAATCTCGGCTCGGATGTGCATACAAGTTAAAATAAAGAACCGAAAATAATTCCAGCTGGAGAGGGTTAGTTTTCTAAAGATAAAGCTGAACTAGTTTTATTAACCGTACAGTAAAACAAAGAAGATAGTCTCACCCTGTAAAACAAATAAACAGTTTTTCTCATTAAAACCAGAAATAGACTCTCTCTTTCCTCTCTGAAGAACAAGAAACGTAGTTTTTTCTGCAAAACAAAGAAATAGTCTCTCTCTCTCTCTCTCTCTCTCTCTGTCTCTCTCTCTCTGAGAAACAAAGAACATCGTCTCTTTCTGTAAAACAAAGATTACATTCTCTCCGTGTAAAACCATAGTATGTCTCTGTAAAACAAAGATAGTATTTCTCTCTCTGTAAAACAAAGGACAGTATCTCTCTGTAAAACAACGAACATAGTCTCTCCAAAACAATTAACATAGTCTGTAAAAAAATAAAAAAATAATAAAAATAAAGAACATAATCTCTCTGTGTAAAACATTGAGCTACTTCTCAGATGTCACAATAGAGCCACAGATATTGAACATACACTGCCCTGACACAAATCAATAGACATTTGCAAGAATAAAGCTCAGATCAAATATATTTCTCGGATACTGAATCCACATAAAAATCGTTTGTCGCCTCCTATTACTGTCTATGGTTTCGTTCTATAGGATTCAATATTAGAACTCGAAGGTATAGTAGATTTCTACCATTTCCGCTTGCAATAGAGTAGTAAAGTCAGAGGTAGAACCTATTCTTGTGGTTCTAAATCCATATTAGAAATCTGTTTCTCACTAACTACTATCGTTTCTCATTATGATGATCAGCGTTGAAAACGGAAATAGTGGATTTCCACCACTTCCGGTTGACTTACAAGGGTAAAGCTCAAAAGTGAAAGATTCCGAAAAAGACCTCTACTCTATTTTCTTGTCGTTTTTGCTCTATAGATCAATATTCAAACCGGAAGTAGTAGTAAATGTCTATCACTTCCGGTTTTAATGGAAAGATACAAGAGAAGATATAATATTTTCTTAAGACGCTTTCGAAATTAATTTCGGAAATCCTTTGTCGCTATCTATTACCGCTTTTGTTCTATGGCGATCAACGTCGGAATAAAAAATTGTTGCATTCTATACTGCTTCCGATTTGATTAGAGGGTTAACACAGTAGATGGAACCTATTGTTTGTACGGTGAGTGAATTCCGAAAAATAACTTTTCGATATCTCTTATTATTTTTCCTCTACAGAGCTACTAGTATTTTTACCATTCCGGTTTCAGTGAAGTGATACGAGTGAAGATGGTGTATTTTCTACAGGCTTCAATCGATTCGAAAACAGAGGCACGGTGGCTTATTAATAGAGTGCTCACCTCTGCTATTAGAGTCCCTTATTCAATCCTAGGACAAATGCATTTGTCATGGACATCATGTCCCTGGGTTTTCTTAGGGTTCTTCTGTTAACTTCTGCATTATCATTTCACTAATGATTTCATTATCATTCATGTTCATTAACCATCCGTCTCCTTTATTCTAAAGGCCATAACAGCGGAACGTAAAACTAAAGATCTCATTTCATTTCGATTCGAAAAAAATGGTTGTAGCTACTAATTACCGTTTTTCTTCTATGATGATCAAGTTGAAACCGGAAATAGTTGATTTCTACCACTTCCGGTTTTAATACGGATTTAGCAATACGGAATTGATTGAAAAACTTTTCTTAATATCTCTTTCCACTTTTGCTTTATAAAGATCACTATTAAAACCGAAAATTATAGTAAATTTCTCCCCCTTCCGGTTTCAGTACGAGTGATAAGGGTAACATTTCTTGAGACGTTGAAGTAGATGGAACCCATCCTTGGGACCTATTAAGATTAGAATATCTTAAAACAAGTAACAAAAGAAAACATTTTGTTTGGAATACGTCTTTTAATTATAAAATTGGGCACAAGACCGAATATGGTTTTACAGATCCCAGGTCAGGATTATGTGGAAAGTCCGGTTCACTTAGTCTTCCCGTCTCTTCCCCCCTCTCTTTTCCTGTAATAAATATGGTAAGCCCGCAATGGCTTAGTGATAGAGCGCTCGCTTCGGGCACGTGAGGTCCCTGGTTCGATCGCAGCTCACGCCAAATTGCTTTTTAATGGAGAAACACCGTCTCCGTGGGTTTTGTCCTTTCCTCTTACTCTTTTTAGCCTAATTACATAATCATTATATGTTAAACTCAACAATAATAGTAATGATGTATATGGTCTTGATTGATACAATGACATACAAACTGCCATACGTATTATAGGGAGCTAGCTTTAATGCGAGGCTGAGGAATTCAGAGTTGATTGGCAGGTTCCCCACCCCGTCGCCAAGAAACGGTCCTGGGCAGGGTTGCCAGTGCGTTGTCAAAAAATTCAGCTGATACTCACTTAATTCAAAGAGTTTATGCAATTATGCAATCCCTATCGAAGATCCCTGTATACGTGGATACACGCAAATTAGGCTGTGATAACAAATGCTTCAGTTTTTTCTCCTTCGCTTCTTCGTCGCACTGCACTATGGCCTTCCTTATTACTTCTCTAGCTTCGCTGTGTATAGTTCGCCCTCTCTTACGCTGTGAAGCCATTGGCAAATGAATAATAAGCAACAAAACCGCAACCACAACAGCACACAACAAATAACCAACTCACACTAACACTCTCTTCAGAATGACATTCATGTGACAAATTTTTAATCCTAGCAACGCTGACATATAGAAGGGGGAAAGAGAGTATTGCAAAAGACAGGCAGAAAAATTGTTGAAATTCTTCCCCCTTTACCTCAGTCCCCGCTGGTAAACAAGCTAGCTCCCTATAATATATTAGGGAGCGTTGTAAGTTGTGACAAGGAAGCCTTTGTCGGGAGATGGAAACCATAGAACAAGACATGGGAAACAATTGCACCACCACTTGTCTATGAGATAGCTAGTGTATTCACAGTTCAAAATTATTTAAAATTACAGCTCATATTGTGTTTAGGAAATATCACTGCTTACCTATAAAACTACTTACAACAAATATTGGATATAATTTATTACTCTAAAGGATTTCAGATATGATGGAAGATTTTTAAAACACAAATAATAGAAAAAGTAGAGATATTATAACGAGGATTGACGTCAGAGTCTGAAGGATAGCATATAATCAAACCCTCTTGTAGACATGGCGCCCACAAATGGATGGAAGCAATATTTCAACAGTCATCCCTAGATGAGCTGTTGAGAAATGCCACACTCATGCCATTACATCATCCACGGAACCTTCTGAAGAAGGATTCAGACACAATTTATTTTTTCTTGTTCGTCCTATTTCTGTAGTATCATTCTAAGTAGCTTTGTCTATTTCATTCTGGAACCAATAACATGTTCATCACGTGTTACTTTGAAGTAAGCCACGTGCAGGTTGCTTACATAATACCTATACTAACAAAAAATCATCTTAAAATAGCAAGTGCTTCAAAAATTTTCAAATTTATAGAGGGAATATAATTTTGACTCTATGGATAGTTTTCTGTGTATAGAATATCAGAGATAAAACAATGTAATTTAATCGGAGTGTCTGCATTAGTGGCTGCTACTATTAAGAAAAGAAAGAAAAAGGAAATATTCTTTAAAAAAATACTTCTTAATACACAGAAAGTGATTCTTAAAAATACCAAAATTATAATTTTCTTGATTTCAACAGATACTACTCGTATCTTCAGCAGAATTGTACGACCATGTACGGTTAAACTTTCTGTTCCGGAAATGCATACGGGGTTTGTCCTGTAAATAACCGTACTGGTCCTGACGCGTCGCGCAGGTGTGATGAGTGGGAAAACTTAGGGAATGTAGTGTAGAATGGACATCCCAACTAACCACAGTTGACTGCGAACAATGGGAGCGAGTGGGTCTTGAATCTAGTAAACCTCTACTAACTGACGGGTCACGAAAAAAAAAAAAAAAAAAAAAATAATAATAATAATAATAATAATAATAATAATAATAATAATAATAATAATAATAAGTGTTCGATTGAGCAGCGGCACGCCTTCAAATTTTATTGGTGACTCGGAAAATCCAGCACGTTCCGAAACAGAAGGCACACGCCACAATCACCCTACCTGTAAAATTCTCGAATGAGCAAGTCCAAGATCACAACAACGTTTATTTTGTTCTACGATTTTAATGCGGTCGTCCAAAAAGAGTTTGTCCTTATCGAAGGACAGTGAATGCAGCTCTTTACATCCAAATGCTGACCGCACTTCGAAAACGCATCGTTCGCATCCGTCGTGAGATCTCCGATTGCTGAATCCTCCACCATGGCAATGCGTCAAGCCACACTGCTTTGACAACGAGGAGGTTTCTGACCAATAACAAAGTACCAAGAAGCTGCGCAAGTGGCTTATTTCGAAGATTATTTAATTGTATTTCTTGTAACTTCAATAAATTGAGTTTCGCTAGTATCAATGCGGTTACTTTCAGGACAGACTCTTTAATATCATTCATTCAAGGACTTCCAATGATAAGTAAGGGAGTACACGTTTCGAACATTGTGTCGAAGCGTGTATTCGCTATTTGTAGCGAAATCTTGTAGCTTTAGTTTCTAAATTACCGTCAAATATATATAAAAATTGGAAATATTTTTATGAAAATATCTGGAGAAATATATGCAATGAATTTATATTTACCACAGCTTTCTGCTAGTTCCTCAACACAGTAGGCCTATTTAATAGACCATGCCGAAATAGAGCAAGTGAAATAATTCCTTTTTGGACCATTCACTGTCAGAAGTATCAAGAAATCTCACTGACACATGCAAAAATCGATTTAAAAAATATTTCTGAGAGTTTAAGCTCATATAACTGTTTGTGATATACAATAATACAAAAGTAGAAGATAATACAGAAAAAATCTGTAGATCACACCAAAAATTCTTGTTTTCCTAGTTGCTTTGGAAATATGGATCTACAGATAAATGTGTAGACTTGGGAACTTCGTTTTCATTTTCTTGTAGATGAGTAGGGTTGTCATTTGGATATCAAAAATCGACATAAACAAAATATCAAACCATGATAAAAAGTCGTCTATAGAAATTGTATATCTATTACGAATTAGACGTCCGTTACTATTAGGAGAAGACAAAGACCAATGGATACAATCCGATGCTCAATGTTATTATTATTATTATTATTATTATTATTATTATTATTATTATTATTATTATTATTATTATTATTATTATTATTATTATTATTATTATTATTATTTTACACATACAGTTCACAAATGAATGAACATCAATCTTTTCCAGCAGAATAAAAAGTCTTCAAATACTTTTTTTTCGTGTTAGTAATGCTAAGTTCAATGTAATACTGAATTGTATTGTATTGTATTTATTTTCGTCCTTTTTCCATGCAATTAACACTGTATTGTAATGCCTCTTAAATGGACACGTCATTCATATACAAGGGCGGAAGAAGTCCTAGAACGGTTCGATATCTCGCGAAATATGCAGATCAGCAAAACAAAAATAACATGTGTTAAATAGTTTTGAAAAAAAAAAAACTGTCCAACGATACCAAATGTAACCGTCTATCCCCACCCCCTTCGGGGGTACAGGGAGTAATTTTGAAATTTCAAATGGGAACCCCCTATTTCATATTGCACATTTCTGCCGAAAAAGTGACAGTGATTTGACCGAAAATTGAAAATAGTGCCTTCACGAATGGCACTTGAATCGACACACACACAAAAATCGGGATGCCAAAACGTTATGAAAATGTGAATTTTCTAACCCGTACTATGTGGCCACACAACGTATTGGACTGTGGAGTCTGAGTTCTATCCCCTCTCAAGGCAACTTTTTTCTTTTGTTATTTCCCCAAATAAATTCCATACATTTTAATTTCAATTAGTACTATATTCAAGTTACATACAGTACAAATTTTGATAATTGTTTTGCAAATTAGATTTATGTAGTGATTCTTAGTAAAGGGTTAGAGTTCATAGGATTATTTACAACAAAAATCAACCATTTTTCTCGCCATTTGTATTTTCTTGTAAGTTAATAAATTATGGACATAAACATTATTTTTATCGAAGTTAACATGTATGAATTCATTATTTAGGTACAAAAATTACATATTAAAATGTTACTCTGCGCGGGAATCGAATGCAGGACCTCTGATTCCGCAGTCCAATACGCTAACCGTACGTCCACAGAGTACGAGACTGATAATTCTCATTTTCATAATATTTTGATACCTCCTTTTTTGGGTCGATTCAAGGGCCATCTGTGAAGGCACTGTTTTCAATTTTGGGTCAAATCACTGTCACTTTTCTTCTGGATAATTCAAATATGCAATAAAAAATGGAGGTTCTCGTATAAGATGTTAAAGTTACCCCTCGTAGCCCCGAAGGGGTGGGGATAGGGGGTTTAGTTTGATATCATTGGATAACTTTTTCAAAACTATTTAAACCGTGTTATTTTTGTTTCGCTGATCTGTATATATTGCGAGATATTGAACCGTTCCGGATTTTTTTCCGCACCCTGAAACACAAAAGTAAAAGAAACAATAATAATCTAAATTACACACTCTAGGTTGATAATTATGCATTACATTTTGCATGATACACCATCATTATTAGAATATACCTTACATTTTACATGATATCATTGTTAACAAGAATTTTAGGAATAATCCAAAAAATGGATCAAAAGATTGCGATCTTGGGCAAGAATTTTAGGAATGATCCAAAAATGCATCAAAAGATTGCGATCTTGGTCAATAATTAGTTTTTGGATCAGGAGCCACAAAAGTTTGGAACGGCTCCTAAATCGGGTTTTCGTATTTTTTACGGAATAAGCACATCATACTGAGTTAAGAGATAGTTAGGGTTTGTCTACACTATATGTAGTTCTCCAGATATAAGGCATACTAGAAAATGTTTGATTGAATAAAATATATTGAATTTTTTGAATCAGGGGCCACAAAATTTTAGAAAGGTCCCTAAATCGAATTTTCATATATATATATATATATATATATATATATATATATATATATATATATATATATATATATACCGAGTAAGCACATCATACTGAGTAAATTGTTAGTTTTGTTTTGGCTATGCTGTACGTAGTTCTCAAAATATGGGGCGTACAAGAAAATTTTTGATTAAATGAAATATATTGAATTTTGTGAATCAGGGGCCACATAACTTTTGAACTATCTTTAATTCAAGGTATTTTTTTATGGAATAAGCACATCATACTGAGTAAATTGGTAGTTTTGGTTTGGCTACACTATATGTAGTTCTCGAGATATAAGGCCTACAAGAAAATTTTTGCCAGAAATATATTGGATCTTTTGATCCAAAATTAGAGTTCAATTATTACTTGCAATGTATGTAGAAATCCTTGTACGTATATTTAATGCTAAAAACAAGTATACCTAATGACACTGGTTTGCTGTAGATCATATAAAATTTTAATGCAGTTAGCAATTTATGTATTCCTCTACCGAGTAAAAGCAGGGTCGTAATAAATATTTCTGGAGTTTTTTCCTTTTTTAAAAAATTTAGAAACAGAGTCCTGAGTCTTTACATCTTTAGGAAGTTTATTGTAAAGCGTGATACCCGTGTATTTACACCCTTTTTCATATAATACAGTTATGTGTTCAACAATAGAAAATTACTAATAAAACTCTAACTGACTAAAGCAGTATATAGGCATATTGTTTAAGATTATATATACTGCTTTGGTCAGTTGGAGTTTTATTAGTAATCTTGAATTGTCCAAAGCCACAATGAATACTTTACAAATAGAAAATTGTAGTTCAATATATTATGTGCCAAATTTCCATACGTAACATTTCATAATAATGGATGTTGTTTGTTCTTGGATGAATGAAAAAAAAAATGAAAGGAAAAGAGAAAGGGAAGTCTGTTTCGGAGTTTCTTGAAAATATTCCCTCAATTGTTTCTAACTGCTTCTTGTTCTGATTTGATTCCCCCGAACAGTTCCGTTTTCTTTTCCTTTGAGGATGTACCTAAGTATTATGCCATGTATGAATAGTCTGTGTGTGAGTCATATTGGTTGTAGTATGTTGAAGAGAAATGTTTTCATGTATCAGCTAGGTGAACGTTTCCCCACATACCAGATATTATTTTGTAACCAACGTAGTCTTCGTTCTTAATATTCAAATATGTTTTTGTCCTAAAACCTGTGGACTTCAAGACTTTTCTTTTTATTTCCAGATAACTGAATACATATTGTAAGTATATTATTGCACCTTAGAGAAGATTGCACTTATATGCTGGCTCTTTTGTCACTTTTTTTACGTTTCTACTATATTTTTTAAAAAATGCCTGTGAGGACATAAATTTAAAATTTGCAATATATAAAACATCCTTATGTATGGTTTAAATGTAAATAACTTTTATCTCCGGAACAATAATCTTGAGTGTGCCTAGTGTCAGATGTATTTGCCTCAACAGTAGTATGAAAAACAACCAAACGTCAAATAAATAAAAGAATGTTGAAAGTGCAAGGATACTGTATCCGACGATCTCAATGCAATTGTATATATTGCGAAAGATCAGCCCGTCCTTGATAAACCACATTCGCCATGCAATTCTGACATTTCAACTGACTGAATGTTATCTACAAGCTCATTCTGTTCATTCTCGGTACTTACTGATAGATCACCTTGTTAGAAAAAAAAGAAGAAGAAGTGACGAAACCGGTCTACACAATTTGTTGATTGGCATCGACGTAGTTATTAAAACACACGCTAGGTGACGTATATATCTTTACCACAATTTGTACGTCGTACATGTAATAAAGTGCTGCCACGTTGCGGTTTCTTCCTTAACTATCTTTAGAGAAAAACAATCCCGACTAAATGACTATTACTTTAGATCAAACATTTTTATGTACTAATTAACGAACCTAAAAAGTTCGTTACTGAATTCACTATGTCTGTCTGTTATTTGCGATTTTTTTTTTTTTTTTCAATTTGGAGCCCTTCATTCGATTCGATTCTGAGAAAGTAATGGAATCTTTCGCGTTACTCTTACCGTTCCTGAGATATTGGCCAAAAAGTGGCCCATATGTATGTTTTTTAAAACAGTACTAATTATCATTCCCTTAGCTATCAAGAATAATTTATAATAATACATCTATGTAAGTTATTATAATTTGTATAATTTTAACTTTAGTAAATTGTATAATGTATACCTATTTTAAATTCTCAATCGTAGTGATACACAATTCACTTAAATTTTATTTTATATTTATTTATTTATTTATTGAATAATGTTCGATCTAAGAACACCACATACGACGAGGATAGACATCCAGAACTTCAGTTTGAGGAACGCTGCTTTAGGTAGCTGGCATCTCTGTGACTTTATCACATGCCAACCGAGAGGTTCAGTGCCACGGGAACCAAGACCTAGCCGGTCATAATCCAATCCAGTTAAAATTGAAGGGAAAGTAAACAGTAATTTAACATGTACGAGCCGATTATTTATGTTAAGGGTATCGACAATTAAAAAAAAAAAAATGTTTTTCAACTCAGAATCAGACACCCTTGATGTTTTCATTGTCATGGTCTATTTTTAGTGGCGTTGTCAAGAATTACTTGAGGAGAATTTACTTGTATGCCGAACACAAAAAACAGTTATTGAAAACTGGACTTCACAAGCAGAATCAGTATCCTAGGTACATCTGACCGTTTCCAAGTCTTGTCTATGAGTGACGTCGTAAATAATCTATTAGAAGTTGTGGGATACGACTAGAATTTCTTCTCGGTCAAGTAGGGTCCTTCGAGACAAAAGTTAAAACTGTATCGTCTCCAAAAGGTGTGAAAGTAGTGTCTCAAAATAGTGTCGAAACGATTCAGCCAGCGGTTCCACCTCCGTTAACCTGTTATTCAGAGCGGAAGTTGTTCAAATATTCATTTCCGGCTTCAATGTTTTCACTGTAGAACAAAAACTGTCATTGATAGCTTCTTCTTCTTCTTCTTGTTCACCTCAGCCATAGGTTGGTGGGCAACATGGAAATTTGAAAATATTTCTCTTCCTTTTTATACTTTGATAAGGTCTCTTCTTCGTAACTGCATCTTCTGTAGATATTCTATCCTTGATCTTCCTCTTCCTGGTTTTCCTTCCACCTTTCCCTCTATCAACACGGTGATCCAATCGGAATACCGAATAAGATGGCCAAGCATGCTGTTTCTTCTTTTTCCTATTATCTTCATGATCTGTCGTCTGTCGTCCTTCATTAGCTTCCTTTAGTACGTCTTCATTCCTTTTCCTTTCGGTCCATGATAAGCGCAGCATTCTTCACCAACATTACATTTCAAATGTTTCTAGCTTGGATATTTCAGCTTTTCTCAGTCCCCACGTCTCTGATCCGTAAAGCGGCACGCTCCATACCAGGGTCACAATACCATAAATCGTTTTCGCACGTCCAACGACACATTTCTTGGTATTAGCAATCCTCTTTTCCTATTGAATGCTTGTTTAGCCTGCGCTATTCTGGAACTTACGTCTTTTTCATTTCTTCCATCCGAGGATATTAGACTTCCTAAATAGGGGAACTTCTTAACGTCTTCGGTTTTTTCTCCCTCTAGCCATGCGTTTGCCCCTTTCTCTCCTGCTCTTGTGCACCTTATCACTTTGGTTTCCTACTTATTTATCTTCATTTTGCATGTTTTGCTTTTTTTTTTTTTTTTTTTTTTTTTTTTTTTTTTTTTTTTTTTTTTTGCAGTTGGCATAGGTAGCTACAAGCAGTTTTTGTAGTCGATTAAGCGTCTCAAGGAAACATATTGTTACCATCGACACTTTGCCAAAATCAAAAGTGGTTCAAAGTTACTACGTACTAATTCCTGTTTCAGTAATGATTTCCGTAAAACGGAAACGGTAAAATATAACGAGAAACGTTTTATTTCCAATCAATGCAGCGTCCCAAGAATGGAACTCATATCCTTGGCTAATCCTTTATTCAAACTAGAAGTGGTAAAAATCTGCCGTTTCCAGTTTTGAGGTTAACCGCCATAGAATAAAAATGGTAATAGATGGCGACAAGCGGATTTCAGCAATCGATTCAACGCCTACAGAGAACATACCATCACCATCTACAACACCCTACCAAAAACATATATATATATATATATATATATATATATATATATATATATATATATATATATAATGGATAAAATGAAAATAGCGACAAGCAGATTTTTTTTTTTTTAATATGGATTCAGCGTGTCAAGAATATATTTCATCTCTGATTTTATTCTTTTTATTACAACAAGATGTGATATACATCAATTACCACATCCGGTTTTGATGTTAATCCCTATAGACCGAAAACAATAATACATAGCGAGTAATGGCTTCGTGAGATGGATTCAGCGACCGAGGAACAGATTCTATCTCTGATCTTATTCCTTTATTGCAACCAGTTGTTATAGATTAACTATCCCAAGTTTGAGTATTGAATTCACGTAATTTGGAAGCCTTCCGTAGTTTCACACTGTAAAATCAAATCCATTTATTATTATTATTATTATTATTATTATTATTATTATTATTATTATTATTATTATTATTATTATTATTATTGGAACTTAAACGGCGTGACAAACATCTTAGCATTTGAAGGCGGCGCTCCAAGTTCCCTTTAAATGCTGCTAGCAAATGAGAGGCCAGCGGTATTGCCACGCTTATTTTGTACACATCCACGTCTATCCCCTGCCACCTGATCGCGCTGTAGTTTGTCTGCTTACCCATAGCCACACCCCTTTACCACTTGGCAACGTCGCGCCAGAGCTTGCGTTTTATTCGTTTAGTTGAAATGCCAAGATGTTTGTCACAGGCTTTTAGTTTTCTCATTATTATACAGAGCCTTCAAAATAAAAGGAAACCTCACAACAGCAGCAGGCAGACAGCAACGTGCCTGGCAACCGAAAGTCTAAGCTTACTTTGTAATTGGTGAAGATCGACTTCTCAACGCACCAATAAGTAACTAGAAATATATATTGAAATGTAAGTGAGTAGTAGCACTAGACCTGGAGTGGCACAGCTGAACCAATAACAGCAACAAACGGTACTGTTCTTACAACAAAAATTATATTAAAGTATTAGAATAGTTAATTATTATTTTTTTTCTTGACTTTCTACGTATTTAAGTACGTAACATATAGGTCTATACATAGACTACATATTATTCAAATTGGTCATATTTTTATGGGGGCTATATGATTTTAATTGCCTAAATTTTCTTTTATCAATCAGATATATATGATTTGTTATTCACTATATATAAAAAAAAAACTTCTATTAAATTATTACGGTTACATTACATTACGGAAAAAGAAACACAGGTACATCTCCCCTCCTCTCTCTGCTCTGGACATGAAGTGTCCCTACATTTTGCTTCGGAAAGGTGGCAACGCTATGAAAAACCCTGAATTCAAAGGTATAATCATCAGATGTTAAATTAAAGATTTCACTTCAGATTTCAAGAAAAAAAAAAGTAATGAAAAACAACTACAAAAGATGATAATAATAAGTCTTCCTATTTTGGTTTCTTAAATTATTTTTGAGTTTGAATTTCTTGATACTTTTATTCAAGATCAGAATTTAGGAGTCTGCAGTATGTAAACATTTTACATGTTATTTTTCTACACTTGTGTTTTGGCCTTAGGCTTAAAATATCAAAAACAAAAATATTTGTCTAGAAACGTAAAAAATAACTCAAATTCAGTTCATAATTATAAACTGGTCCTGTGTGGGTATC
Source organism: Thermobia domestica (assembly GCF_964235325.1). Taxonomy (NCBI): domain Eukaryota; kingdom Metazoa; phylum Arthropoda; class Insecta; order Zygentoma; family Lepismatidae; genus Thermobia; species Thermobia domestica. The sequence goes on from NC_137456.1 coordinate 79,068,441, forward strand.
CAATACAAGGTACATTGAAGATTTTTTTTTTTTAATTTTTGAAGAAAGAATGCTAATGGTGAAGGTGTCCATGCTTGGATATATTTCTATTTTTTTTTTTATAGTAATTTGAGGACATGGAATCCCATGGATACCACTCATTTTAGCTTTCGAACTTCTTATATACAATACAAGACAAATTCTGACCAAAGCATATACTATTTAATAAATAAATAATATCGTTACAATTTCGGCAAAGTATCTTTGCCTTGATCAGACATATTATCCAGGATCTAATTGAATTATTTTTAAACTATCCATCCGTGGAATCACGGCAAAAACAGCTTCAATGTTGGGATATTTATATTTATTTTATCACATTAGATCTATTATATTCAGCGTCCTCAAATTAGTATATAAAGCGCAATTAGACATGTATCCAAGGTGAGCACTTTAGTATTGGCACCAGTTCAAATATCCCAACTTTTTGACGTCATTTTTCTCCTGATACCGTGAACGGATATATTTGAAACTGGTCCCATTGGATTTCGCGTTCTCAAATTAACATAAAAAGAGCAATTAAAAGTGTATCCAAGTTTGGGCACTTTTATCATTGAGATGAGCGGTAATTATTTACTGGAGCACTAGGGTTGCAATTTGTCCCGGAAAATCCGGGACCTTCACGGAATCGAGATCTGCGTCCCGAAAATATTTCTCGGGACGCTTAAATGTCCCGGATATCAGCGAAGAAGAAAGGCAGGGAATATTATAGTTTACTTTTTTCATTGGATTAGGTATAAAATTGTTCTCTTTAACTTCTGAGTATGGCAATTCGAAACTTAAAAAAAAAAAAAAAAAAAAAAAAAAAAAAAAAAAAACATAAAACACGGATTTAATGAAGTTCACGATTTAACTACTTTGACACTGAACGAAGCATTCATTTCATTGGGCTAGAGACAAAAGATTTTACCTGGGGAAAGGGGGTAAATCAACTGCTTACGCTTGCTTAACTTGGTTGGAGAAGGTCTACTAAAATGACTAAAAATGTGATTACCTAATACTTGAACAACTCTATCTAATGGAAGAAAGTAAATTAGTAGGTCCTATATAACACTTTTTTTTTAAGCATTTGAAAGATTCTCGTAATTTAGTAGCGTCCCGGATTTTGGTTTTTGAAATATGGCAACCCTAAATATGATACATTCACCTGTTGTGAAATTTGATGTTAATTGTATGGTATCAGATTTAAGTAATTCCTTCCTTTTCTCTCTCTCTCTCTCTCTCTCTCTCTCTCTCTCTCTCTCTCTCAAATTTCTCAAGTTTACAACTAAAAACTTTTAAAAATATAGTTATTTCTTCAAGTGATATAAGTGTCTTAGTTTTTTTCTATAAATCACTCTTTTTTGTTGGTAAAGCACGAGAAAAGATAAAAACTAAAAGCATTTGATGGCTGCACTATCTGTGTGAAATGAAATTCTTGATGTAGCCGTTGAATTCCTGTGCTCATCAAAAGCAACGGTTAAAACACAGTGGCCCGTTTCGTTTTGTGCTGGCGGTTAACGGTAAATGAAGCCTCAACTATGCAGAAGAGAAGGAAGGAAAGGAGACCAAGTCAAGCTCCCCGAGAGATCAACAGATGAGATGGATGTGAGTTCTTAGTGCGTTGCTGCTGTTTCTCTTGTGGGAGGTCGCGGTTAGGAGAAAAAATCCTCTTTCCTTCTGGGGTAATGTGATGATGGAGAGGTCGCATATTGTATCCAATTTATCCACTTGGCCGGAGAGTACACTTTCGTGGGTTTACTTGGGTTATAAAAAGTAGAGATCACGAATATTATTTTCTGTTTAGAGTCGCCTTCCGTCTAGTGTTGCCCATGTGACAAGAAGTAAGGTTTTCTGGTCATGTCTCGCAAGTTTTTGTCAAATTCTCGTCTCTTCTTGATTCTCGAAAAATTATTTCTCATGTCGTCTTGATTCTCAAAAATTTGATCGTCTCGTCTTGATTCTCGAAAAAGTATTTTTCGTCTCACCTCGATTCTCGAAAAATTGTTTCTTGTCTCATCTTGATTCTCGAAAAATTATTCCTTGTCTCGTCTTGATTCTCAAAAAAATTCTCGTCTCTTCTTGATTCTCAAAAAATTATTTCTCATGTCGTCTTGATTCTCAAAAATTTGATCGTCTCGTCTTGATTCTTGAAAAAGTATTTTTCGTCTCACCTCGATTCTCGAAAAATTGTTTCTTGTCTCATCTTGATTCTCGAAAAATTATTCCTTGTCTCGTCTTGATTCTCAAAAAAATTCTCGTCTCTTCTTGATTCTAGAAAAGTTGTTTCTCGTCTCTTCTTGATTCTCAAAAAGTTATTTCTCGTCTCATCTTAATTCTCGAAAAAGTATTTCTCGTCTCGTCTTGTTTCTCGAAAAATTAGTTTCCGTCTCGTCTTCATTTTCTCAAAAAAATATTTCTCGTCTCGTCTTGGTTCTCAAAAAATTCTTTCTCGTCTCGTCTTGATTCTCGAAAAATTGTTTCTCGTCTCGTCTTGATTCTAAAAAAAATTGTCGTCTCGTCTTGACTCTCGAAAAAGTATTTCTTGTCTCGTCTTGAGTCTCGAAAAATTATTTCTCAACTTGTCTCGCTTCTATGAAAAAAAATCACCTCGTCTCGAATTTTTGTCTAATCTTGTAAATTTACATGTGTGTACAAAATTTGTACCCTAATTTTCTTCTTAATTTCGTCTGGAACTAATCATAATCTTTTATTTTTTCATTACGGCCCATGAAAGTGTAATATAACAACATTCAAAAACTATTACTATTAAAATTATTTGGATACTTACTCCATTGTTTGTCGAATAACGTATAATCGAAGAATCCATTACTTGAATGTTCGAATAATGAATTATTCAAATTTTAAAAGCTTTTAAACTTTATTTACTATTAAAGTATATTGTGTAATGACTTGCGTATCATTAATACCATTAAATGTTATTAAAAACTCCTCATTATGTTCGCACAATCACTATTCAATTTTTATTTTATTTATTTATTTTTTTGCTATGAATCATATCAACTAAAATAGTGTTTGAGATCTATGACTTCGGTGAACTAATAATGTTCGCTCGCGAGATTCGAGAAATTTATCGCTCTTCTCCCAATTCTGGTCGCAAAAACGGGCCAAAAATTGTCATGTTTCTGGTTTCGTCTCGAGTTTGGAAATGTATGTCGTTTTCGAGACGGATGAGACATCTTTTGTTTCATGGGCAACAGTACTTCAGCCAAAAAGTGCTTATTTGTTTATTGCGACGTTCTTGTGCTCTTACAGCTTTAAGACGTTCTGCCCTTAAGTGCGTGACAAATTTGCCTCTACTTCTTTGTTACTCATCCTTAACACATTCTCGTATAGTTGATTGATTGATTAAAGGGGGAATGGGGATGTCAGCATCAAGTTTTTTTTTATACCAACAGCACCTGGTGTTCCCAGGCGGTCACCCATCCAAGTACTGACCAGGCCCAATGCTGCTTGATTTCGCATTCTCTAATAGTGTTGTCACGAGTCAAGACAAAACCCTTTGAGGCGAGGCATGAGACGAGACAGACTATTTCTCTTGTCTCGCTTTCGAGACGAAACACGAGACGTCTCGTGAAATGTCTCGTCTCGTGTCTCGAAAATGTAAACACCGTGTTTGAATTTGTTTTAAAAATTTATTAACTCGGAATAAATTATTTGCCTTCAAAATGTATACTAGCGTTTTTATTATTTCAAGTGAGCACTATCCTACAAAGAATCAGGGAATTCCTACAGTTTTTTTTTTTTATGATTCTTACAAACAGCTTTCATTTCCATTTTTCAATCGATTCAAGTTTAATTATTTTGTGATAGTGCTCCAAATTCAAGTACAGTGTTAAAGCATTCGTCGAGATCACTGTTTCAGAAGATTTCATTCCGGAAGCTGATGGTGATATCTATGTATAAAATTCTTGTTATAGAAGTACAAGTTCTCTTAATGGCAGTTTTATCAATATCTAACCATTGTTTCATGGTCTTTCCCGTTCCGAACACAGACAGAAACGCAGTCAGTGTTTACAGCGAGTAAGTGTTCACTGACTTGGAAATGTAGATGAAACGAAAGGACAACCGTCTCCTACATAAGTTGACAGTTCAAACAAGAATAAACAGGATTGAATATCATTGATATAGCAAGCAGCAAGAGCAAGGAATACTTACGGACATTTTGTCAAGTGTACATTTTGACTTGTCTCGCCTTCTGCTGATAGCGGCATTCTTCACCACTGCTGTGGATGTGATAAAACGGTGTTACAACTAGAGGAAAGAAACGAGCTTGAAAGCCTTGACTGGACTAACCATTCATCCTATTTTATTTTACTTCACAACAACGAGTTTCTAGTTGAATTTGTGAACAAACCACCTCCTGGAGTATGACGTCATTACTTAATACTTTGACCCCTTTCTGCTCAAAAACGCAAAACGCGCTTTGTTGTGTGTTATGGTATACTAAAAGGACTAACTATTCCCAAAATTTCAGATTTTTTAAATTCAGGTCCATTGGAGATATTGGGCATTGAAACATGCCAAATTGGCATAAATCCCCAACTTTACGATTTTTTTTTTTTTTCAGGCCTTTGAGAGCAGCTAAAGGTCTGTAAATTTTTGTGTATTAACTTATGATCCCAGACTACACGCACACACAAATTCAGACCTCTACACCAGTTGTTTCCTCTTCCCAAACATGTTTTAATTGTCCAAAAATGTTGCTATTATAGGCCCTGATTTCACTCCCTTCAAGTAGTTTTAGGCAAAAATGTTAAGAGATCAAAGTTTTAGCTCTGCACAAGTTGGAGACACCCAGCAATTTTCAATTTAGTAGGACGCCTGAAATCGAAAAAAAAAAAACGCAAAGTGGCGACAGCCGGTGCGTCGCCATGGAATGTTGTAAAAAAAAAATAAGTAATTATGGTTTTGAAGTACCCTGTTATAGAATAAACATTCATGAAAAAATTAACTTTTTTGGTGATGGTCGAGCGGGACATGCTTAATCACTTAGAATGGATTGACGCATAACTCTTTTTTTGGAAAGGAGGGGGGGGCTCAGCCGCTTTAGTGTTGTCACGAGACGAGACATTTCTCGTATCTCGTCTCAACCATTCGAGACGAGACAAGCACACCTTTCCAAGGCGGGACATGCTTTGTACGAAACGAGACGAGACAACCTGAAGTCTCATTTCGAATCATCTCGTGGCAACACAATCCTCGACTTTAGACTATATTCTTACTTCACACTTATCCGAAGTGGTGTCATCTCAGGTTTTGCTTGTAGAGAGCGGCAAACTTTTCGATATCAGTAGTGTCACATTTTTCAGCACTATAGTATTGTTATACTGATTAAGATGTATATACATCTGAAACACAGGAGGAAGGTGGCTAGCTCGTGTACCTTTGATGCACGTGGTTCAGAACTCGATTTCCGGTGGAAGTGCACAAATATTTAGTTTCACAATTATTCACTATTATTGATCATCAATTTCTTTTAGCCTAAAGGGCATATTCGTGGGACGTTAAACTAACGAATTTCATTTATTTCAAACTCCAGGGGGGTAATTGTCCTCCCCTAATGCCCTAAATTACACTCCTGCATATCCCCCTAAACGTTTGACCTCCTTTATCTTGGTCGTTATCCCATTTTCTTCTATCTCACTTACTACATTTGAATTGTTTTATCTTCTTGTTACACGGGTTTACTGAATATGAGGTACTTCCACATCAAATGGACCACCTATCTGTAAATTAATAATGTTCTTTTTCCGAAGAGCATCATCACAGAGCTGATTGCAGTGATGTAGACCGGTAATCATATACGCATTTATAGTGTATCTAATGAGAGGTGGCGTTTGACAGGACATGTTTTCCAAGCGATGCAGTGTTCTTTCACTCTGTATCAAAGGAACTAAAGCCCGACAATTGAATGTTGAATCTTCTACGACATTGCAAACTGTCGTCTCATATTATTACTAGAGACCGGATGTTAGGCAAACTTATGCCTAATCTTTAATATTAAAGTAATGATGAAAAATAACGTTTTAAAGTTTATATGGGGATTATAGCTTGAATTTAAGCCAATTTTATTTTGCCTATTTCACTCATACTTGCCTAAATAATTGCTTTAGTGCCTAAAGTTGTCTATTCTATACATTTTCTTCAAAGTAAGACTTTATTGGGGAAAATATATAATTTAAGTATTTCAAGAAAGAATTCTGCTTCTTCCGAGAAATATAAGTGTTATTTGTAATGATAAAATGTCGTAAAACTTTGGACTGCTGTGTGTACTGATAAGTGTATACAATTGGGACTGTTATGTGTAGTGATAAAGTGTTGTAGGGAATGTATTTACCAAATATACGTACATGGAATAAATGTCAAACATCGTTTTCATATATACAGTAAAAGAATATATTAACAAACAGGTATGTTTCTATAGTCTCTGAACATTATGATTTGAATTTATTTTTTAATTGTATTGAGTATTTATCTTCATTATTTCGAGTTACATTTTAGTGCCTATTTTTAAATTTTAAGTGCCTATTTGCCTGCATATTTTTTTTTAATTTAAGTGCTTATTTGCCTTCCCATTTTCCAGGATTTTTTGGGCCTAAACATCCGGTCTTTAATTATTACAATTATAGAATTATGATTTGTTAAACGTTTAAGCCAGTTCGCAGACTTGATGTGTAATTATTACAGAGCCTTTGGCAACAGCGCTTCCAGCATCATGTGTTCTGTCCAACGGTCCGACACCAGCTTCCTTTTATTAATAATCAGGTTAACTTCCAGTGTCGATCAGATTTAAGATTTCCCTAAAAATTGGAAATGAAATTAAATCTTTCGTTTTTCGTTTAATGATTATATTTATTAGGCTAATCGAGGCAAATGAATGATGATGGAAGAATTGGTGGAATGCGAATGTGGGAGGAAACAGGAGGTACCCTGAGAAAACCCACGAACACGATGTTCACGGACTTACTTGACCGGGAATCGAACTAGAGACCCCACGCACCAGAGGAAAGCGCTCCTTCACTGAGCCGTCGTACTCCCTTCCCTCGAAATAGGACTAGCTCAGGAGAGTAATGCTCCCGGAAGTAGGAACGAAAAACACAGTTCTGATTGGTTGGCGTTATCTATGTCTTGCCATGTTGCATTCAAATAGCAGAATTCAAATGATTGTTGTTGTCGGTCCTCGTGGCCGAGTGGGCTAGCTAGTAACGAAAATATCTTTTGGCGTGAGTTCAAACCCGGCCCGAGGAAATTTTTTTTACATTTTTATAACACTTTTTAAACTAAAATAATAATCAAAAATGTGATTTACTTACTTTTGTGCAGATAAGTAGTAGTAGTAGTAGTAGGAACGGGTTAGAAGCCCCGCAGGGCTCGTTTTGTTCCCCTTGTACTCCATGATATAGATTTTGTGACCAACTTAAAACAACTGGCTAGGATAGCGCGTAAAAACAGCTGGCTAGAGTAGCGCGCGAAAAAACGTACTTCCGGGAGTATTACTCTCCCGAGCGGGTCGTCTCGAAATTAGCGATTTTGTTTAACTCATGAAATAAGTGATTGTCAACATCATCATCAGATTTTTTTTTTCATTATGCTGAAAACGTATTCACACATGATCACAAAGAAATCATTTAATAAATCGTAAAGCAACGAAAAGGAAACAATGGTTATTTTTCCCTACTTTATTATCCACATTTCCTTGAACTTTCCTAATTGTTATTACATAATACATACCTTTGCAATAGTTTGTTAATTTATTTAACATATCTCAGGAAACGCTACATTAGTTAAAGGTGTAAGAAAACTTATGGTACTGTATTTTATTTGCGCGTTGTGTAATATTTAGCAAACGCACTTTCTTACTAAATGTTAACATTGCGAATTGTTTCAAAACAATAATACAAAAACAATACACATCTTTTTTTTTTTTTTTTTTCTTAACGGAATCTTATACATCTTTTTGAAGTCTGTAATTATATGTAGTTCACTATTTACTTTTCTCCTTTGATATGTAATTTCTGTTTAGTAAGGTTGAAAGCAAGATAAACAGTACATCTTTGGAAATTGTTTCAAAAACCATTACCGTTATGTTAAGTTAGCTCGGTTGCATCTGCAGTGATTATAAAAAGAATAATCGCTTGAGCATTGTGCATGCCTTTTTAACCACACAATTTAATGGTGATCGACGCTGCCTTACAAAAAGAATTAGAGGGGAAACAAAGAGGAAACAAAAGGAATGCAAAGAAAGAAAAAAAATACTCTGTGCAGAAATGAACTTTAAATGAGAATGCGTCACAAACAGTTCCACCCTTTCACGTAGTCTCATTAAACAGTGTTGCAACGTGCAGATTTTTCTTCTTTGGAAATGAAATGAAATTTAAAGTTTTACGTTCCACTGTTATGCCGGTTAGACTAAAGGAGACGGTAATGATGAGGAATGAATGAAAATGATGAAAGCGGGAGGAAACAGAAGAACACCGAGGAAACCCACGCACACGGTGTTTATCCACCACGAAGTTCATTTGGCGCGAGCTGGAATCGAACCAGGGACCCCACACACCAGAGGTGAACGCTCTACCACTGAGCCACCTTGACTTAAGTGTTTGTATGTAAAAACAGAATAGTTCTATGGATGTATTTTTATTATTATTATTACTAGCTGAACCGTGAATCGGACCCTAGTCCTTGTCACAAAAATGAAAATCCTAACCACGGGAGATCTAGCATAATTTATTAAACAGTACTTTTAAAGTATTAGGTTAGTGCGAATGTAATGTCTGATGGAAAATTCACTTCGGCAACATAATACAGGCATGGATTAAGGTCACGCGTCTAACATAACAAAATCTACACACACTCAGCAAATGGGGTAGGATACACAAGCAGACATGAAGTAGTGTTTTGTTGAATAGAGTCGTATGAAAGTGTACCATGGAAAACACGAAATGTGAGTGATTTTCCCTTGTGAATTCAAACTGAGAGATTATTCACAGCAAGACATATAACAATCCATTTGGGCCAGAAATGGCGAAGAAACGCACCATTCACCTTTATCGAATTTCGTTCCGGTGACACAGATTTGCAAAATGAACCCCGTAGGCACCGGCTAATATCATGTTCTGATAAACTCCTCAGGAACACCGTAGAAGCAGACCCTCGGAAAAGCATTCGTGCCATTGCATAAGAGTTAGGCATACATCATACTACTGTAGTTCGGCTGCTCGGTGCAATCCAAGGATCTTATAAAATAGAGGATCTGCCTATATGTATCTTCATCCTATTAAATTAATGAAGCCAAAAAACAACCGAGCATCGGTAAGTCTGATTGGCTACTCTCGTTTTCGCCATCGTCTGATTGGCTACTATTGTCTCTGCCATGATTGTTGGCTCAAAACATTGTGATCTTATTGGACAGAGTGGGCAGAGTAGGAGTGATGAAACTGTGACGTATGGCTTCAAGTTTTTGTTGTAAGGGCAGATCCTCTATTTTATAAGATCCTTGGTGCAATTGGTAAGGTGAAAAAGTTGAACTCATGGGTGTTACATGAGTTAATATCGGTCAACAAGGATTGCCGTTTGAAGGTGCGCAGTTCTCTGAATGTGAGACTGAAAAGGTTGCCTGCATTGTGAGACTGCCTGATTGTGAGACTGAAAAGGTTTCTGATGAAAAATGGAACTGCTTTGACAATCGTAAACTGTCTGGGCAATGGCTGGATCTTAGTCCATGTCTAGGACGGTTTCCAAAACCCGCAGAATGTTGACCTTGATGGTAGGAGGGTTATTCATCATGTCTCTCTTTATCGAGATGAAACTGTCACTGTGGACCGTTACAGTGCTGAACTTGATTAAATGCATCTCGGGTTCAAACCCTGCTCCCGCTAAGTGAACTTTGTGGTGGACAAACACCATGTGCGTGGGTTTTCTCGGGGTTCTCCCGTTTCCTCCCACTTTCTTCATTCCACCATTTCATTCATTACTCACCATCACCGTCTCCTTTAGCCTAACCGGCATAAGCGTGGGACGTAAAACTCAAACATTTCATTTCATTTCATTTTGATTAAATGCACCGTAAATCTGTCCTTAAGCATTTAGCAATTGTCAAAAGACATTGGGTCGTCAGTTTGCATAAAATTTCCCACTGACTGTCATATTTTCCGGCATCTTGACTATTTCTTTGATTGGGGGGGGGGGGGAGATTGGGCGGTGCAACTTTCAGTTGAGGAGTTCGCATCGCAGACTCTAAGGCCTCTTTTGCCATGGAATTCAATCGTTGGCTGATGGAAGGCAAAAGGTTGTGGTTGCAAACGTAGATTGTTTCATTAACCAGGTATTTTATCTTTCATTATTTTGACATTGGGAAATGAGGGACATGGGAGGACGTTTAATTCGCATTAACCTAATTTGAAGGAGTATGTCATTGATATATTTTGGTGTATTTTTTAAAAATATTTTGGGAAGATCAAGAAAAAAGTGAATAACGTGCTTTAGTAAGTACTATTTATAGACTTCCAAACTCTGGATGCATGCTTATGGGATCTCTTATAGAATGACTGTCCGTTTGTCTGTTGTTGAGAAGCATTACAGCAAAAATGGTAAGAGGTAACAAGAAAATGAATTTTTGATATGAATTCAGCGCCCCAAGAATATATTTCATTTTCGCCCTTACTTGGACTCAACATTGATCCTTGTAGAGTGAAAATAGTAAGAAATAGCGAAAAGCAGTTTTCTTGATGGATTTCGCGCGCCAAGAATATGTTCCATATCCACTATTAGCCCTTTGTTGAAACCGGAAATGGTAGCTCGACTAATTAAGATTTCAATATTTGAATTCCTGTAGCTTAGAAGTCTACGTAGCTTTAAAGAGGGACGTAAATAAGAGCCCCCAAATCGTAAAGTTGGACGTAAAGAATGGGCCCCACTCCACGCTGTCTGCGGAGAGGCCTCCAAACCTTTAGTTACGCCACTGGCTTTAAACTATTTTCATATTGAAAATCACCATCGCCACCATCGTATTTTACTAACTAACCTCTTCCCCTTCCGCTTCGAAATTCTGGTAGTCAATGACACCTTAGACTTCAGTGGACTCATCAAGTACTTTGTGAATGTTAAATACGGTTGAAGGGAGCTTAAACCTAGATATTATGAAACCAATAATGGAATTTCAGTTTGCCGAAAAAATAGTCCTTCATTGATTTTAGAAAATCTTAATTATAAATACACACTGCGTTTACTTAACATGTAACATGTTAATGTTTAATTTCAAATTAACATTTAATAAGTTTGTTCCATTTATTTTCATGCGTTCATGTTCTAAATAGCGATTGGTGATATATATATATATATATATATATATATATATATATATATATATATATATATATATATATATATATATATATATATATATTCGAAACTGACAAAGTCCAAATCTCAAATGATGATAACAGTCAGGGGAATGCAAGCATCCCCATGTGGCTAAGCCTGTTCCCCAAACGTACTGTAATTTAATATGGATCAACTAATATATAACTATCCTCTTCGGTATAAGAAAAAGATTGCTCATCCCTAAGAAGATTATCTGCTCCTCCTCTTGTCCCTCCTTCCCAAAAATTAAAGCTGGCGTCGTCACTGATGGCAAATAATTCGGGTACAAAAGGTCTCTAGAAAAAAAAAAAAAATGTTTCACATGCATACTAAACAAGTCAAGGTCTTGGCATTTGCCTGGTGTGAATGAGGTGAAAAAACCTCACTCAGGATGGCTGGTGTGATAAAGCTGGTACACTTTCCCGACCGAGTGTTTCCACTGGGGATCGAGCTCGGGGCCGCTCGCACCAAAGACGAGAGAGTAAACGACTACGTAATCCGGGACAACAAAATAACATTCCAAGAGAATTGCGTGTCACAAATTATAGTCGAAAATCACGAACAGATGTAGATTATACAAATAATACCGTAACTCATACAATTTAATGAAGTAAAAAAATGTACGTTCTAATGTATTATTAAGTGCTTCTTGTATTATTATAAAATATTCTTGCAAACTTTCAATTACAGAAATGCCTAATACATAAGTATTTTCTTGTATTAATACCAATATAAATAACTCGTTCACACTGGCTTTGCTATCTTAAATAACTTAAACTAGAAATACAAATTGCTGAGCAAGGCGACGTTTATTTAAAAATAATAAATGTGTAACAGTTTCGCCAACTAACTGAACACATTGGCTTCAATATGTTCAGTTAGTTGGCGAAACTGTTACACATTTGTTTTTAAATAAATGCTGCTTTGTTCAAGATATATATATCTAGTCTAACCAATAGAAATTAAAGACATTGTAATTTAACGTTGTTTTTTTTTTTTTTTTTTTTTTAATAAGTATACTGGATGCTCAAAACATTAAGAAGATAGATAATTTTGCGGAGTATGTTTAGTAAAGGGGTCCAGAAGCACGTAAAAAACACAAAATTTACAGGAGAAATGAATGATGCAAGTACTTAGACGTAACATAACGTAACCAAATCTAACCGAACCTAACCTAAGCTAACCTGAACTAACCTAAACTAACCTAATATTGGTAGAAATAAGCGAAATACTATCATTTTTTGGAAAATTATGCGGGACCCCTACACTAATATAACAGGGGTGCCCACAAGGGGGGGCTATGACGCAAACTGCGTCATTGAAATATTGTGGGGGGGTTAAAAATCCATATAAATATGTTTGATGGGGGGGGGGTAAAATTAATCGAAAAGAAGATTTTTTTCATGGAAGAACACCTACGGATAGACAATTGGGGGGGTGCGTCATGGACATAAGGGGGGGTGGGCACCACTGAATATAACATAAACTAAACTAATCTAACCTAACCTAAACTAACGTAACCTAACCTAAACTAACCTAACCTACCCTAAACTAAGCGAATGAGAACAGAAATTACCAAAATTGTAACATTTTTTTAAAGAAAATAGCTGGACCCCTTCTGCTAAACATAGCCTATGCCAATTTTGCTTTCAAAGGAGACAAAAGTAGGGTGGTTCGTTGAAGATTTTGACTAATAAAAGTAGTCGTTGTTTGAAAAAAAGATTGAGAAACACAACAATGGACGCATTTTAGCGCTTCATTAATATTTTCTTCTTTTAATTTTTTAAAAATGTTTTCTGCTTTTCAGTGCTCTGTTAGAAGTCAATTAACATTTTATCATTATATTATTTTTTCATTTATGTATGCGTTAAAAAAATCGGAACAAATAGATACAATTTGACCTTACAAGAAATAGAAAGCTTAAACAAGAACAGTGAAAATTACTTTTAGTTCTTTCAATGTGAATGGATTATCACTAACTACCATACGTCGAATTATAAAACAAAATATTAAATAATAATAATAATAATAATAATAATAATAATAATAATAATAATAATAATAATAATAATAATAATAATAATAATAATAATAATAATAATAAAGGAAAATATATTATGGGGAATGTAATGATTAGTAAATTTTCAAAAAGTGAGAGAGGATTAAAAGAAAAGAAAGGGGTTTTGGCCTTGTGACCCAGTGCGAGCACGCACAAATTTACGTACTTTTCGTAGGCGAGGGGTAAAGGTCTCTTTAGACATGTGGTCACTAAAATACAAAAGCGGAAAAACATCTTTCTGTTGTGAGTGACCAGGTCAAAAACTATAAAAGACTTTTTTTTATATACAGTATACGTGACAAGTAACAAGGAGATAGCGAAACAGGTTTTTAAAGATTTTTTTTAAATATAAGCATCTCTAGTAAAGTGCTTAGCAGTGTACTCAAAAAGGTGAAATACCTAATCATACCAAAAGGTGATATACAAGGATTTTTGTAAAAAAAAAGATAATTAAATTGTTAGTTTTGTTTCGGGACATTTTAGTGGAGAAAATTATAGCTTGTGCACACACAGGACAGGACATATTGACTCTGTGACCCATTATATTGTGTAAAGTTTAGAAATATATACATTGTAAACGTCTTATAAGACACATGCTATAAAACATAGTTATGTATGCAGAAACTGGGAATGTATCAAATGATGTTCTTAATTTAGTTTATCTTAATACCGACTGCTTTATACACGAGAAATGATTTATTTGATTGATTAATGCTTTTGATCATGAATTTCATTTTTTAATCTCCTTGCGTTGTTTTTTAGCTTTATAAATGGATTTTTTTTTGTAGTGAAGTGTATATAAATTGATCCACATTGTTGCATCGTCTTTGTTTTAATGCTCTTTGTATGTGACGTGGTTGAAGGTTAAAATTTAATTTAGTTATACATTACTCTTTCCTGATCATTTCGATCCACTTTCGTTGTGTCCGAAAACAAGTGGAAAGAAAAAATGTAATTCTTTTTGAAGAACGAACTTTTCTATTCTGAAGCCAGAAAGAGCAACCGAGAACATACTGTTTTGTGTGTCGGAAAATTTATTTGTATTTCAGATTACATTGAGACATGAAGACTATAATACCACGTATATCAAATATCATCATCGTTTATTTGTATTGGACATTTTTTTATCTTTAAGATCTATATCTGAAGCTCCTTTCAGAGCTTAAAAGATTCGTATTCAAATACTATAAATAAGCCTAATAATAATAATAATAATAATAATAATAATAATAATAATAATAATAATAATAATAATAATAATAATAATAATAATAATAATAATAATAATAATAATAAACTGTTAACTATTGAAATCTAAATAGAAATACAAATTGTGGCTCTTACTTGCTACTTTCAGTATCCTATTTAAGCCAATAACCCAATTACATAGTCTGATCTGGTTATTCTCTATCTGTACAATTACTCATCATTAATCAATTGTATTCCACAAACTTACTAGCATAAATTTAGATTTCAATCTTTAACCTTACATCATATATATGAAATCTTCATTATAATCTTGTCTGAATCAATCTATATGTTTGTTTGCACATGCTATAAACTGTCTCAAATAAACGTACACAGTATGTGCCACATTAGAAAGCACTTTGTACTCCGTTCATATATCCAAGATTAACTTTTCTATGTATTTAGGCAGAGCGCACAATCTCCCTTTTTCTCACAAGTTCGGTTATTGGACTTGATTCCCTTGTGCTCTGAACGCCCCAAATAATAATTAAGCGTAACTTATGTTCTCATAACTATGCATGTAAATCTTTGCTGTTTATATTGTAATTCACGCAAGATAAATAAAGATATTTTCATTTTATCCCCTTACTTTTCTCCCCCCTTATCGATACCACATCCTATCAAATGTCCGCAATTAGTCATGATATTGATCCAGTGACAAAGAACACCTACAAGTTGTAGACCTCCCTAGTAATATGACAAAGACTTCACTCAAAATAGCGCTGACCGGGAACTGGTGTTTGCACAATATTCTGATTGACCATATATTGGTTTGAGTACAAGTGCTCAAACCTCTCTATTCTCTATTTCAGCGTATAGATTTGTATATGAGTAGGCGAATAGCAAAACCCGTTAAATCCACATTTTAAAATTTGTGACAAATCGAGAAAAACTATTTAAACACGTGTAAACTTTTATGGACTAAATTATGGTGGATATCAATTTACCAATTATTCCAACATATGAATTTGAAATATAGCAAAACAAAATGTGAAAATCTTTAGTTTGAGCAAAACAATCTCAGAAACAGAATCAGAATTGTTAAATACGTGGCGAAATCTTTGAACATGTTGTACCAGGACGCACGTTATAATTTCGAATATTAATTGACAAGAGCCTTTTTAAGAAAGAGGTTCTACTCAAGGTGAAGAAACTGTTCAGAGAAGAACCTCACCCAACAATGTTCTGCTCAAAGTAAAGAGTTACCCTAAAAAATAACACAAACGACTTCAAACCGTGGGATAGTCCGCTTACCTTTTTTTTTGGCTACATTTCTTTTTCAGTTTTCCAGGTGTCATGTACATTTTCTAGATATTTTTGGTGCTCTCGAACAAAATTATGATAATCGCTGCCTACAGAATCGTTTTCTTTCGAGTTTGCGTTTATTTGCTTAGCAATTATTACAAAAGAGCCGATTAGCACAGAAACAAGACACGAACAGTTAGGTTAGGACGTTTAGTGTCTCAGTTCTCAGTCCGAAAGCAAAAAATAACGAAAGCACAAACTGCAAATGTAGCCAAATAAAATTTCGAGTGGTTTATCAGGAGTTACAATAAATATTCCGAGTACTAAACTAATCCTATGCAGTACGAAACCTCAAATTGTTTGAAATATGGACTTAACCGGGTTTGATTCTGCTTTTCACATGACGTTATTTGCAGGTTTGGGTTTTAACAGGTTATGAAACTGAATATGGAAGATGGATTTAACTGGTTTTGCATCTGTAGCCATAATGGATTTAACAAGTTTTGGAAATTGACACATATTTCAATGTCAATTTTCAACTAGTTAAAATGACATTTTCTACTGAATACTATTTGGAAATAAAAGCTTTCCAACTAAGGTATCCACACCAACCACTATTTTTTTTTTTAAAGTGGATTTAATGGGTTTTGCCATTGGCCTACTCATATAATACACAAAATAATAGAAAGAACTTTTGGAAATTTGTTTTCAAAAAGGTTTGTATTTTCCAAGTTTCAATTTCAGTATTCAGTTTATTTTTTTAAAAAAACGTAACTGTAATAGTTGTTTAGATAAATATTTTTGAAATTTTGTTTTCCCATGCCTGTAATTCTAAAATTAGGTGTTCTTGACTGATATTCAGAACATCTCTTCTATTTTTAAAATCTATTTAATGTAAGGAATTATCTTCCTAAATTCTGAAACCACCATCTATATAGTGTTTTAAAACAGGAAGACAACTAAATTATCATCAATTTGTACATCTCGAAATTAATTTCTTAAGTGCAAATACAAATGTACATTAGTAACATAAAAACAATCTCTTATATAAAAGAAGCGTGAGAGAACGGGAGGAATAAATAAATTAAGTATTTTACATAGAGTGACAAGTGCTGGCACAAATCATTCAAAATAATTGATCAATTTGTAAAGGATTAAATTTAATTATCGTTTAACTTGAACAATTTACAACTTCTGAAACGGTAAAATTTTTATCTTGCTTTTTAAAGTTTATTTTTTCTTTCCGTATTCCGTGTGATGTTTTTAAAAAATATATGTATGTTGGTTCTTTTATTTACATATATACGTATAATTAATACATCTGTCTGCAATACGAAACGTTACTTTGTGTGAGAAGAAGGTATTGATAAGTCTAAATGAAGTTTCTCAAAGAAGAGCTAAATAACTTTCTCACTCCCGGGTATGTTGCGAGTTATTAAAAAAAAAAAGTTTATAATAAGGTTACCAGAAAATTGATTGATTGATTAATTTTTAGTTTAGCGTCCCTTTCAGCAGTGAGGCTGTATGAGACGTGGACCTACTGATTAACGTGGAATCCGAACCAAATGAGCTCCTGCCGGGAATCGAACACGGGTCTCTCACGCCAAAGGCGCGTACGCGAACCGCTTAGCCACCCACGAGGGAGCTCGACCAGGGAGCTGAAACGAATGGTCATTTGCCTTAGAAACGATTGAAATTGAATGTATATTTGTTTCAATGTATCTTGAAAATATTATCGTGTCTCTAATTTAGAAGTTAATAAATATTAGAAATACATGAAAAATTAAGCTAGTTTACTTTTACTATTACATACTGGTAGTTTTTATCCGTTTCAGATTATATTCTTAAGTACAGTAGCGTACGCAGGAATTTATTTCGGAAGGGGCCCAAACTCAATATGAGGGTATTTTATATTAAAATTCCTAAAAATGACCCTAAAATTAGGCTAAATTTACATAAAAGTCGAAATTTCGGGGGGAGGCCCGGGCCCCAGGACCCACCCCCTTCGTACGCTCCTACTTAAGTATGTATGTTAATGGGTATGTAACCAACGTTCTTTTATTTATTTATTTATTTATTTATTTATTTATTTTAACAAAATCCATTGGGAGAGGAGCACGGTAACTCAGTGGTAGAGCGTTTGTCTATGGTACGAAGGGTCCCTGGTTTGATCCTCGCTCACGTGAGTTTGTGGTGGACAATATCGTGTCCTTGGGTTTTTTCGGGGTTCTACCGTTTTGTGACACATTCTCATTTCACTAATATTTCATTAATTCATCCGTCTCCTTCAGCATAACGGTCAGTACTATGGAACGTAAAACTAGAAATTTTATTTCATTTACCAAATCGATTGAGAAAATTCAATTGTGTTGGTAACATCAATTGTTTTTCACTTTTTCAATAGATTGAATTCTTTGTGCTATGTAAAGTATATGAATGTAATAATTCTGTATGTACACTGTGTAAGATATTTACTGGACTTATGATTACACAATGGTAATTTTTTCCTGTAATATTCGATGCTAATATCAGAATTTAAGGAATATCTTCAAAGTGAAACACCACTAGAGACGACAAAGCCGGAGGGATGATTTTACGATGGGTGGAATGGGGTGCAAGGCCAGTTTCACTACCATTGCCGGTGTGACTTCCCTGTTGTAGAATTGTAGAGCCGCCCGCCATTGGACCTAACTAATTCGCCTCCTCGTTTTCGAAAAACAATAGACATCCATTATATATATATATATATATATATATATATATATATATATATATATATATATATATATATATATATATAAATCGCTAGGCTTACATTGACCCTCACTCGACTTCGTTATGAAAATGACGATCACTTAAACTGACACTTATTAAACTCATTCCGGCTCGACTTCATTATGACAGGCTCAATTGTTGTTGCTCACTAAACTTTAACTACCCTGAGCTTGTATAACTAAGTATTTCGAACCCAGTTAGAGTATGTAGATAGATTTAGGGTGAAGAATCCTAAAGGAATGAAGTGGAATTCCCCCGAAGTAAATAAAATGATATATTGTCAGAAGCTTCCAAATTAATTACAGTAATTCAAATAGAGGGCTACTTAACATACACTTCACATGTAGACCTAATTAAAATGAGCAAAATCGTGGTTAACGGCATCCCTGATCTTACATAGTTTAATAATTATGGTTATTTAAATATTTGAACTCTCCTTGTCGAAACATTCCAGTGCGAAGAGTTTTTTTTTTTTTTTTAAATCACTGTCTTCCCCACACTTTGACTGTTATGCTTATCCATCCTGGATAGATTATATATTCTCTTTACTTCTAATATGCCAAGTCAGTGCTGCTTTGGTGACAAAAACGTACAATTTGCGTGGGAACAGGTGGGTAACTGATCAAATTTTCATTGTGTGGTGCGATACCGATAGGGAACTGTGTATCTCTGGCATACGTAATTTCATTAGGTCAACGATCCAAATGTTGTGATGACGCGAGGCGATCTATCACCAAACAGGCTGGAATGAATATCAAAATCGGACGCTGTTTATATGCTATACAAATCCCACATTAAACTGTGGATCCACGGCCCATATTCGTGGAGGTGAAAAAGCACGGTAAAGAAGAAGCGAAATTTAAAAGAAGACAATTCTCTTATTGTAATTCACCAGTCTGAAACTCATTCCTAACTTAGAGTAATATAATTTCTCTGAAAATGTATTACAAATATCTCTTTGACATTACAGTCAATTACGAAATTGTCGTATAACTCTCGTAATCGGGAAACTGAAATTACGAATAAAATGTGTAAGAACTATTATTTTGATTTAAGGTTGACATTTCACTTAGAGCTACCTATGAAACGTAAGTTTATACTGTCTTGTATCCAAAAGGTGTCATGCAAGACTAATGTCTTGTCTGGGAAAGTGTATGTGATTCTATTGGAAGAGATCTGCTTCATCACGAAAAATCCGCGTCTTGGATAATCTAATTTTATTGTACTTGTGTCCAAACTCAATTATGTCTAAAATAGCAAAATATTTGTACTGTATCATTATAAATGAGAGTCCTGACGCAACAACCACTAGGGATGAGGTCTACTAGCGCAACAACCACTAGGAGTCTACTAGCCGGCATGTGGACTCTCACATACCTTTTTGGTGATGTGTGGTCAGCATATTAGCTCCCCCTTCACGTTAATGCTGGGTTTTTGACCGAAGTTTGCTATTTCTTTCTTTCAAGCAGCTCCCCAATTGTCCCCATGACGTTATGTGGACGCTGCAATACCAACACCATCTGATAAATACGGTCATCCATTATATAATTATGGTTCTCATTAAATAATTTAATAAACTTGCTTTCACAGTTTACGTATCGGACTCCTTCGAGATATCATTTCCTTTATGTAGTGTGATGACATTTTCATGCAATTCAACCTTCAGGTAATGTCAGATGACAATAAAAATTATCGTAAAAATAGGACGAGACTTATACAAATAGTTTGTTATTATACGTATATATATATATATATATATATATATATATATATATATATATATATATATATATATATATATATAATTGTGCATTTTGTCAACTTTGGTGACACCACACACTCTTGACAAATCGTAAAGACACAATTGAGTGCTTAAGAAACTATTACGCAAAAATTGCATTGTCACCTTTTGTTGTAAGGGAAATGACAATGCTATTTTTAAACGACCATAATTAAGTATTTGATCATCTCGTAAAATTAAAAAGAAAAAATAAAATAAAAGAAAGACGCCTCTTGACACGTATTCTTTGTGTTATGTACACAATCCTCAGCTTCCTCTAAGGTTCAATCCCTATGGAATTTGAAAAAGGACTCCTATGACATCTCTTTTTTAACATTCAATGCAAGTATTCTAAATATAAGAGTATACAATGGCATAGCAGAAATGCCCTCTGCACACAATCTGAAAGTATGGAATTGTTTATGTCGTTGCTTCATAAGTGATTAGCATTTTAAAATGTGCTTCCTAATCTCCGTGCTTTGGTACATACAGTTCGTTAGCACGCTTTCCTTCTACCACATTATATATATCTACATCTTGTACTACGTACCAAGACTTCTTAAATACTTTTTTTCTGAAGTATCTCTTAGGAAACATTCCCTTCTTCAGTAAGAAATGATTATGCAACTTGTAAGAAAAGAAAAAAAACAAAACATCTTTACAATTGCATTTACACAAATGCTCTCACACTTCCTTTACTTAACGAAAATACCAAGCAAACAAACAATTTGAAATGAAAAAAATAAATATTTCTTATTTCGTGCACAAGAATCAAACGCTTATGTTTTTACATTTCCTTTCAGAACGTTTAACCTTTTTTCCCCCTTTTTATAAAACTTTCTACTGTTGGCAAAACAGGATAATAATAGTTTTATATTTATGAAACAAGTCTTAGAAAACAAAACAAAACAAAAAATAAATAAATAAATAAATAAAAATAAGCAGAAGGGAAGTTATAGCATAGCAACTCCTGATATCAGATCCTGAATCTTGATGTTCCAGAGGTGTGTTTTGAATCATAATCTATTTTACTTCAAAGTTCTGTTTCAGCCACTTAGCAAGCATAGCAGAATTACGTAATCATCTTTGGATGAATGGTTGCTCACGACTATTTTGTAACCAAGACTTACTTTTTTACACTTAAGTACCTAGTTCTTTCAAAAATAAACCTGCTACAATTGAATTGGCATTTGAAAGAAGAAACAAGCCCCAAATTGAATATCGAGGTTTACTCTGGAGTTTAGTTCGTTTCTTCATCTTTAAAAAATAATAATAATAATAATAATAATAAAAAATCCAAATGCTAACTACACGACTGGAGCGAAGTTCTCCAATGGAGAGAGGAAAAGTCTTCTGTGAAGAAAAAAGGCCCGACAATCCTAGAGGCCACACACATTCACTCTTGGACTGCCATCTCTGTGCTCCATTATTGCATTCGACTTTTCCGAACTCTAAATCCTAACATTGTGTTTGTTGATTTATTCAGATGTGTGGAAAGTGACTACATCGGATATTAATATTAATATATGTGGTAGAACGTTTTCGTTGTTAGCTATGCGCAGGGCTTGAGACACTGGCGAGTACTATTTTACATTTGACAAGTATAAACATTGTGACTGTAAAATGGTACTGGATTTTTTGGTTGGCTAGTACTTGTAAGTAAGATTTTTCAAGCCCTGGCTATACAGTCTAGGATATGATTACACAAATGTTCATCGTGCTCTCCACGCTGGTCTAGTAGGTAGCGCATGCAGCTTTGATTCAAGTGGTGCCAGTTTCGATTACCGGTGGAAGAGCACAAAAAATTACTTTCATTAATCATTCGTCTCTTTTGCGTAAAGGACATAAACGTGAGACGTTAGACTAAAAATTTCATTTCCTTTTCATTTCAAATGTTCATCGTTGTGCTCGGCTGTTCTGGTTTCATTTCATGCAAAATCTGAGTTTTGTAGACAGTGAAGCGTAACCATCGTTGAAGAACTTTGTAAACTGTCGACGTTTTGCTTACTTTATTAATTCCCGCGGACTTCTTTCAAACAATCCAAATTTGAAAGCGCAGTATCCAAATTTTTGACCACCTTGTGTATTTTGAAAATAAACATTGATGGAAGTGAGACTTCCTGATTTATACTCTATGGCTAACAGAAGAAATCAATAAACACGTTTTAGCTTATTTCCGCTGCAGGCTCCTCCTGTTTCCTCTAATGCATATCAGATCAAGAATAGAAAGTTCATAAAATAGAGATTTAAATGTGTGTATTATTTTTTCATCACTAAAGAAGAGAGGATTAAAAACAAAAGGAAATATTGGTAATATTTTTGTTGATTGGCAAGACAACTATGAATGATGTTATCGAAGTGGGAAAAAGAAAACGTGTGTTAAAAAAAGCGTAATAAATATGTTCCCAATACGGAAGCATTTCTTTTCTGTGTCTTATCTTAAAGAGATTATGTTTAGATTTGATGGCTATCTTTCTTTGCTTCCACACAGTGCATTAAATAAAACAGTTGCACCTTATTTTCTTTATTTTTATTTTTATTTTTATTTTTTGCTTTTTTTTTTAAAAAAATCATTACAACTTCTGTCACACCTCTGACTTTCACAACAGGAAGATCATGGAGTTTGTTGATTACATAACTTTTATAAAGATATAAACAGAATTTTTTTCTTTCTTTTTACGGGAGCAATTTAATATAATCGCAGACTACAGGACAACATACTGGGTGATTTAGAATATGAAAGAAAATAAATTATACAGTAAAAACCGTGTATCACAGTGCAAGATGTGGTTCCTCTGAAAATTTTTCGTGATCAAAGTTTAAGATCGTATAAGCGCTTTTCTTTTACAATTTTTGTGTAATTTAAAGAAAATACAAAGATAAGTTGCCGTGTATATATATATATATATATATATGCAAGAGCTGTCACAACACTGTTCAAATACACGAGGGTCGTCTAGAAAGTAAAGAACGTTTTGCCATGGTTAAATAAAAACAAAAGATATCAGCACCAACCTTTATTTACAAGTCACAGGACCCTACTCTACTTTTCTATGTAATCGCCATAGTTGTCAAGACACTTGTTCTAACGTGAGACCAGTTTTTTGATGCCGATGTTATACTCATCTGCCGCCAAAGTCTTGAGCCAGACTGTCACTCCTTGCTTGAGTTCCTCGTCGTTTGCGAAGTTTTTTCGTGTAACGTGCTCAAAGTGAAACGTCGGTTTTCCTGAATGTTTTCTTCGACTTCTTCCTTCAGTTCTTCCGTAACAAGTGATGGCCTCCCACTTCGCATGCTGGTTCTTCCTTGATTAAACAATATGCACCGTTTCCTCACTGATGACTTGTTCATTGCACTATTATCATAAACATTATTTATTTGCCTAAATATTTCAACAGGCTTAACTTTTTGCGCATTCAGAAAACGAATGACACCCCGTACTTCACATTTGGTGGGATTTTCGTTTGGTGCCGTCATTTTGAACCACTGCAAAACCAAGTAGCGTGACCGCACAGCATTGTGAGTTGGCTCACACTGAGTGAAGGAAGGAGCTAACTGCCGCGCACGTTATCACAGTGTTGGGGTGCGCGTGATGCGCAATTGTTTTTTACTTTCTGGACGGCTCTCGTGCTATTCCAATTGAGGGGGTGAGCGCAACAGTGGTCGAACCCACATTTTTTAAAAAATGGAGAAGAATCAAGTTAAAGTTAAACACCTGTGCTTTTTATACAAAATACCAAAAGAAACCACAAGTGGTTGGATGTGCCATACATTGTATATAATTTTATGTTTTGATGGTTTTACTTTTATCAAAATCGAAATAAAACTACAGATCACATAATATTAATCTACTATACACAAGGTGGTTGTAAAGTCAGTACCTATTTGTAACAATGAATATTTCAAAAAGTAAACAACCTATCACAATTTTATTTCCATCGAGTACATTATTAAGGTGTACCATTGGGTTATTATGTTACATTTCAACGTATGTCTTCACATTTTCCATACACTTCTGTAATCTTTTAGGAACAGAATCCACGGCTCTTCTTAGCAACTCAGCTGGAACATTTGCAAACACTTCACGGATATTTTGTTCAAGACTGTTAATATTCATTGGTTTTAACTTGTACAGTCAGAAACAATATTAAGTATAGGTTGGAGCTATTATTTCTTATACCTCCAACCAACCTATACTTAATATTGTTTTTGACTGTACACTCGTTCCTTAGCCCAACTCCAAAAGAAGAAGTCGCATGGGGTTAAGCATCCCTACCTCGCTCTTGCCTCCACTATCTCTGCACTTGCACGACCGACCTCCAAACTTCATACCTGGAGGCAATCTTAGCTCTGTCATCTACACTGTCAGCTATTTGGTGGTTTTCACTTAATCAACTTCAACAATAAATGAAGGGTCAGGGGGAAGAACGCTTTCAGTCCATTTAATGAAATTTTTCAGGAGAGGAAAAAAAACAAGTTATTCATTAAATAACCATTGTAATTACATTGTTAGAAAAATAGTTTTAAGTTTATATAATGGTAAATATTGTATATATGTAAAGAAAAACTTATTTTTACAGCAAATTAGAAAATTGGTGTTGGAGAAAATTGGTGCTGGAGATATCGATTTTTTTTTATTTATTTATTTATTTATTTATTTATTTTTTTTGACTAAAAGCGTTCTTCCCCCTGGCTCTTCAAATGGTAAACCTCACATTAGTAAATACTGTAGTATTACAGCTACAGGTGATGCTAGTTTCTATAATAATCTAAATTAAAAGTAGATATTGAATTTACAACCACCATGTAGAATGGAAGGACCACCATTCTCAGTGTCCCAGTGTCTCAGTTGTAACCATTCACGGTTGACAACTCACCTAGTTTTTACCTTTTGACGCAACGGCGCTACAACTAGTACCACATTCCCACCATCCACTTATCTATAAAATAACCACTTGCGAAGAAGCAGAGATCGTTTAGAGTGAAGATCTGCCGCATGGTGTCGCTACGGTCGATCGATACCAAACGAAAGATTATTTATTCGATTTTGTAATTATTACCAGTGTTGCAATTTTGTATTCGTATTTTCGCAAATAACTAGATGAGTTGAAAGAGAAAAATTCGCAAAATTAAATTACAAGTAGCTTCAAATTCACTTCTGTAAAAATATTTTATAATTAGCATTGAGTGCATATTTTTTGAACTGCGGGATTAGTGACTTTGCATTCGTTTAAAAGTTGGATTCTTTAATAAAGGTTTCTCATCCTGAGGGTCGAAAAGGGACAATAAAAAATATAAATGTAATACGAATCTAATAGCAGAATAATGTTTTTTTTTAAATGAATTTCTTATTTTGCTAAACATATTTTTAATATTTTTATATCCATTCTTATTTTAAATATTAAAGAAAATTATAAACATAACAAAAATAGAATAAAAGAGGAAAGAAAATGTGAAAAACTGCATATTGAAATATAAGAAAAATACAAAAACTACATATTAAATTACAATTAAAAATTAATGCTACATACAGCTGTAAGCAATACCCAACAATAATTAAAAAGCTAATTACAAAACGTTCGGATCCCACGTTAAACTGTAGGTCCACGTGTCATATAGCTTCGCTGGTGAACGGGACGCTAAATTCAAATAAAAATCAAGGCGGAAATTATTTAATGGGGTTATTGAAGAGGGGGGGTGTGATAAATAGGGATTCGTGATATGAAATAGCTTGAGAAAGCCTAGTTTAGACAATCGATAGTCACTGTAGCACACCGCTGAGGGCGGCAGGTCTCCTCAGTAGCCAGTGTTTCCTCTTGATGTATATACATTGATCCAGTTAGAAACTAAACCTCCTTACCCCGTCAATAACTAGCTCCCGACTTTTATATTATTATTATTGCATTTCAATGTGACTAATGATATTTTGGCCTTTACTCAACCTTTTAAAATAAATCTATGGTATTATTTAAGTTTGACATGCAAAATATAACACGTAAAAAATTCTTCCGAGTCACTTTTAATTCATGAATGCAGCTTGTTTCGTTTTCTGCATAAGCTCAACGTTAGCCTTCCCACGCTTCATAGAGGTTGCTTGTGAGAAAAGAGAAGAAATTTAGGCTATATGAGAATTTACATAATAGTAATTTTTAAAACGCAATGGAGGAGGCTAGTTTTAGTTAGAGTAAGCTTTTTCATTGGAAACTATTTTTTTTCACACTCTTAAGTGAAATGATTTCAGTTATTTTTAATTAGGTGCTCAACAATGACAGTAGTGTTCCTGTTTAATTGAACAATAGTACAGTGTTGCCAGGTCTCCTGATAATCCAGGAGATTTCCTGGTTTTTCAAGTTATCTCCTGGTCTACTGATTTTTCTTTAAAAAATGTTGAAAACTCCTGGTTTTGCGCATGATCCGAAAGATCTTAGAAAATGTAGAGTTCAGAAACCAAAAGGAGTTCTTATCTGAAATGTACTTTGCAGCAAAAGTTTCCCTAACCATGGCATTAAGAAATCTCCCAAATTATGGACTGCAAGATTTTAGGTGTCTTGAATTATATATTGAAGCAGTACATCAAATTCGAAAGAGATATGAGCTCTTCCGTGGCTAATCGGTTAGCATACACGATATTGGCGTAGAATAACCGGGTTCAATTCCTAATGGGATCTTATGTGCTTCGGATTCCACGTTAATTAGTAGATCCACGTCTCACATAGCCTTGCTGTTGTACGAAACGTTAATCTCAACTCAACTCAACTCGAGAGAGAGATACGCTTCATGATACCGTCATGAAACATTTGGAGATGATTAGCCCATCAAATGAGATAAAGAAATCGGCACAATCAATTGCTCCTCTCGTAGCTGACGTTCCTAATGATATAGAATAGAGTAAATTACAACAAGTAGACACAGAATGGCGGTTATTGCGAAATACAGATTTGTAAACTGAAAATGATGTTTCTGTTCAAGATTTTTGGATGCTTGTCAGGAGTGTCATTTCAGATTTTGCTTAGGGGGATTACACCCTTTGATATAAGTAAAATTTAGCACATTTCATTGATTCACTACTATTCTATTGATAAAATCAATAAAAATCTCCAACTCAGGGAGGGCAATTGCCCCTCCCCGTTCTCCCTAAATTAAGTCTCTGATGCTTGTTAGTAAAAAAAAAAAGTAGATAGTCTAACCAGTTAATATTTCCGAATTTATTCACATTCGTTATGTCTTTGCTCTGCCTTCCTCAAGTGTCACTGTAAAAAAAAAAAAAAAAAAAAAAAAAAGGGTTTTCAAACGTAAATTTGATGAAAGCGAAACAGACAGACTTGATACCCAAACTTTGCAAGGATTGCTGCACACAAGAAGTATCACTTCTATCAACTCATGCTAGGATCCCCTGTGATCTGACCAGCAGAGTCAATGTTGACATGTACGCAGATAAAGATGATTAGCCTTTTATTGATAAGTATAATCATTGATGGGTTCACTGTTTGCCTTGTAAAAAAATAATCGTCCTAATTACCTTCTTTAGATATTAAGTTGTATCTCCTGGATTTTTCCTGTATTTTAGATAAGAATTTTCCTGATTTTTCGAAAAATTGGTAGGCAACACTGCAATAGTAACGCGTGCTTCCGGATTGGATTCCGGTAGAACACAGAACTTCTAATTGATCCAGATTCATGATAAAATTAGGTCTATATCTGAGTGCACGATGACAGGTTTTAGCCCATTTATACTAACGTAATTGAAATGAAAATCAAATGAAGTTTTTGTGCTGATTAAGCTAAAGGAGACAGTGATGATGAGAAATGAATGAAATGATGGAATGAAGAAAGTGGGAGAAAACGGGAGAACTCCGAGAAAATCCACGAGCACGGTGTTTGTCCACCACAAAGTCCACGGCGCGAGCTGGGATCGAACCAGGGACCCCAAGTATCGGAGGTGAACGCTCTAACACTGAGCCACCGTGCCTCCCTACTAACGTAATTAGGTAGTATCACAGCCTTAGAACAAGAGTAAGATATTTTGAAAAAAAAATAAACATTTCTGTATTAATGTATTAAGATAAATATTTAAAAAAAATCACACTTATCGTGAAAGGATATGCAATTGAGTTCTTCAATCCCCCTTTGATGAAATTCTGTGTACGCCGCTGAGGTTAGGCTGAGGTCATAATTTCAACAGCTAAAAGTGTGATGTTATTTAAATGAGTTTTCTTAGAAAGCTTCTTGTAATCCCTCGAGTTTGGTAATCCGGCCAAACCTGGCTATAAACCTATTGAATTAGTGAGATTTGACTGCACTTGTACACGTTAAATATTACTCCAATATAATTCTTGAAGGGTGAATTTTTTTAATATAGTGTCAAAAAGTCAGATTAATAAACGTGCCAGGTAAAATAGAACATCGGTAATACGTAACTGACCAGTCTAATCTGTCCATCTATGTTTTGTAATTCTTTTTTACTACTAGTTTATATATATATATATATATATATATATATATATATATATATATATATATATATATATATATATATATATATATATATATATATATATATATATATATATTGAAGATTCCAACCTCAAACTGCTTTAGTAGCCTTATAACACAAATAATGACCCTAATCTCAACAGAAACCAAATCATAAAACATACAAGAAGACACTTAAAAAAAATTATATTTGTAAACAAATGACTAAGTGAGTGGGCTTTTGTGACAATAATAATGACCATAGTTCCGTACACAGGATAATCATCAAATTTAGGGCAATACGATGAAAATTAAAAATTAAGAAGAAAGAAAAAAAGAGAGAAGTATTTATCTATGTCTTACTCTAATAGCTTTTTTTTTCCTGTTTCATTCTTTTTCTTTATAAGAGGATAACCACAGAAAAAAAAATGGGAGGAAAACGACAATAATCTCTTTATGACTTGTGACAGGATTTTCTCACGATCCAAATTATGATTTTGGGAAGGGGAATAAAAGAGAGACTGAAACAAATCCCTGTTCTGTGATGAAGCGTGTCTACATAACCTGTAATTCCATTTGCCGTTAAGGTCAAAGCTCGGAAACATTGATATATTCTTTTTATTATTATTATTCAAAAGAAACTATATATATATTAAAAAAATAACTGAGACATGAATGTACCCGAAAGGAATTTTTTAAAAATAAATCAATGAAAACGTGACATATCAAAGCGTAAATCAAATTATTATTAGATCACATTCCTTGCATAGTTTTACTGTGTTCTTGTATAAGCTGATGCTTAGTGTTCATGGTTCTTAATTCGATTCCCAGTATGAACTCATTCTCTATTATGTTATATTACATTATATCTGTCAGGTTTATTCACTAATAACTCAACTTCCATGTGAAGTAAAATATATCAAATTACAAAATGAAATGAAAGTTCTAATTTTACATTCCTTTAAACTATAGTTATGCACTTTAGACTATAGGAGACGAAACTGTGCTAGTTGTTGCCCAGGGCAAGAACTCGCCTTAGCGCCCCCTGACCAACCAAACCAAAACGCTTCTCCAAATATTTGCCCAATTTTGCGCCCCCCTCCCTTCCTTAGTTACGTCACTGAGGAGATGGATGATTATTGAAAGTGAATGCAATAACTTATGGAATGAGAGAGAAAGAAAAACCTGAGAGACCCTATGTTGTCCATCACAAACTATCGTTGCCGGTGACTGAACTAGGAACTTCTCACATCAGAAGTGAGTGCTGTACCACCGAACCATCATGGCCCCATACATAATACCTTCGGAACAGGTTCTTGAAGTTTCATATGTAAGAACAGGTTCTACACTTTGAACGTTAATAATTTGCAACCTACCTGGCTAGTCTAGTGCTGGCGTGTAAACCTTTAGTTCACGGGGTTCTAGTAGTTTGTTATACTTAGTACGGAACGGTAGTTCGGACCCTATCTTAAACTGTAGATCCTTGTTTCGTATATCCACGATGCTTAAAAGGGACACTGAATTTCAATAAACAACAACAATAATCAGTGGTGCAGATAGCCATAATTTTTGTGCCAAACTTCTCTCGTAATTCTTAATAGCCTATCTAATTTCTTCCTCCAAAAAATTTCACTACTCCCCCCCCCCCAGACTTCTCTGATTGGTGCACTCAGATTATGAAGCTCTTTTGCAGTACGAATCTGCGAGTTCAATGCAATAATACAATGATAATTTACTTTATATAACATTTTATATTGAATAAGGTAGAAACCTGATGACTGCAGTTCCTGGATTATCTTTGGAATGTATCATTCTAATTTTGAAAAATTCTAAACAGTTTATTTTATCTCACCTTTAGTATAGGAATTTGTTTAGAAATATATAAGAAATGACCACTATATATTATGTAGTGTTGCTCTAGGGCAGTAGTGGTCAAACTGCGGCCCACGGGTCAGAATCACCCCTCATAGGTTCTAACTTAGCCCGCGAGATGATTCCTAATCTGACGAATAAAAAGAAGAATAGGGTTTCCTTGGAACAGTTACATATGAAACAGACTGACAAATTAGTAATTAACTTCAATTCTGAGAACATACCAGTTCGAATCTAATTATATATATCGAATATATAATAATATCGTATAATTATTAAATAATTCATTTTGTTCTGGTCAGAAAAATGTGTTTTAAAATGTTATTGTGATTATCCAGAACAATGGAGTATATTTATATAAACTCTTCAATCGTTAATTGAGCTTAGTTAAATAAGAATTTTTGAAAAATGTATTATTATCGTCTTTAATAAAATGTATTGGCCAGTGGCGGATCTAGAAGGTAAAAACTGGGGGGGGCAGCCGGAACCCACACTACGATAGGTATATCACGAGTTTAGTTTAAACTTTCGAAAATATAAAAATAATAGCTTTAATTATTTTTGTCACTTAAAAAACTTGGGGGCCTACCTCTACCCCGGGTTAAATCTGCCACTGATATTGGCCCATATGGAAAAATAAAATAAAGAAAAAGATGATAATTGTCAAATTCAAAATTGAACTCTCTCCATTACAAATATGGAAATACTATGGTACTTAAAGAGGTACGTTTATAAATTATATGCCATTTCCTCATTAAATGCATTTCCAAACCACAAAATTTGGAGAGGGCAAATACTGTACCCCCTTAAGTTTGAGTAATACGTATATTTTAATCAATTATATACTAATATACTACTAAAATATGTGAAACTTACATCGGCGGAGAACCTTGTTCTCCCCAAGCAAAATCTTAAATGACGTTGCTGATAGAAGCGAACGAGAAGGTAATGATTGCTGCGATTCAAATGTAATTTATTCTTATACCGTATTTGTTATTGCTTTATAAATTATGTCATGCATAATTGTTGCTTTATCTTTCACAATATATATGTGTGTACTGATTATTATTATTATTATTTTAACTTTCAGGTAAGTGTTTACGACCCATCCTTTGGATGTTACTGAGCAAATTATTGCTGTTATAAGTGTCCCATTGTGTAAGTAAAATTTTACATGTTCATTACTTCATTTAATTTAGTTATGAGGATTTCCAGACGGTGATATAATACTCATAGGTCCAACTTTCTTTTCGTAAAATTGAGTTACTTTGATAAGGAATTAGCGCAATCCGTGAGCTTCCGACTATTCGAGGTGATATCAGTTTTCATAGTTCCAGGCTTGATCACCATACATAGTTAGAATTTCACGTTGAACTGTACGACCAGTCTTTCTTATATAGACATTGTAATGAACAGGAACGTTTAACTCAAAACAAATTTACATTCCCGACTAAAAAGGTCTATTAAAATGGACTTGATGTCAGTTGTGGAGGGTGTTTCTTTCAGACTATTTCCAGAGAAGACAATACCTCCTCTCCCGTTGAAGACTTCCACTTGCATCAGAGTCACACGATAACCTACACTACGAGCGTGTAGTGGAACAAATGCTTTTCTAAACTTTAGTGCAATCCTAGATTTGATATGCGACAGTTTTCGGATCATCATTTTTCAAGAATGTGCTCCATCATAAAACTGTCTTACTTTTAAAATCATCTGAACCCTAATTGCTGGGACCGGGGGCATGGGTATGGCTTTGCAATTCAGTTCTCTTGGAAGCAAGATAATATGGTGGATTAAGGCCCTGTCCTTCATAACCTCGTATTTCATAAGGGCTCAAAATACAAGCACTCAAAACTCAACATAAGTGTATTATCACAGTGAAATATTTGGTGATTTCGCTTCAAATAGCCTCGGAAAAATAAATCTATATATATAAAAGAGAACGCACAAATCCTTTGTTCCCTCATCACGCTAATACGGCTGAACCAATTTATTTTATTTTTGGGGGGTTATTAGGATTTGGACCCTAGATGGTTTTTATCATATCACTTTAATTTTCAATTACCAGTGTCTTGAGATAATTGACCATTCAAGTGTCCATAACGTACAAATCCTTTGTTAGTTCATCATAGGTAAAAATAAACGTATTTATATGCAACCCGCATGACCGTGTCACTCGGCGGGTTAACATAAATGACAGGCGATATAATGTTAACATTTACTGCAATCTACTATGGTTTTTATCATATCACTTGAAAGCGAAAACTTCCGGGATGACCGCAGCGAAGCGGGGCGGGTTAACATAAATGACAGGCGATATAATGTTAAGATTTACTGCAATCTTCTATGGTTTTTATCATATCACTTGAAAGCGAAAAAGTAAAAATTATCTAAGTAACAAAGTTTATTGCGTTCCGGGGTGACCGCAGCGAAGCGGGGTGAACGCTGCTAGTTTACTAATAGAGAAAACTTTTACAGTTTAATCATATTATTGTCAATGGTATGGGTAGAAAACCTAGACACTTTGGCACTATCTTGTATGACTTCCTAATAGTAATAATACTTTCAATAGTAATAGTAATAGTAGTAATAATACTTTTTTTCATTTATGAAAGCTTTGAAGATGAGAAAGTCACAGATGGTGAAGTAACCATTAGCTAGCAGTATAAATTTGATTCCGAGATAAATTGGCCGCTTCTAGTTAAGCCAAAATAGTGACGATGCTATCAATAATATTTGTTATTTATTTAATGTATTTTAAAAAAAACAACGTTAAACGCCATTTTCTACGAGCTTGTAACTAAATACAAGCGATGAACACAGTGATTTACAAAATTGAGCTCACTATGCAAGCTCACTATGCAAAATTTGCTCAGTGTTTCTTATGTCGTCTTGAACTAGTTCTATCAGAAGAGAACCGAAATATATTGAATCTCCTAATGCTAAGTATATACAATATTTTTAAAGGGCCATAATTCCTCAAACATATGATTGATTAATTTTCACCCGCTGATCCGGTGATTTTGCCGGTCCGTGAAACCTTTTTTCACCAAATTTTACACCATCCAACCATACAGTTTTCTTGTGTTGAGGTCAGCCAGGTTCAGGAAACCACACGACACAATAGGTGATGTTATTAGGAGTAATGTCTTTTTTTGGGGGGGGGGGAGGGCACAATGTTTGGTAAACAATGCTTAATAAATTTGATGTAGACTATACTTGTTTTAGGAAGTAAAACATCGCTGTTTATGGCTTATTAGTATTAGGAATAAGATTTCTGAGCTTTCGTCATCTATGGCCATGTTAACTTGTCACGATCATACTGCCTGGGGAGGTGGAGAGAAAGAAAGGGAAGGAAACCACCTGAGACTATTATGTGAGGCATCATCTCGACATTTGCCTGATGTGAATGTAGAAAACCTCACTCACGATAGCTGTCCTGAAAAGCTTTATCACTTTTCCGACCGAATGTCCCCACCGGGAATCGAACCTGGGACCGTTCGCACCATGCTTATTGTTTATATCAAAGTAAATGAAGGTAACATGTATATTTACTCTGGTTTATATGTGATCATTATATTACATGTCGTTGTCTACATAAAAAATATGATAATTAGGGACCAAGACTTTTCGGTCATGCACCAAAAGTAGGTACCGGTATACAGTCCCATACTGATAAGCTCATTGCATTTCTTATTGTTATCCATCAGGTAGATTTAGTTTCTTTATTATTTGTTCTTATTGTGTTTCTATTTACATCTTAAGCTCGGAAGAGCCGTAACAAATAAATCCGTAAACTAGAATGTTATACTCGATCAATGCAGGGGTGTATACCTACTTTTGGGTCACCCTGTATTTCATCATCGATCATGTTGATTTTTTTTTTTTTTTTTACATTGAATTTACTATGATACTATGAAAATTAGGTGACATTGCTTACTGGTATAAGTGACTGGGAGTCAGGTATGTATCTGAAAACATAAAACCTCAATTGGGGTTATGGAAGAAAGTAAAAATAGGAAATTGTTTCTATTATTAGGAAATAGGAAATTATTCTAATCATTATGAATAATTTCGAATAAAAAATATCGTATGTGTCCTCTATGATAAATAGAAACATTTTAAAATGAATTACCTTAGAAACTTACAACGTTCGTTTTGGGATATGGGTAGACAGACCTTCGATTGTCAGTATTCTAGTATCCAGGCCATTTCTGCGCAATCACTGTTGCATCTCTATAGATTGATCCTCGATTCCTACCTTTTAGTAGAAAGAGATTGCAATTGAGTCATTAGACAAGGTAAAATGAAAGACCGAGAAGGAGAAAGAAAGGAAACGGGTCGTTAGTGACCATCCTCTGTGTAATTGAGAAAGCGCACCATTAAAACGGTATCCGCAAAAAGATCTCCAGTTATCTATATGCAATCCATATTGAGTACGTAACTAGAATTTTTTAAAAAAGGAATACCATATCTCTTTCCTCGTGCCCAATTTTGTTTAATACAGTGGAAAGATGTTCTTTTTTTCCTTCATATTTTCTGCTCTACCACATAATTTAGTAGCAAAAGAAAAGAATACTGGCTTTCCCCTCGTTTCGTGGAAATAATAATAATAAAAATAACAATACTTCTGCTTTGAAGATGAGTATGAACGTTGGATTGCATTGTATGGAGCGAAACTAGCACAACACTTATTGGTAGACAAAAGATAAGGGTTAACCTATATGAAGAGAGAATGCATAATAAAGAAATCAGCATTTTTCCATTCATTAACTATGGAGAAGATATAGAGTAATCGGATTCTAAACAAAGATAAAGGATAACCTCTTTTCGTACCAAGGACTAGCTTCTCAAATGATTTCTCGTGATTTATTTCCTTCTTTCGTCTAATTTTAATTTTATTACCTGTTAATAAATAGTTCGTACGTTGTTCTGCATAGCGCTATGGAACATCCTACTTGTAACGGATGTTAGGGAGGTCGGTAAATCTGATTGAGTTGGTTGGATCA
This sequence comes from Thermobia domestica, assembly GCF_964235325.1. NCBI lineage: Eukaryota > Metazoa > Arthropoda > Insecta > Zygentoma > Lepismatidae > Thermobia > Thermobia domestica. The sequence goes on from NC_137456.1 coordinate 79,104,304, forward strand.
GAGTTTAGCGTCTCTTATAGCACCGAGGCTCTGTGAGATTAGGATTAGGATTCGGAATTAGATTCCTAGACTGTCAGCAGCGAAGTCCATTTACCCCGTCACGTATATGAAAGATAACGTCCCTCGGCGATCGCATTCTTCGAGAAAAGGGAAGGAAGAACGGATCGGAAAAGGAAGGAAGCGACCTGGGACCTTTATGTTAGGTACCATCCCGGAATTGCCTGGTGTGAATGAGGAAAACTCAGGGAAATCTCACTTAGGATGGCTAGTTTGAAAAAGCTTTTTCACTTCTTCTACCGAGTGTCCCCACCAGGAATCGAACCCGGTTATGTGAGATGTGGGTGGACCTGAGTTTAACATGGAATCTGAACTACTGCATTGCGTTCAGATTTCAATGTTCGCCCACCGAGAATCGAACACGGATCTGTGGATCTGAATATCAATTCTCCTGACTAAGTCCGATAGGCGTGCTAAAACAACGCAGCCGAGGTCTTCCAATTCATGTTGGGTTGGGCATATATGGGCAACAACTCGTTAAATTTTGCTGTGGAGAATCAAAATAAAATATAACTCTTAATGATCTTCCTCTAGTAAAAATATTCGAGAAATGAAATGGTCCCTCATTCAAATTTTTAGAGCGGAATCTACAGAGAAAACCAGAAAAGAAATCGGTATGGAAATGTCGAGTGCTAGAAGTTTATATGAGACACGAGAATTTCAGATATTTGAAGAAGAGATATGTAGGAAAGGCTAATATAAGGGTATTAGTGAGATACAAAGTAAGGTGAACTGGGAATGATAATCTTGCAATAGGATGATACACGTTTGTTATGGGGTAACCAAAGTGCACAGCCTAGAGGGACTAGAGTTTTTTGTCAGAAATTGTACATTGTACTGAAGAGGTGGTAGTACGATGTTGTGGTTATAAATATACACGGACCTTCGGAAGAAACGGAAGATATAAATTTCTGCAAAGACCAAGAACGAATATTCATAAAAATATTTTTTTTCTTTTTAAAGAAATACAGCATGAAAGTGATTATAGGAGATTTCAGTGCGGAAAAGGAAAAAAGAAAGAAATATTTCGACCAACGATTGACATAGAAAGTCTACAAGAGGAAAGTGACGGCATGTTTAGATTTGTTAAAGAAAATAGTTATGTTTAGATTTGTCCAGATGGTTGCAGGTGCAATTAAAGATTATGTTATCACATAAGTGACATAGACGTTTACGTGATTGTATAGATATGACGAAAGCGTTTGATAACCAAGAAAACTGCAGAAGTTACGAGAAAAATGTTTGATGTTAAAAGATTAAAAAAACAGAAGCAGGAAACTTAAGTTAGAATTCCTAGTTGTCCAAATTTCATCGAAGGAAAAAAAATGAAGGCAATAATGAGACCAAAGTCGATATAGAAGAAACGTGAGGAAGCATCCGTGACGTTGTAAAGGAAGCAGCTGAAGAATGTATAGGCTACGATGGAAGAGTGAAAAAGAAATTGTAGTGCGATGATGAGTATGAAGACGCAGAGGAATAGAAGAAGCAGGCTGGATTACAGTAAACTCAGAATCCGACCATTTTAAACATCGCAACCAACATATCAAGATTATAAACGCGAAGTTTTCAATATTTTTAGACACAACACAAATAGTACGTGAAGGATAGATCTGCGAAAATATATGAAAGGGACAAAAATGATAACATTAGAGAGTTTTATAAAGAAGTAAGCAGAAGTAAACCTACATTAAAGATAGTAAAGAATGACTAGATAGATGGAGAGAGATTTTGATGAAGTCCTAAATGCGCACGATGAAGGTAATGAGAAAAGTCACTAGAGTACAAATCGCAGAAACTTTCGAAATCGTCTCTTTCAGAGACCGAAACAGCTATTAAAAATATAACCATAAAGCAGAGAGAGCTACCCTAATCAAACAGGTAGATAGACTGATCTGCCTAAATGTACCAAGAAGAAATTCCTAAGCCGTTGAAAGAGTCTATCATAGTACTTATATTTAAGAAAGTTAAAAAGCTGATCACAGAAATTGCTGTGGATTCTCACTGTTGAATGCTAGAATATCTTAAAAACATTCTCCTTGCAAGGTTAACCATGTTGATGAGGTATTTGGAGACCATAATTGTGACTTCAGGCCTAATAGGTCAGCTTTGGGTCAGACATTCTAAATCAGACAAATGCTAGGGAAGAAATATAAATTTGCCAGTCCAATGTATAAATTATTCTTAGACTTTAAGAAATTGTATGATTCAGTTAAAAGAGAAAAGCTGTACCATATTCGAGGAATTTAGAATTCCAAGACCGTAAGATTATTGAAATCCTGTTGTAGTAGAATCTTCATTAAGTTACGATGAGAATGAAAGCTTTATCACTCTTCTTGGATTCACATCGACATCTTTTCTATTCAAATTCAGGAATGCAAGTAGTAAAATACATAGGATGCTTTCGTTTAAAATGTGTTATTTTCTAAAATGGCTTCTCTGTTTCCAAAATAATATTGTAAAGGCAATGAAAATATCAGCTTAAACGTTCGTCTATTTTTTCTAAAGCTGAGAAAGATGATGTTTAAATTGTCAATATATTAAATATTATGATGCTTAAATATAAAATCCTGAAATTATATATATACAGGGTGTTTCAAAACAACATGGACAACGTTTGGGAGGTGACACCAAGATAGGACGAAAAGTATACACCAACCTGGGTGCACAAATACTTCGTTTTGGAGTTATAGGCTGCCGAAAACATGAAAAAATGGACTTTGAAGGTCCATAGCTACAAACCTATGGGACCAACCGTAGTCGGGTCAAGACTTCACTTAGGAACTAGTATGTGTTCTATCCAAATATCCGTGTTTCAGAATCCAAGGTACTCACGCAACATTTTTTATAGAGGGAGTTTTGCTACGGTCATATAATTTGAAGTACTCACCAACTACCTCTATAAAAATTATTGCGGAAGTACCGCATATATATAGTAAACTAAGTTTGACTTTGAGATAATTCGATCACGTTTCGCAAGAGTGAATTGCTTCCAACAATGGGCACAAGCAAAATATCGAAAGTCCACACATACAATTCTTGAGTTGAGTTGATTTTGAGTTCAATGTCCCGTTCCGCAGCGAGGCTATATGAGAGGTGCATCTACTAATTAACTTGAAATCCGAACCACATGAACTCCCGCCGGGAATCGAACCCGTGTCTCTCACGCCAAAGGCGCATACGCTAACCGCTTAGCCACGAAGGAGCTCACACTCACTTCCCTATATACTATTGTAATAAATACTAATGCCAACTTTAGTTGTTCTCTAATTGATAACAATCGAATTCTAATCGATGCTTTCAGCAGTGACAGGAACAACCACAACATGGAAATTTTACATTCTCTAGATAATGTTTGTAGATTTTCCTTAGTTGATTTTGGTTAAATTCTTCAATTTTTCAATATTTTATTGATGGTTTTTAAGTAACGGTTTCCATATAATAACATTGTGACGGTGGCGCCATCAATTGAGCTAAAAACAAACTATTTGAAGGTTTGAAGTAACCTTAAATTGTAAAATGTTCAAGTTTCATAATAGATCGGAAGTGGTCTGTACGTATATTAATAACAACTGTCTCACTTTTTAAAGCTTACAGGCCACGAATGACTGAAACAAAGATAAAAACAAGACAATACAGCATTCGAAACATTCTTCGCTGAGCCATCATAAACGCATTCTATTTAAAAGTAGTACAAGGAACATTGCTTATCTTTAAAAAGTTCTTTGTCTCTGTAATCTTTCTTTTCGCCTGTGCGACAAACAAAGCATATGTAATTTGAATCTCAAGACATACATACTACATTGATATACGACAGTGATAAACATAGTACAAGAATCATCTCTGTAAATACGAAAGAGAAGCTTATCGTAACACCTTCTTTCTCTTTGTTTCACCGTTAATTCCTTATCTGGAGGAGACCTCTTTCCACGGTTGATGTAAGAATTACAACTGCTCATTGTAAGCAGTGCTAAATAAGCAGACAATTCTTCTTCTTCTTCTTTTAACATTCCTCCATTTTCCACTATGTTCTCCTACCTTCCGAATAATTTCCTGCACTATAAGAAAACTTTTTTTTTCGTTTATTTATTGTTTGTTTTGTGTTTTTCTTTGCTTTTATTTTTGTTCTTTACTCAACTTGTACGTTCTTGGATTTTCCCATGGCCTTGAAAAAAAACTGTGACCGTGAAAGACCTTGAAGAGAATCAAGAAGGCAGATGGTGTGAACTTCTAAATACTGGAGATTTCTCTCTTAAGCAATCCTTTTATCTCTGAGGAATCATCCCGAAACTTTTAATTTGTCTTTAAAAATTCTGGTTGCTTTTGCTGATTATTTTCCTCTCAAATTCATAGCCAAAGAAACTAGTGTCTCCTTATGCTGGAAATATTGAATATTCGAATGAATCACTATTTCCTAAAATGTCTTGAAATTTCTTCTACGTATAATCGGTACTTAAAAAAAAACTCCTTAGTCGATATGCATTATTATTATTATTATTATTATTATTATTATTATTATTATTATTATTATTATTATTATTATTGTTTGTACATTTTCGTGTTTACTTTCCCTGTATTTGGTTCGGGGTTTGATCCCAATAACGGACACACAACATTCCGTTCTAGCCAGCATCGTGAGGCAGCTGGGGAGCTACTTCAATGAGGAAATAGTAACTCCAACAAGAATGCAGAAATTGAATGTGTATCTATCTTCTGACCGATCATTGTTATTCCTGAATTGTAATGCTAATAAATTAATTTTATTTAGACTGTATGATTCCAATAGACCCCCTATGGACAATTTCAACTCGTATTATGTGAATGACTGGCCGATGTCGTCCCTGAATTTAGCACGGAAAGAATAAGTTTTAATAAATATAAATCCAGAAATTTTAATATTGTAGAAATTACCCTTTTTTCCCTTTAGAAACGAAATTTTTGAAAGCGCTGAAACACGTGTGTGTGTTTACTCGTTTATATATATATATATATATATATATATATATATATATATATATATATATATATATATATATATATAAGTTTATATACCGAAATTCCCGCATCTAACAAGTGATTTCTGATATTGTACATTTTCTGGATAAAGAGTCGGACGCGGAAATTCTTGAATATTATGGAAATTTCCCTCTTTCTCTCCTTAAGGAGGGTAATTTTCGAGAATTCTGAAATTAGTTTTTAGTATTTTTGATCCCAGTACTGGCAGAACTTGCCTTAAGTTGAAAAGCTTCCGCGCACTACAGTCTTCAGCTGATCTTTCCTTCTTGACGTAATAATATCAAATTTATTATTATTATTATTATTATTATTATTAAGTATTCTGCCTGTTAGTAGGCGTTGGGACTAACAGGAGATCCCTTCCTTTAGGTTACGGTCTGGAAATAATGGTTTTCACGTTTCTCGATCCTCAGCTTCCTTCTTTAACTCCCAATATTTTCTTCTATTTTTCAAAACATCGATAAATTATCATCTTCTTCTTACTCTTCGCTTCCCTTCAATCTATGGCAGTATGAAGAAGGCAATTTGTTCTCAAACTGTGTCAAATCCAGTTGGTCTTTGTATGAAAAAATGCTGAATAAGAGCGTCTTCTCTCCTACTCGTTTTAAAACATCTACGTAAGTTACTCTCTCTCTCTCTTTCTGTGTGTATGTAGGGGGGGGGATTTCATGTTCTCCATCTTCCTCTAACATCACATTTCGAAGCTCTCTTAAATATTTCTTCTCTAACTTCCGTAATGTCTAAGTCTCTGAACCATACAGTCCAATGCTCCATATATAGCACCTGACCAACTTCTCGAGTCCAATATTGAGCCTGCTAGTTAAGAGTGATCTTTTCTTGTTGAATGTCTCTTTGAGTATGGGAATTCTTGACTAATTGACCTTACCTCTTTGGTGCCGTAACCATCTCTCGCCAAAATACTTTTCCAGATATTTGAAATGATCGACCTCTTTAAGCTCTCTTCGTTCTCAGGATATTCTAATGATTTTTGACTTTTCGATGTTGATTTCCATTCTATTTTGTTTCCCAGTGTCAACTGTTCTTTTCATCGCCTTCTGTAGTTCTACCTTGGTTCTGTTACGAGTATGTGCAGAATTCATATAACTACTTTTATTATTACATTGTGTAGTTATAACATCATGGAGTGAACATAAAATAATTTATGCAATTAAACGCATATATTTTGAGGAACTTTTGAAATTATTTCCCTATGATTTTTTTTTTTTGTCCTACGATATTGTAAAAACAGTTTTTTTTTTTTGCTGTTGTTTATTTTAACAAGTTTACTTGCCATAAAACCCATACTACTCTACAATATTTTTATATAGGGCCCAGTTAATTGTTACTCCTCCAAATATCAATAGCTTTGAAAATATCCCTAGTAAGACAGAATTTCCCTTTGACAGTTTTCAGAGGGCACTGGATAACCAGAAACTCAAATGACATACAAACCAACTATAATCATGAATTGACTTCGTTTTTTTTTCTGAAAAATAAAAATAATAAAAATGTGCTAAATATACACTTTTTTTTCATCCTATCAAATTAGTCATACAAATTAAACATTTCTGTTAATTCTCAGATCGTTTATTTTTCTTTCAAAATTGAAGCCTCTGTGTCTTTTTTGTTGTGCGTAGCGCATAATTAACCCAATAGTCTCAATTGGAAGGTAGAATTTCCGTTTAGTATTTAAACTAAACTACTTAAAGGGAAAAAAATGTTAACTGTGCTTAATTGTAGATGCAATGTAAGACAGTCTTTAACTGTTAAAGTCAAGAGTTTATATAACTTTGTGTGAACGAATATACAACAAATACGCTTTACGTGCGTGATTTCAATTTCTCTCTCTCTCTCTTTCTCTTTTTTTCGGCTCTTTTTTTAAATGAATAAGAGCTTAAGTTGAACAATGTTCTCACCCTAAAGGTTTGTAGATTCACATACAAAAGCTTAATAGAGTTGCAGTGGCTCAGTGGTTGAGCCCTCACCTCTCTTGCATGGGGTCCCTGATTCGATCCCAGCCTGCGCCAAATGGATTTTAATCATGGACAAACACCACGGGTGTGGGTTTTATCGAAGTTCTCCCGTCTGTTCCCACTTCATGTATCCCACCATTATCATTCATCTTATCGTCACTGTCTCTTTTGGTCTTATACATACGCAAGGGACGTTAACTTTTCTAAAACATTTAAGATTAAAAAAAAAAAACTTGAAAAATCTAGTTCGAAATTGTTGTCTGGAACCTTAACTGACTGTAGACCTTAGCTTCTCTTTGCGGCTAACATGTACTTTCTATGCGCATTGTTCCGACTTCGATTTTCGGTTGGGTTCCTTGCCCCGGAAGCACGTCCAAAATAGTCAAACGGATTTGGTTATTCTTATTGTTTGTGAAAGTTTAGGGACCTTTCTCAGTACCCAGGCTGTACGAAACTAGATCTGTCGTTTATGGTGGACGCCAAAGCACCTTACCGCGTTCAAAATTTTAATACTCTCACTCCGTGCTCCAAATGCGCACGCGTTAGCCACTTGATCACCGAGAATGATTTAGTATGGGTCCAGAGCCAGGTTTCTTATTGCCTTGGTGCTGAGAAGGGTCAAATCGATTAATAAATTGAAGTCCAACCTAGAACACATTTCCTACTGAAAATCGTAAAACACATTGATTAAAAAAAAGAGAGAGAGAGAGAGAGAGGATTAAAAAATATACAGTTCTATGAATTGCATTGGTGAATGCACTGCACTATTCTGTGTGTCTATTAAAATAAAGATTTAAAATGATGCGAATTTCATTTGAATATGGACACTGAGAAACGTCTAAGCGTTCTTGGTGGTACCTAAATGTTGCTGTGGCTCTGGCTGAAATAGAAATAACTAAAAGAATGGTAGGAATGAATTATATATAATTAAGAGTCTTCATCCCCGGCGAAATTAAAATACCGCTAATTTTACATTAATTATGTGATATCTTCAAATAGATAAAAGATAATTGAAATATGGAACAAGAGCGCCCTAGACAATATTATTTTGCGTAAGGTACCGTTATCACAAGTCACCTAGTAGCTTTATGTTTTCAGCTGTTTAGAAACGCGAAAATAAATGCCGATTTTCAAAATGGCTCGAAATCGAAAGAAGATAAGTGAGTCGTGATAACAGTTTCTCATGTAAAATGATATTGTCTAGGGCGCTCTTGTTCCACATTTCGATTATCTTTTCGCTATTTGAAGATATCACATAGTTAATGTAAAATTAGCGGTATTTTAATTTCGCCGGGATGAAGACTCTTAAGGAAGGTTAAAAGACTCAATCCCAATCTTTGATGAATTCCAATGATACTAATCTCGGGCGTTAGTTCGATATCCGTAGGTGGTCCAAAAGTAAGTATACATGCGTTGATCAAGTATAACACACTAGTTTATGGATTTATTTGCTTCGACTGTTCCGGACTTAAATTATAAGTAAAAAGACGTTAAGAACAAATAATAAAGGAACTAGGTCTACCCGTTTGATAACAATAAGAAATTATATAAAAAAACGGGACGGGACTGTATACTTACTTTTGGGCCACCCTGTATATATATTCAGTAAACATGCTGTCATGTTCCAAAAAGTAGATGACCAACATTAAACGGTGCTTTTATTTGTTTATTTTATTTTCTGTATTCATAGAATTATATTAATGGTTAGGGTCATGCTAGGAACAGTAATAGAGGAACAAACCTTGTGCAAAATGCTTCGTGTTCAATATCGCCCTTCCCATCGATCAAGTGGCTAGCGCGCGCGTCTTTAGTGCACGGGCTCTCGAGTTCAATTTTTGGTGAAAGTTTTGAAATTTGAACTCATTGTGTGATTCCACTTTAAATTGCAGGTTCATGTCTCATAGAGCCTCAGTGCTGAAAAGGGACACTAACTCCAAATAGCCAATCCGTGTTCGATCTCAGATAATTTGAATTTGCACTAGAAACATCGTGTCTGTACGATGCTTCGGAATTCTTTTGTTTTCTTCCACTTCCTACTTTACCGATTTCATTATTTAGTTGAATATTTCATGCTTATCCTTTAGCCTATAGAACATAGCGTCGACATATTGAAAGTTCATTTTTCCTCGTGGTAGCAGACTGATGTATAATGTTCATAGCATGCGCGTAGGTGAACAGTTAGCGATTTTGCTTCGTGTTCAAAAGTTCAGGGTTCGAATCTTACCGCCGACAGTCCTGATTCGATACGGAGTTTCCCCTCAGAATTACAGGGCGAAGGCTGGAGTGAACCCTTTTAAATATAGATCCTTGTCAATTTCTTTCCAGAATTCCTTCGTTTATCAGGTTTTGGAGAAAACTGATAACGGGTTTCGGTGAAAACCGAAACCAGCTTTGGAGAAAACTGAAACCGGTTATTTGAAAATTTTCAAAAACCGGTTTCGGTTTTTCTAAAAACCGGTTTTTGCGCCCACCACTAAATTTAACATGATTCTCAATCACATTACACTTACTGGAAATTCAATTTAGGCCTTTTGTACAGAAAGCAGAGCCATGAGAAAACTTATTTTATATTACAGAAGTTTCAGTCTGTTAATTAGAATTTTATAACTGCAGGCAGACCCGTATCCAAGGGGGGCTAGGGGGCTGGGCCTTCCTAAATTTTTACTGACCTCCTAAAATTTTCACGGTAGACTTGCAAAATGAACTAATATATGGTTGGATCGCCCCCACCTCTACATTTTTGGGCTGGCTATGGGGCTGTATAACTGGATGCTTTATCGATCAAGTTCATTGTTAGGATAGCAATTGAATTTCGTATATACATGAAGTGCCTAAACTAAAGTAAGGCATGTTTGTCTAGTTTTCCTGAAAATTCGACTTCGAAAATTCCAATTAAAATCAACAGCTGAATGTAATTTTCAACAACATTCTCAAAAGTGTTCAGAATTGGAGTCGAAGATCTTTAATATATTCATAATAGTAGTGCCCCTTCTCAACCAAATGGCTGATATATGCGGCATCTGTGTGTGTGTTTGGTATTGAGTTCGATTTCCGGTGGGATCCACTTTTGGAATCCGATGACCTCAAAGAGAGAGAGAGAGAAAAAGTGGTGGTTCAGATCCCATTTTAGCTGTAGGTTCTGTCTTATGCTTCGTGGACTTTGAAAAGGGATGTTGCCTCCAATCAATTCATATGTAATGATAATAATCTCAAAACCTTTATAATCTAAAGAAAATGCGCAACAGGGGCAAAGATATGATTAATTCTGCGTTGGATGCATTTCCAAGCTATGAGGGAAACGACAAATTATGTGCCACCATCCGTTGGGAAGTTTTAATTTCTCAGATTTAAAAACCCGGAAGGACAAGATAAAACCTGATAACCAGCCATGGATGACTAGGCACAAGATAAGAAAATGATGATGAAGAAGAAATGCTTATTTACTTTTCGTGATACACTTGCGAATTCTTGGGATTGTGTCATTCAGCTTCTGCGGTTTCCATAGTAACCAGACAATACGACGCTAGATGTCTTCACGATCGCCTGTGGTTGTTAGTAATTTTCAGTATTGCCAACTCTCAATATATAAATCTATAGATTTTGGGATTTGGGTTCACAGTTCGTTAAACTAGTGGTTCCCAACCTTTTTTAACTAACGATACACTATACTGAACGTTTGATTTATTATTATTATGAATATAAATTAGAATAATGTTTCCCTATACGTTTGTATACAGTACTGAAACTATGTAATAGTAAGCATTGTTGCTACCGCAGGAAACGTTGTATGGCACATGTCTCAAAATTAATTTTAACTAATTCTTAGATGATTAATGATTTTAAAATCTAAAATTTCGCTACACACTCTATGGAACTGAGCAACACACTCCTTGGGCATTGCGCAACCACTGCCATAAACAATCCAATATAACGGATATATAATATACGAATCATTAACTAAGCCACAAGTTTTTCTTTCGTACCAGTGACTTAGTGGTACGATATTACTACAGGTCTTCCCACGTTACTAGAAGAACTTTGAACACATTAGAAATATAATAATATGTTGTACAGTCAGCGACAAAAGTCCCTTCCATTTGATTAGTTTCGTAAGTCACTTCAGAGTGGAAGAACAATTTGAGTACAGTTTTCAGTAAATTAAAAAGAATATAATTTTCTGCACGTTCCAGCCATACCACAGCTATTCCCAAAATAAATTTTATGAACAGAAAGAACTTTTGTCGCTGACTGTACAGTCAATGGACATCTTTTCGAGAGAAGATGAATAGCTATCCCTCCTTCTTCAGAGAGATAAAATACTTTTCAGATGGGAAGAAAATAATACTAATAGAAGGCGTTTCCACCCAAAATGTAACCTCTTGACCTCCACTCCATGTGACCACTTTCGGAAAACATGTTTAGATAACTTCGAGTTTTATTTTATTTTAAGCTTCAGACCAGTGGTTGAAGTGAGGCGGTATGCGGTGGTATGCCATATCGCCTCTGGTTTTTCAATTATGAAAGCATACCACCTCTGGTTTCCTAGTGATCAAGACTTACCGTCACGGCAGGCCCGTATCCAGGGGGGTCTAGGGGGGCTGGGCCCCCCTTAAATTTTTGCTGGCCCCCTAAAAGTTTTACAGTAGGCTTGCAAAAGAACTATAATATGGTGATGACCTATCATATGGTTGGATCGGGCCCCCCCTAACTTCAGCCGGGCCCCCCTACATTTTTGGGCTGGCTACGGGCCTGCGTCACGGGAGAGTAGATGCTAAGTACTTTTAATAAATCCATTTTTATAAGCAGTAATTGACGAATAGCTTTGCACAGAAAAATATTTTATTTCTTATGTAGAAATAATTTCTAAGTTGACAACACAGACATTTTTGTTCTCCTTTCCCTATCTTTTGTTTTTAAAAATGAGGTGTCTTCAAAAAAATCCATCTAGTTTATATTTTGATGTGCCATATGGAATTGTTTCTTTCGTATGCATGTGTGTGTCTTCTCTTAATTTATATAAATGTAGTGTTTTGAGCATGAGTGGATTTAGAGGTTGTTTACTGTGGGGGCGATTCTTTCGGGGGATTGGAATATCCCTCAGTCGAGCGGGGGGGGGCGGAAGCTTTCCCGCAGAAAACTGTTAATATAATACTCAGTTTTTGAGTATTTTCGTGTATAATTCTCTATGATACAACATAAGGGGATATTTTAGTCTTTTCACCCCCAGAAAGTTGCTGGTGAAGGACCAATGTTTATCCATACCCCCCTTCCCCCCGTAACAAGAGATAATCTTTGCCCATGATTTTCAGTCATTATGTAAATACAAATGCAATCTTTTAGGCAACATACCTTCATTGTATTTCAACATTTAGATAGCCGGTATGTAGAGTTAAACTCATAATAAATCATACCGCCTTTTTTTTCTCTTCGAAGACTGCTTCAGACAAAGATGTTCGCACGAATATCAGCAGACAGCTTTGAAAATGCAATGCAATCTATAATTTAACATTCCACTGATACACCCTTTAAGCAAAAGGTGACGTATGATTATGTGAGAATTGATAGAATGAGAGTGTCGAAGGAAACGGGAAAACCCTGAGAAAACCCGTAGATATGATGTTCACCACAAACTTTCATGAGACTTCCCCTCGTGTAGGTATATCCATAGTCGACGCAGAAAATCAAGGTTCGTTAAGCTGTTGATCCACATTTCATATACATTGCAAAACAGGACGATTAACTTCAAATCAACCGACCCCAACCAACCAAACTCACATAGCTAGATATCGAATCAAGGACCCCTCGCACCATAGGTGAGCGTTCCACCACTGAGCCACCTTGTCCCCTATCAACATGACATTGTATACACACAATACAAGTGCTCGTTTTCTAGTATTGCATGCTTCTTTCATAACTCTTATAAATCAAATATCTCTTTTGTATTTATAGATGTCATATCCTTGAATAAAAAGTCTATCACTGTGAACCAGTGAAGCGAGATTGTCTAATATACATGGGCTACTTTCAGAAATCCAAACACTATTTCAGGCGATTATCATGATTTTTGAAGAGATATAATCTGAAAATGTCCATAAATAGGGCTGTGCGATATATTAACATATCGATATTTTTAAATATCGATTTATTGACATCGAAAAATTACTGTTTCGATATTTCTATATTTTTGATATTTCGAAATCGTCAATATTAAGATATTTCGATATTTTCCATTTTCTTATAAAAGCTATAAATTACGTTTGATGATACCGTATACAAGAACAAATAGTTCAATTTCTCACTGATTTAACAATTAAACAGCACTTCTGCTAACTTTGCTGGATCCTTTTAACTTTCGAGCGGCGATAGAAGAGACAAAAGTATAAAATTTAATTAGAGATTTCAATGAATTCGTACGATTCATCCCCAATTTTTGCATGTCTGTTCGTCCGTTAGTTCCGATGTACAGTATGTACAGGTACGGCGTTGCGATATTTCAATATATCGATGAATCGATATTTTCATATGTGTCGATATTGAAAAATTTTACTGATCGATATACGATATATTAATCAAGTTTTGATAGTTGGTTGATATCGATTTTCGATATCTAAATCCGGATTTCGCACACCTTGTACCCATAAATTACGAAAAATTCATAAGAACTTCTTCTTCTTTACCAAGACGCATTTTAATTTTACAATGGCAAAAGTGGATTTTGAAATCTTTGACTTTAACGTCCCACGATTATGCTCATAAGGCTAAGGGAGTCGATTATTAAAGCAAGTGAATGATGATGGAAAAATTGGTGGAATGAGAAAGTGGGAGGAATCGTATGACTGCCATATTTTAAAATTAGAAAAGCGAGGGGTTCTAAACCGGAAGTACTGATGTGAACTTATGTATTACAAGTACTGACCTGGGATCATTGAGACTATTCTTTTTAGTGGTTTCTTTGTTAAGTGACACTTCCAAACGAAATTAGAGTAAAGCAAGTTTAAAAATGAAATGAAATCCTTGAGTTTTACGTCCCACGATTATGCCGGTTAGGCTAAAGGAGACGGTGATGATGAGTAATGAATGAAATAGTGGAATGAAGAAAGTGGGAGGAAACGGGAGAATCCCGAGAAAACCTACGCACACGGTGTTTGTCCACCACAAAGCTCACTTGGCGGGGCTGGGATCGATCCCGGGACACCAAGCACCAGAGGTGAACGCTGTACCACTGTAAAGCAAGTTTAGTTTTTGCCCTTAATGTTTTATTGAGTTCAACAAATATGAGTCTTGAATTGTAAAATAAGTATTACAGTAGGATATGAAGTATTACAGTAGGATATCTTTAAGGCAAGTCCCCCCCCCCAAAAAAAAAAAAGAAAAAGAAAAAAGCCAGCGATATATGGCAGATATTATTCATACGGTTTTCTCTCTAACGAACACAAAATAATTTCTAATTTTTTATCATAAGAAAGGTAAAATATATTTAGAGGTCTTGGTCCATCTCATAAAATTTCTAATAATTTTTAAAGAATGCTACTTGAAATCGTACTAACATAAAAAAAAAAAAAAAACATGGTTTCACAATATATGAAATAGGCCCTATATCATAAACATTTTAAAAGAAGAAAAATATTAATAATGAATCTAATCTAAACAAAATGCTAAGAGCAAATCCTGAGCACAGCCAAAGCCTGAGCGCGAGTCCAAATTTAACTCAATCGCGATTAAGATTGACACAGAGATGTAGCAGTTTACGTTGAATATAACAACACTTTATCAACAAAATCGTCTTAAGATTTTTCTTGAATCCAAAAAAAAGATGGTGGTTTTTCGTGATTAAGAGATGATTAAGCGGGAGGACGAATATAGGACCTGAAAATCGGGTGGTACCTGCTAAAATCGGGTAATATGGTAACCCTAAGGAAACGGGAGTACTCCGAAAAACCACACGAGCACGATATTGTCCATCACAAACTTACTTAGCAGGGGATCGAACTAGGTACCTCATGCATCAGAGGTAAGCGTTCTACCACTGAGCCACCGTGCTCCCAGAAGTGGATTTTGCTTTTTAAAAAATGGAGAATAACAATCTCAAATTGTTTTAAGAGTTGGTAATACTACATTACTTTCGTGGTCCACTATTACGTCTTCATGTTCTCTTTCTCTTCTCAAGCTAAGAAAATCTGATTCTGATGACAGTCACTTTGACTGGCCACCCGTTATAAAACCTCTTAAGCGCGGCTCGTGGTTTGATTACCGCCTCTTGGTTGGAAGAAGTGAACGTTCAAAAAAAAAAACAAAAAAAAAGTTGGGTACTTGCTCAGTTGAAGTAGGGTAGATCGAAAAAGAAGAAGAAAAGTAGTAGTGGGAGTTAGATAGACTGAGGCTGTTATGTTTATTAAACTTTCGCTCCAGGCAGTCAGGCCCCCCTTCTGCTCTGCTTGTGGGATCGCAGTCTTTCGCCTGGCAGTCACTGAAGTGAAGTTAGTCCGTGCCAGCC
Organism: Thermobia domestica; assembly: GCF_964235325.1. Lineage (NCBI taxonomy): Eukaryota > Metazoa > Arthropoda > Insecta > Zygentoma > Lepismatidae > Thermobia > Thermobia domestica. Next base: position 79,119,841 of record NC_137456.1, read on the forward strand.
GAGCAAGCGAGTCGTGTCGCTTTGAGGAGAGAGAAAATGTTCGGTCAACTTGTTCGGTGCCTGTAATAACCGCACTCAAACAAATATTTTTCGACGAATAGTATCAGAACCTCTTGTGTGAAGTGAACGTCCTTAAGCTTAATTTATGCAACAACAAACGCTGTTCTTTGGTTCTCTTCAAGTTAAACTGGCCACGTACGAAAGAAAGAAGCATCCGGCGAAAGGTGTATTTGAATATCTATATTTCGTCAGTGTGTGTTTTGTGTATTTGGAAGTAATAATAGATGTGTTTAAATAAACATACTGAAATGGAAAGCTTATACAAATAATGAAATGAGAGAAAGGAAAATCAAATCCTAATGTGTATGTCTAACGAGTCTTATTATTCTAAGAATTTTTTTCTGTCTTCATTGTGGACCTTCCAATTCGATTTCAATAGTTTGTCAAATTTCGGACTAATATGATCTAGTGCTTTTGTCTGTTTGTTTCTAAACGTTCTCACAGTTTGTGTGATATAAGTGTTTTTTGGTGCTTTTAAAATAATAATAGAACAGTAATTGGTTTTATTTAAAAGAAGAAAAATGACTGAAAAACGTAACATTTTGTACGAGGCATCTGGTCCAAATTCATTGGAATATTGGGATTATACCATAGAACTCGAATGTTTACGAGATACTGAAGGTAAGTTCACCTGCTGTATTATTGTGATAGTTTGTTCGTTTTTCTTTATATATACTTTTTTAGAGAGACACGAATTTTAAAGAGTGGTCCCGCGTAGCGTAGTCGCTAACGCTCTCGCCTTCTGTGCAAGTGGTTTCGGGTTCGATTCCCGGTGGGGCACTCAGTCGAAAAAGTGTAAAAACCCGTACAGTTTTACTATACGGATCCATAGTATAAGTAGTAGTAGTAGTTGCAGTAAAAGTATTAGTAGGAGTAGGAACAGGTTAGAAGCCCCGTAGGGGTTGGTTGGGTTCTGTTCTCGACATGAAATGGGCAAATTAAAGACTTGCCTAATTTTTTCTGTACATTTTACAATCTATGGATCCGTATAGTAAAACTGCACCAAAAAAGCTTTTTCAGGTCAACCACCCTGAATGAGGTTTGTTTCATTCACACCAGACAAATGGCGGGATGATACCTCAGTTATAGATCCCAGACTGATTCCTTCCTTCCCTTTTCCCCGGATAGTGTGCTCGCCGAGGGACATCACTCCTCATATGTGATGGGCTAAATGGCCGTAGATGCCGAAAGCCCAGAAAGCTAAAATCCTAGATCCTAACTAATTTTAAGGAATGCCTGTATCATTATTCTACTTAATTTATAAAGTTGTAGGTTATTAAATACTATAATAATTTTATCAGACATATACACTAGTCATCTTATTGACTGTGCTGTGTGTTAAATCAGCTTATTTGCAACGTACAATATAGAGTGGCAAAGGTCCCTATTCAATCCCAAACTGTGTGAGGATTGATTGATAAGTAGTGTTCATCAGTTTTCTTGGATTGCCAGTATCTTTTTTTTTTTTCTATGATCCATTTGCATTGTCTACTACTTACGCTAAAGGATTTAAATTTCCTGCCAGAGGCGTCATGGTGTCTTTTGCAGAGGCCATGCGGGCAGCTGCCTCCCATAATTTTCGATAAATTGCATTCTAACACACTAGTATAAGAGGGCCGCGATGGCTTAGTGGTGGGGCGAAGGGGTAAAGTTGGTGCATGGGGTTCTTGGTTCGATACCATCTTGTGCTAAGTAAGCTTTGTAGTGGGCAACCCTTGTGCGTGGGTTTTCCTTTCTTCCCACTGTCTTCATTCCAACATTTCATATTTCTCATCAATCTCCTTTAGCCTAGCCGGCATAACCGTTGGACGTAAAACTTAGATATCATTTACTAGTAGGCCTATAAGAAACTTCACTCATATCTGCAGACATATGCCTGTATTATTGATAAATACTTGAAATATTTGGACAGTTTACTTCTTTGTAGCCTATGTTATTGTCCTCCAATACTAGCTGCTACTTAAAGGTCATAATTCATTCTCAGATTATCATTATAATCAATTTGACGGTTTTTCATAATAAAAATTAGTTTTTTTTGTATCTTGAAGTTTGACTAAATTATATAATTATATGAAACAAGAGGTAGAATGTTCAAACTAGAACATCATTCGAGTTAATTACTCCAGTTCGGGGCTAGTTTGGAGCAGAAAGTAGTAGTTTGAAATAAAACCTGAGAAATGTTGGAGTCAAAGGTGCCGTGAAATGCATATATTAATAAAATACTAGTGGAAAAATAAGCGCATTATAGTCCAGTGATTGATGCTATATATGAAAAGGTAATTGTTGTTTTACAACTATAATATTAGAAACAACTTCCAGATACAGCCTACGAGGCTCCTAATTTATACTGGAATTGTCAAGCAAGGACAACAAAACTAAATAAATTCGGCCAGGGCCTGTATTTAAATATTATCCCGACATTCATTTATCTGTACTGAGAAAAAATTCTGGGAAAGCTTGTCAGGACAGGATGGTCGATGACCACCGGATTCGATCTCGAGAACTCTGGATTGTGAAGCATAAATCTTGTTAAGTAAGCTTACTCAAGATAAAATAACAATATAGCCTACAAGCCACGGTGGCTAGTGGTAGAGCGTTCAACTCGGGTGCTTGGGGTCCTTGGTTCGATTCCAGCTTGCAACGAGTGAGATTTGTGGTGGACAAACCTAGTGTGCGTAGGTTTTCTAGGAGTTCTCCCACTTTCTTCATTCTACCATTTCATTCATTCCGTAGCATAGCCGTGGGATGTAAAATTTACATAATTTCATTTAATTTTCAATATAGCTGGCTTGCGTGCTTGAGCAGTCCAAGGCATTAAGCTAGCAATCCTAAGACCTATATCTAGATTCGAATCCCGCTCTAGGTGTGTTGTATATTGCTTTTTCACCATACATTTCTTATAAGCATGTTTAGCCTAGAGGTCAACTGTGAAGCGCAACTCACAAACTTGAGATCGACTACGTATTACCACAAATTCAATATGTAATGACATTAAAACATTTACAATACCAATACTTAGTTTTACAAGGATTTTAACTTCTGCAATATCACACTTGAGCTACAGATGCATTCAATATGTGTAGTTTGCTTAGAAGAAATCACGAGTTCTGCTCTTTATCTGTAGTCCGTGTAGTGATAAACACGTTGTAGATATACTTTTTTGCTTATTTTTATGATTATTGAAATCTTATCTCGTGTAATTACTACCTAAATTTCTTGAATTCAAGATATCAAAATAAACAGCCGGACTTGTTAGTCCCACATGATTAGATACAATTTGTTAAACTATATTGGTGTTTTTCTCGATAATAAATCCGGGTTAGGTTCCTGGTTTTTGTAAGTTTTTTTTCCCCCCTTCATTAAGGAACACACAATGTATTTCCACCGTAAGTATTCTGCAAACAGTTTGTCGTACATTTACAGTAATTTCTATGCACTAACTGCTGTTCTTGGTTTTAGCGTTGGAATTGCCCACTTTAATATAGTTTCGTTAATTAGCTTGACTTTCTGTGCGGACAGTCTGAGGATCGATTTCTGGTAAGTACACAAACCCGAGTAATGAATCACATCTCAATTTGAAAAGTAGATCCTATTTCGTAGCCTCAATGTTGAGAGGGGATGTTGTCACATAGGTTAGGTCGAACTATTTTCTTATCTAATTTGTTTACTTCGTACATTTCTTCTTGCGAAGAATTCGTGTAGTCCATTAGTCTACAACAGGAACAGCCAACACGTCGTGTGGCGAGTCATGAAAGACTTGGGGCGGTCTGTCATACTGTCGGTATCAACCACTGTTATTGTTTCATGGATTCCCTTTAGCGGATCGCCAGTGATTTCTGAAATGAAAAGTACTCCTCAAACTTAAAAAGGTTTGCCACTCCTAAATAACACAGAATGCAAGTCGCGAAAAAAAAAAAAAAAAAAAAAAAACGTGTAGCAATAGTGAACCATTGCATATTTCCTGCGCGCGTGGTTTCGAATTCCGTTACCTGTAGGAACATGCTTCTTCGGTTCGCACATTTAACTACACAGATTTATGCAGTAGCGGATAAATTTTCTCTTTACAACCCAAGAGAACAAAAGTTCCCTAAAAATTCGCCATTGTGTTCATGCAGAATTACCACCTATTGGCAAGCGTAAAGCGGGGCATCCTAGAACGCTTGAAGACCGCAGATTTATCTCATCCAAATTTGTGGTCCGCAGCAAAAAACCTGCAACATGAGCATAACAGCCCAGGGAATCAACATAACGTCTAAGCAGCGCGAATCACGCAGGAGAAACTTCGACGTCCTCCCCTGCACATTTATTTTGGAGCAAAAGACCGTCGTTTCACAATAAACTTACATGCTTATGTTGCAGGTTTTTTCTTGCGGACTGTACATGGGACAATTTATTAAGAACAATAGAAGGAGATACATATATCTATGAACAAGTCAAAACTTAATAGCTATGCTATGAAAAATAGAATACTCCGGATTAAAAAATACACAAAGATTATCATTGGCGGTTATTTTCACTGCTGCAAACACGAAAAATTTTAACGATAGAACCATATTGATAACTTGATAGTTAGATACACATTATGGGTCGAAATTTACAAATATCATTAAGAATTTTGTTCGCATGTTTTGTAATAGTTTTGTATAATTTGGCGTCTTTTCATATAATGCGTTCCTCTTAGGCCGCTGAAAATTTTCTTAAATTCGGGACGTTTTTTTCCGGATCTCTAGGTTCATGTGTATCTTTGTTTCGGAGAGATATTAAACTATTGAACTAAAAGTTGTAATATACGAGCGTTCCGAATGTAAGGACGAATTCAGTAAGAGTTCTTGTTTTCCTTAAAAAGCACTCTGAATGGTCAATATAATCTATTTATTTTGAATGTATATTTTCTAGGGTAAAGGGGAAAGATTTCCTCAGACTAATACTGTACATATAGGCACGAGATCAGGCTACCACAGAACAATGTAAGGTTGCTTATTCGTACAACTCTTAATACAATTTCCTAACGTTCCGACCAGTGCCGGATTTAGTACAAACTAAACAAGCCGTAGCGTGGGGCACCATTCTCTTGGGAGGCCCCAAAACATTAAACAAAAAACTGAACGTACATTTCCAAAATATAATGTAAAAAAATAAATAAATAATAATAATGAAACTCATATACAGCAGCAGTGTTTTGCGTTGTGTAAACTCCTATGATGTAAGTAATAAAACTTCCTGCTAGTCTACTCCCTAACATATGACTAATTTTGCTCATTTTTGTGTATAAGTTGCCTACATTCTGCACGAATCACATACCATTTATTTAACACACACACAGTGACAATTTATCATCGACAAAGCACAGCTGGACATACAAAGGGGCCTCTAATTACCTTCAATATCGTAGACTCATCAACCCTATATCCTGCTCTGGTTCCGACTTTTGTTGAATTCCTTCTTACTATCCGGAACGCCTCATATTTAATAAGTGTTCTCTTGCATTTCCTTTATGTAAATAAAACAAGTTGTGACAACGCGACTGATCGAGTGAGTCAAACAAACCATGACGTTTCTATAAATAAATCTGTTTTCTTTGTAAAGTTCAAGGAAGATTAGAGATTGTCAGGCAATATGGGCAGCTATGGATTTTGAACATGAAATTTATAAATTTACGAGATTGTGACTCAGATTTCGCTACTGGTGAAGGTTCTTTTTCTCTTTAACCAACATTTTATATGCAGTTTTGTTATTATTTTCTTGTGTATGGCCTAGGTAATATACTGTGACCTTCAATATTGTTGGAACTAACAAATGTTGATTTAGTTATACACAAGAAAGGAGGAGGAATGTATAACTTTGTTTTTGTTATGCTTCCAATACTGATTATCCCAGTGGTTTCCAACTACTTACTATGTCGCGATTAGGCTTATCACCTCTAGACGGGAGGTCCTGAATAAATAAATAAATAAAAAAGCACCCGAACTGCGTCTAAAGGGATGCATTATATGACGAGATGCCAAATTATTATGACATTTGTAAATTTCGACCCACGACATTGTAGCGTACCTATGAGTATCGAGGTATCAGATGTGGTTCTGTTGCTAACACTTTTCATGTTGGTATCGGTTTAGTGGTTCATAACCAGTGTTCAATATGCTGACGTTGCGTGTTTACAAATTTTCACTGTAATATTAATTTACGATTATATGTATTTTCTTCATTGGTCTTAATAAGTTGTTCCATATGCAAATTAGGGTCAAGGAACCACAGATATACATTATTTAGGTAAGTGTAACCGGCTTTAGGCTTAGCAAAAGATGGCAACCCTGTCATAAAGTAGTAGTAGTAATAGTAGGTTGCTGGTACGAAGGGGAACATCCAGGATAATTCTCTGGATTGTTCCCCTCGCTTGTGTTTACATTAAAATTTACTGTGACGGTCGCACATTTTCATTAACTGCCTTGTAATTATCATTTTCCGTGACAGGCTGTATCTATGTGTAGGAAACGGGAGGCAGGCGTCAAAGAGAATATAGTACGTCCTTGGAGAAAAAAAAAATGACAATTGACCTATATAGTAAATAGTAACTTATCTAGTCTTTCGTTACGTAAACATTTATGACGGCAATATAAATTGTCTTGCCATCCGTAACTTTTTCATATTTGAGTACAGTTGCATTATAGTAGCTTATTATTATTATTATTATTATTATTATTATTATTATTATTATTATTATTATTATTATATAAAATTAAATCTAATGTAAGTTATTTTCATGGTACCTACATGCAATGTCCTTCCCGGTGGTATAGTGGCTAGCACGCGTGCCTTTGTTATACGTAATCTAGAGTTGAATTCCTGGTAGGGGTGTTTCTATTTTACCTAAAAACTGTAGGTTCACGTCTCAAATAGCCTCGATGCTGAAAAGGGACACTAAACTTCAACACATACACATACACGATGATAGACGCGAGTAAATTATCAAAGAACTGGCGAAATATACTCTGCTACATAAATGAGATGAAGTGTAAGAAACTCTAGCAACTTGGTCCTCGTCAAAACTCGCATGGTTTAAGATTGGATTTGATATTTTTCGTATTAGAATTTGGCGCTTTACAGCTAGGCCCGTAGCCAAAACAAAACGCTAAGACAGTGGGAACAGAGATATTTTTTTGAAGGGAAGGGGCTTACTTATTCACTGATCATGCATAAGTGTTACATTCCAATAGCTGAAAGTTTCAGGAGAGCTCAGGCCCCTGGCTACCGGCCTGTCTACAGCTCAGCTAATATACTTCTCTAAGCTGAGTTGCAGACACAATTGGTATTTAGATAGAAATGTATAGAATACGGAATTTGACTATTAGAGTATGTTAGATGAGAGAGAACAAGGGAAAAGCAGTATGCATAAAATTACCACTTTCACCTCATAGTAAAAACGCCATATAATGTCGGAACCAGAAAACTCTGCAGAGTTAATCAAGAGAATGAAAACTGTTAATGGATTAAGATCGCTTAACTGATGTCATTTAGGGATCTACAAGAAGTCAAGAAAACATTAATAAAATATCAACTAAGGAAGCATGAAAATATGCCATTTATTTAAAGTATAAGTGGCTCAGGAGTAAATTATTATGTCCCACAATGCTGACATTTCTTAGTAGTGTGCACATGTATTAGCTCACTATGTTCACACGTCATATTACTCTAATTCTATATATTTTTTCCTATTTTTAAATAATGCTCAAATACCAGACTTAAGCAATATTTAGTATTTTCATTAAGGAAGTCCTGAGTTTTGTGCTTATGACTGTATTTTTAATTGTAAAAAAAAAAAAAAAAAAAAAAAAAAAGTTGTTTTGTAATAAGTTTATTAATGTATAGACAATATATACAGGAAGTTTTATTAAGATGTCAGTCTCATTCTAGTGGTTTTTCATGTGTTGCCGTGATTAGTTTCTCGTTATCTTGTCATTTGATCTAAATAACATCATATATCCATCTTATCTGTGCTAGGTTCTGGAGTTCCTCGTTACAAGTTCAATAACTTCTTAAAGTCAACAATTCTGGGTTCGTTATTTTTTATTGCAAGCTTTCATTTCGTGTATAATATAAAGATTATGTAGCACTTTGTACTGAATCATTCATTATGAAGCCAAATATAATAAGTTTTTTACCGCCATATTCTGTATTCTAGTAGGAAGTTAGAAGTATTTCATAATCATAAGTATTTTACAATTATTAACAAATCACTTTTCGCAAATTGAAAAACATCCATGGACCATAGTCCTCAGCTAACCTCTTTGCTATCACATGAGAATTTTCTGTAACTCAAACGGTAGCTTTCCTTTGTTTCCTGCCTGGGATTGTCTTTCACGTTCCACACAATACAGTTCTTCCTCAATCAATTCCTCTTTTTAATTAAATTAAAATTGTTCTTTACTCCCACACTATTTCTAACACTTTTTTTTTTTTTTGTTTGTTTGTTCCAACCAGCGAATTTTCTTCATTCTTCTTCACTGGCGTATTTTCAGAAACATTTTTCATCGCTTTTGCGTAGTGTTCACGTTTCTGCCTCAGAGTAGAGTAACATTTTGTTGGTGTCCCGTGGGGCAGGGGCGAATCGGGGGGGAATCTCCCCCTCCCCCAGTAGAGGAAACTTTATTTTATATGTATAAACAAAACCCATCCCAGAGTTTGGAGCTCTTAAAAGTAGCTCTAAGTAGCAGTATTACAACCCCCCCCCCCCGCAGAAGTCAGTCCTAGATCCGCCCCTGCCATAAGGTGTGTCGCGAAACTTTATAATTTAAATATCATGAATGTTTTGTCACCGTTCCTATTCGTGCTCTTATTTTACGTTCTCTTGGTTTTTAGTAATAATAGATAATTGCGCACTAATACCGTAAACCTGATCACTTGTTCTACTTTCTCCGTTGCTACTTATCTATATTTGATACAGATTGCTTTGTTTCGATCACCCCTCTCACATTCGTCTGGTGAAACTGAGGGGTACAACATAAACTTGCTCAACATCGGGTACAATTTTCGAACCCGAGATCTCCAGAATGCAAAACAAAAATGCAGACCACTATATTATCCTCTCTTGGTATCTCTTCATAGGGCGCTAGAAATGGAGATCTCTTGGTAGCTCTTTGATATGTATTATAGTGACATCCGAAACTAAAATTAACAAGAGCTGGAAGGAAAACTTGAGGAAAATCAGTAAAATGTAATGTAAGACAGGAATTGATTTTTTTTTTTTTTTTTTTAAATACTGAGCAGGGGTTATTGGAACTAGAACCATAAAAGTTGCAGAGAAGATATAGAAGAGATGAGTTAAATATTTAAATAGTAACACATATATAAAATCTCAACGGGAACTAAAAGTAAGGATAAGAATGGCGAAATAAGTCTGGAAAAGAAAAAGTATTTTGTAAGATCTTGGATAAGGATTAAAAAAAAAAAAAGTTTCGTGTGGAGTTTTGTATTATTTGCATAAACAATCATTACGAAAGATTGATTAAATACAGGAAGAAGTTTGAATATAAAGGAGGGTGAAGAAAATTAGGTTTGTGAAATCAAAGGGCGTATTTGAGGAGGCGACAGTGCCAAGGTAGTAGTTTCATTCCTGAAAATTAATCTGCTTTTCATTTCGAAAATTAAAAATTTCATTTCAGAGCTCGTTCAGATTTTTTTTTTTTTTTTTTTTGTCTAATCATATTACGTTTAAACTTGATGCGTTAAGTGATCCTAAATCATTATTACTATAGTAATTTAAATACAAACTTGTTTTGCGTTTTAAAGTTTAGTCTTTTAGTTGGAATATTTTCAAGACTGACTTCTAGTCTCTATAATTCTACTATATTTATAAATTATACATGCTGGTCTAGTGGCTAACGCGTCTCTTTGGTGCATCTGGTCCCGAATTCGATTTTCTGGTGAGAGTACGTTGAACGTTACTCGAGGTGGTCCTCTCATAATACCTTCGGTGCTGAAAAGGGATGCTAAATTACAACCATCACCACTTCCATTTTTAACGTTAAGAAATTTAGAAAAGTTGGAGGATGAAAGTTGGAGTAGAAAAGTTCCCTACTATTCTAAGGAAATTTAAAAATACTTGTTTCATAACAAAAAAATACAGTCGTAAATTTGAAAATTATATCTGAATTTCAATGTTATACACCGTAAAAGTAGTAGTATATTGGAATTGTTATCTCAGATATAGTGTTACTATGTTCTGACGGATAATTTACTAAATTTTTCAAATCATCAGCTGGCTAACGTAATGATGTCTCTAATTTTTCTTGATTTTACGCAGATATGTCGATGTAAGTGAAAGTATATTTTGATATACGACAAAACCATAAGTCCTATAAGCCTGTTACTATTGAGTTTTGTGGTAGCATTTTACGAGATGAAAAAAAAAATGGTCATAAACTACTGAAAGTAGCAAGAACTAAATTTCGGAAGAAAAAAAAACAGAAGTCACTGTCAGCTAGCCGACAAAATGTCAATTTTTGCTTTACTACTACTACTACTACTACTGGAAAGGAACAAGAATACCCCACACTCATTTTGTTTAACTTGCCCATGGGCGAAACCTTAGCAAAAGTGGGGAGAAAGATTAATGTCGTGGAATAGTTAATAAGTCGATTTCTACACATACAATGTTTTGATACACACACGTATAGCTTTCAACGAAAGTTTCAAAAATACGAAGAGTGCTCGCTTTTGTATTATCTAGTCCTACTACAGGAAGAGCACCCCAAAGTTCATTTATTTATTTATTTGCACATCCCCCATCATAGTAGTTCTGGTGTTCTTTTCTAGGATATCCTATGCTTGTGTACACGTAGTTCCCTTCAGGCCCGTATCCAGGGGGTCTAGTGGGGCCGCCCCCCAAATTTTTACTGGCTTCCTAAAATTTTCACGGTAGGCTTGCAAATGAACTATAATATGGTGATGAACTATAATTTGTTGGATCCGCCACTCCCCTAAATTTTTGGGCTGGCTACCGGCCTGGGCATAAGTAAGGATGAGAATGGAAATTGATTTGCGAATATCTCGTCTCGGAATTGTCATGAAACTGGCGTTTTCGAAAATGTATTTATTAAAAGAATCTGTCTTGTGCGCAAGTGTAGGCAGAAGTTTCGTGACTATGATCGAGACTTGACAGTTCTCTTAATAGACACACATTTTTTTCCTTCGAGATGAGACATCGCTTTCATGACACATTTTTGAGACTCGACACCTTCAACTGTGGTCTTGTGCGTATCCCTAGGGGGGGGGGACGACGGATCCTTAGTTGAATTCCGGGACATATTATAGTGAACATCCTATCTGACTTTTCTCGGGGATCTCTAGTTTCTTCCCACATCCTACATATTCATTCCGCTATTTTTTTGTTACAACGAGCCACTTTCATTAATCATTCATATGGGAAGTTCGAGTGCAGACGGCACCTTTGAATTCTATGGGTTCACGTGAAATAGACCAAAGTGACTTGGGCGTTGGCTCTCCTTCTTTTACACAGCAACGTATTAACTTTCTTTACAGTGTTTAATAGTTGAAAGTATTCTTAATTTACTAAAAGCAAATTTCCCATCACTTTCAGTTTGTAAGGCATCCATTATTATTTTTGTTTGTGAGAAATACGTGGTTAATCTGTCAGTTAACCTAACCATACCGTGAAGCGTGATGAGGAGAGTGAATTGTTGCGCCACCAATTCTATAGTGATAACCCATATGATTATATATAATTGGTTACTTTCAGTGTCTTTTGTGAAATCCGCTTATGTGACTAGAAACTTGTAAAGGAGCATTTTAGAAATAATAATTTATATCAACCTAGGTATAGTATTATGTAAACAAAAAAAAAAAAAAAAGTGGCTGATTATCGCCAAAGCCATACTACTATAGGTAGAATCGTGAACTTTGGACAATAATTCTCTTGTTACGAAAGTAAGGGGTAGAAAAGGATTTTAAAAAATGCGTAACCTGGGGGGGGGGGGCGGGGTAAGTTTTTTCTTTCAAGAATCTCACGAATCCCATAAGTTAGGATGGTGAAACTACATACAAAGTTACTATTATAATTGAACACCTTTTCAGATTTTTTTCTTTTAAATTCCGCGTCTAAGGGGGAAAACAGGGTCAATTTTTGTAATAAAATTTTTCATTTATTCAAAAAAATGCCAAATATGAAGGTTCGCTTAAGTTGGAGATGGGAAATTCGGTATTTCAACTCTTGAATGAAAATAATTGGAATTCGTATTTCAGTACTTTCGAAAATTCGAGGGTAAAGGGGTAACTGTCATAATTTCCCACTACCTATTTACTCAGAAAATGCTAAATGCTTGAGGTTGTAATTCATTGTTTAAACTCTTAAGTAAAAACAGTGGAATACGTATTTAAGTTTTCGGAATTTCTATTTTAAGGGGGGGAGGATAATTCCCCATCCCCAGGACATTCAAATTGATGTCTGTCTAATCATCAAAGGAAAATGGCTGAACCGTTTGTAATGGATTATTAAGCATAGCATTAGTCTAGTGCCTTTTTTTCTTTTATCGTATCACTTTCATTAAAATGGGTATCCTATGGAAGGGCTAAAGGGCTTAAAATATGACAAAGCAGTGTCTCAAGAGCCCCTCATGTTAGTGAGATGTAACTTTATATGAATTCTTTGTTAAAAGCAAGTGGGCACATGCTTCAACGTTCTCGGAAAATCGTACTTCTGAAGGAAAAATTGGCAATGCTCAAATTTTTCTCTACACAAAAATTGCATTGCCATTGTCTGTCTCATCACGAGAAAACTGCTGCATCTTTTAATACGAACTTTAACATAGCTTGGGTTCGGAACGGGTTTTTATAATGTTACTGCCATTAAAATTCGTATCGAGGGAGAGGAAAAAAAAAAACCTGCCAAAAACAGTATTTTACGAACATCTCATATTAGGGAGATAAAACTCTGTATACAAACTCCTTAAGTGGTCGCGTGGTCCCGAGTTCTCGGAAATTTTGCTTCTAAAGGGGTTGCCAATTTCTAAAAATATTTAAATTTTAGTTAATATTTAAATTAAGTTTTGTATTAATGAATTGACCCAAGTGAAAAAACGCGTAAATCATTTAAAATGAATATTTGAACATAATTAGCACTTGGGGTCGACGTTGGTTTTTTACAGATTCATTTTGATTGAAAAAAAAAAGTATTCTAACCAAGAAAGGGAATTGGAAGTTTTCACAAAGAATAACGGCTGCACATAGCTTTTGGGTTGAACTTAATTTTTCTAACTTTGAAATACATGTAATAGGAGAAAGGGTGTTCAAATATTTTCCATACATACATACATACATACATACATATATATATATATATATATATATATATATATATATATATATATATATATATATATATATATAATATATTTCGTGTAAAGAACACAATTCAGTTAGAATATAATTCTGTGCATTGTATGGATGTGAAACTAGTCTCGACGAGAGTAGATTAAAAGTAACTTTATAAAATTCGAGACTAAAAGTATGACAATTCTAGTCTCATTTTCGAAATTAGTTACCAGGCGCAAGGGCTTAAATAAGTCCCCACAGACTCCGTATTGCGGGGTCCCAAGCCATCAGTGGGCACCCCCACTCCATGCTGTCTGCAGGGTGGCCTCCAAGTCTTTAGTGACGCTATTGGCCAGACAAATTTCACGAGTCTTGGGCAACATTAGTTCACCCGAGTCTTGGATCTCAAACAATGCGTTGTATGATTGACGATATAACTATAAAATGACAGTGATTATATGAACACAACAAAGAGTATGTATCAACGTTTAAATATATCAAGTCATACTCCAATAATAAATATTTCTTGAATTGTTGAATATCATATTCTTGCTGAAGTTCTTGTGACGCGGAAGGATTGTGATAACTTCAAGATGAAAGTAAGAAAGAAAATAGAGCATAAATTTGTATGGAACACGAGACTAGACAAGGTTTTTCGAGAATAGATTGGAGTAGCAAATTTTACGAGACGAGGAAACCTTGTTTCTCGTCTCTTCGGAACAATATAAGTAACTTAAAAAAAAAAAGTGATTCTATTTTTCCAGAACAGTTTTGAGGAAGAGATAATACAAAAATGTTTTCATGAACTGATGAATAGAGGAAGATACACACTTTCAGAACCCAGTAACTACATGTCACACTACGATGTATAAAATTCGCAGCCTCGGCTACAGAGTCCGAGTCCTCAGTGAGCCCCAGTCAAGTGAAGTTTTTGAGAGAGAAATCGAGCTAGCGCGAATCTCGTTGCGGATAGTGAATCCGAACTCGATCAAGTGCGAGTCACACCCAGCGTTGAGCCTCTATCTTGAAGCCCGAGTGAGCACCAGTTGCAGAATGTCCATACTCACATTTTAGAAATACCTAATATCTCAATGAAAACTACCAGTGTCAGTGTGTACACCAGCCAACAATTTGGTTTATGGCAGTGTGTACACCACGTGGAGTAATTCGGTTTATGACAGTGTGTACGTCACGTGAAGGAGTTTGGTTCATCGCAGTGTGTACACCACGTGAAGAAGTTAAGTTTATCACAGTGTACACAGCGTGAAAATTTGATTATGTTTAAGATTTACTTATAACGCGATTATTTTCTCAACTGATATTGAAACCGGAGGAGGTAGTAGAATTCTACCATTTCCAGTTTCAGTAGTATGTTAAGGATGGAGATTGAGTGTATTCTTAGGACGCTTAATCGATTGCAGGTAACAGCTTCTCGCTATCTATTACCGTTTTTACTATATAGTAATAGTTAAAACCGGAAGTGGTTGATTTCTACCAATTCCGATAGACTGATCACCTCTCTCAAAGAATTTCATTCCTAACTTTTTACTCACTACATTCTGTCTAAAATTGATAGGTAATCCAATTTGTTGAAAGTTTCTCTCACGGACATATCTGCCGTGTCGTGACAAAACGCTGTAACTTTGGCGAAGAAGTTTTGCGAAAATGAGCCTTAAAGTTTTCATCCGAAAATGTGATCTGTTTCGTGTAGAACCAGTGTAACTAGGCAATAATGGTCAACCAATCAATTTTCAACAAATTTAATCACACAACATGCATTTACGTAACATTACATGTAACCACGTGTTTCCAAAGTCAAGATACACTGGTTCTACACGATACAGATCACATTTTCGGATGAAAACTTTAAGGCTCATTTTCGCAAAACTTCTTCGCCAAAGTTACAGCGTTTTGCCACGACACGGCAGATATGGACAAAAAAAAAAAAAAAAAAAAAAAAAATCGAGAAATACGTAAAGGAGTTTGGTAAAGCAAACTCTAAAAACAACCTAATGAAGATGGCACGTTGGTTGCAAATAAGCATGGGGTCGAGAGTTTATTTATTTATTTATTTATGGTTCTAGTTGGGATGCCTTTGGGAAGCAGACTTTGGAGGTGATCAAGATAAAGGATAAAGTAAAGTCTCCCGAGAGGTGTGTAACAGGCCCGTATCCAGGGGGGTCTAGGAGGCCGCTCCCCTAAAATTTTGCCGGTCCCTCTAAAAAATTTTCACGGTAGGCTTGCAAATAAACTATAATATGGTTGGATCGTCCCCCCCCCCTACATTTTTGCGATGGCTACGGGCCTGGTACGTAACAATATTGACAGTTCTTGATTTGATGAAAAGATGTTCAGTACTGACCAGTCTTTAAACCATATCTACTTCATATGTAACGTTCATCTGAATAAATCAACTGTTCATAGGAAAACAAAGGAATAACGATCCATGTTATAAACATTGTCTTGTAGGTTGTCAACATAAAATTATAAGAACAGGTTCAATAAACTCGATAGGATGAAATTAAAATGTTCCGTAGGACTTTTAAACATGATGGATGTAGTTTTATATTTGCATTCTTTTAATCAAGGAAATCAACATGTTGCGACAGACAGGGAGACTCGTTTCGTCCCAACAAGTCTTCCAAACTATGAGAATTTCCTGTGTATTTTAGTTTCATATCAAAAAACAGATTGCTACTATGTTTTCTTTCCCATGCCTTGATAGATAATATTAAGCAAAGTGACATGTAATGTTGTAGTTTAATAAAATATCACGGCCTTGTATAACATTTTTCTTATTCAGTTAAATTCAGGTGAGAAAAAAGGGCCATTTATGTAGCAGTCGCTATAATTAATGTAACTGAATATTAACACTAAGTGCTAATTTGTATTCTGATCTTGAATAAACTGATGGGAATGGCAAGTTTTTTCTTCTTCCCCCTCACTCTCCCAGGAAGTCAGATGTAATGTTAAAACTTGTACAGGATGTACGGTAGAACAATTTTAAACAATTTTCAAATGATTTTTTTTTTTTTTATCATACGAAAGAATTTGAAGGTATTTTTGGGGGGGAGGGTATACGGGAGGAGAAAGGTGCAAGATACCTCATCAAACAAGAGTTGATATCAATGTGTAAAACTGGTATTTTAGAATGTGAACATAAATTATTTGGCTCAACTGTTCTTACATTTCGCCACTGTAGCCACAACGCACTCTCCCATAGGCAATAGCGGATATAGCGGTAAATTTTGGAAAGGAGATAGGCTATGTTTCCTTACACGAATAAGGATAATAGGTAAATAATAATAATAATAATAATAATAATAATAATAATAATAATAATAATAATAATAATACAAGTATTGTCATTAACAGGAGGTAAACATGGTTGCAAAATTTAGAGAAAATTGACTTTGTAATCAAACTTTCATCCATTTCTACAAAATTTTGACCCAGACACAGAGGAGGAAAGGTGAATAAAATCCTGGTCTTGCTTCATAATTGGGAGGTTCCAGTTTAGTCCAGTGCTCGCCGTCTTTAGTTGAAGTTTTTTCTTAGTTCTACAAAGTGAATGCCAGGCAGTTACCCTAAATATAGTCCCTGGGCAACTCCATTGTACTTTTTTTATTTAAACATAATTCCTTTGTAAATAAGTTTCCCGTGCTGTTCGTTTAAAAGATTCTTTTTTTCTTGAATTATTTTAATGACTTTTAATTTAAAGAATTTGTCAAACGTTATCCTAGTAGGAAGGTGACTTAAACTAGAATTCAGTATTGAAACTCGAGCTAAAGATCTTGACTGTAAAAGTAATTACTTGCTACTGTATTAAATTTTAAAATTCTGTAATTTTAGTAATACAGCGTTAAAAACTATCGTAAGTCTTTCGCAATCTTGTTTGTAAATAAATTGTAGCGGAATCGGAAGTAAAAATATGTACGCAGAATGTAGCTTGTTTTACTTCATACTTTATGCTGTACAGTACACGAAGTAAAATAACTTTCAACCATAATATAAATGACCTTCAAAGAAAAATGGAGAAAATAGTCCTTGGATTGATTTGTTTATAATTAAGAGAAAGTGACAGGCTTCCTACATATGTAAATTTTTTTTAGCTTGTGTACTATATGTCCACAAACTAGGAAGAAACTTGACTAAATATCACATGAAATTATATATATATATATATATATATATATATATATATATATATGTGTGTGTGTGTGTGTGTGTGTGTGTGTGTACAAAACCAGCTGTGTGGAAATGAAAAATGTGGTCATTGATAATCCAAGGGAAATTTTTAAAATTATCTTTCAGGGTTTTCCTCTTGTGATTTATGACAAGCGATCATACACAAAGATAAAGGTAACTTGTGTGTACTGTATTTTAAGTTTGTCTTTATCGTATTATCGCGTAAACAAATATACGGTCTAGTGGTTCTGTTCCTAAATTTTGTTCCTGTGATTTCATTCAAGCGATAATCCTCTCTTCAAAGGTGTTTAACATTTCAGTTTTTAGAAAGCTTTGGAGTTACTTTGTACGGAGTGATTCTTATCTATGCATAATCGATTGGGGACACTAGCTAAACTACTGATTTTTATTTTGTAAGATGCTTGAAACCAATGAAGAATTACGTACTTGAAGTGAAATTAATCCAAGGTTAACTCTGGGAAACACTGTCCCTTTTGGCAATGAAGTTCAGCTGTGTAAATATATCAATATTTAATCTTTCAAAGGGCATTAAAAAGTTGAATAGAATTTGAATATCTTCATACCGTATACAAAGTTGGCAAGTGGTGAGGAAAATCGACCTTGAAACAGAAATCAGTCTTGGGAATTTGCTTAGTTCCAGCTAGCACCGCCTACCATTCTGGTTTTAGTACTGTATTTGTTGACAATAGTGTCAAAGCTGGTTAATTAGTGCTCCCTACCAAGGACGCCGATTTCTCTGTAAATTTTGGGGGGCTCATCCAGATGCAGAATGGATATATGAGGATTTTAAGACAAATTGCATTCAAATTATACCAAATATTGTATATTCATAAATTGCAATGTGAGGGGGCCAACATGAGCTTTGGAGGGGGCCTTGGCCCCCCGGCTCGGCGCCCTTGCTCCCTACTGATCTAGTGGTTAAGCGTGTGCCTTTCGTGCACGTGGTCCTGGATTCGATTCTGGTGTGATAGGACAAAAATATAAATTTCATAATCATTCTTTTCCATTCTATCATGGTGTCCTTTAGCTTGAGTATAAACGTATATATATATATATATATATATATATATATATATATATATATATATATATATATATAATATGAGGTACCAGTGTTTACAAATAAAGTCAAATTAGTTTAACGTCTCACAATTATGCATTTTGAAACAAATTTATTATGCTTTGAGTCTGATTATAAATGGGAGTGAATGACGGAAGAATTGTTGGAATAGAGAAGTGCAAGGAAACAACGTCGAGAATCCAATGGCTAATGGTGTTGTTCACCACAATGTCACAATCTGGACTTCAACTAGGGACTCTCCGCGCCAGACGCGAGCACTTGATTAACGAATTAATGATAACCCGAACTGGATCCTGAAGTGCCTGGGTACCTGATATTTCGGTTCTGGATCGGGCACAAAATTCTAGGTTTCGAAATTAAGTAACCAGGATCCAACATTTTCTGGCCATCCCTATATTCAATCACTGTGTGCTTCCACACGGTTTGGATTTTGGTAAGCTGCATCGTTTGAATGTTTCCATACTATTCTTGCTGGTAAAATACGAGGTGCATACCAAAAAGTACATGCCGTTTTGTTCTAAGATCCACATTTTTTTTGTCATTCCAGAAGACCTTTATCCTTCGTCTCGAGGGAGTGCAGGCATAGTTTGATAGGTGGCACCAGTTGAGCCACAGTGCCTGAACGAGTGTGACGTGTTTCTGGTAATTCACGTTGACATGGAATTTTCGGTTGAAGGGAAAAGTGATTGTGAAATTCCTCACCGCAGCTGGTCATTGTGCTGGATATTCATCGCCAGTGCCAATAATAATAATAATAATAATAATAATAATAATAATAATAATAATAATAATAATAATAATAATAATAATAATAAAACGTTCAGGACAAACGAGTGTGAAGGATGAGCAGCATCAACTGACGCTAACATTGCCCGCGTTGAAAATTTCATCATGGAAGATACACATGTCACCATGCAACAGATTTGTGATACTCTGGGGCTAACAAGTAGAACGAATAATTACAAGGGAACTGAGCCTAAGGAAAGTTTCGCTGGGTTCCCCGAATGCTTAATAACGATCAAATAAATAAATAAATAAAAAAGGAATCGATCAAGTGTTGAAAATTTGACTCTTTTCAGAAAAGGACGCAATTTCTTGGAAAATGTTGACAATGGGTGAATCACAGATTTTGTTCAACCCAAAAGCAAAAAGGCAGTCTATGCAGTGGAAATACACATTTCACCAGCCCTCCAAAATTTCGTCAGGTGGAATCCAATGTGAAAGTGCTGTACGTGTATGCTATTTTCTGGGTTTCCCAGTACAGAGTGAGATATTGTCCCACCCTGTTCCGATATTTCATACAATTGCGGGCGAGTATTTTCGTACTTTTGAATATAGAACTTTTTCCAAAATTGACTGAGAAACGACCGCAAATGACAATTTTTCTCCACATGGACAATGAACTGCCACAGCATGCTAATGTTGTGACCTTATTCATGACTGAGCACGGTATTGAACTTCCGCTACACCCACCCTACTTACCAGATTTATCCCAGAGTGGCTTCTGGTTGTTCCCAAATCTCAAAGATTCTCTTCGTGGACGCCCTTTTGTCAGTATTTCATCCCTGGGAAGTGCAGTTTTCCAGTATCTGAAACATACCCCTATAGATGACTATGCCACATACTACACAAAGTGTACGTGGCAGTGACAATTGTATATCAATAGAGTTTGTTGTGAAATACATAGGTTAGTTCCCTGTATTTCCATGTTCTTGTAAATAGGAACGAAACGGCACGTACTTTTGGTGTGCACCTAGTTTAGTTCGTATTTTGCGGTTCCATACGTAAACTAAGGTAAAGCTGTCAATAACATTATTATTACATCATCTCATAATATGCAATTTTTTCCTGTTCAGCTGTAAAATCAGTGATTCATCCCACATCCGACCTTGAATAACAAATCACAAGGTCAGTGATTTCTATAGTCGTGATTGTTTCCTGGCATCGATTGGAACTGGAGTTACATTCCTCACACACTAATTACATCATAATCAATAAACTCATAGATAAATAGTATTTCTGTTGCAAAAGCGTGACCTATTCTGTTTGGTGAATAGTGTTATAGTGATGCACATAGGTTTGTCGCCTATCAAGCGAAAAATCGTGTTTAAGTCTTCCGTGAATGTCAACTGAAAAACTTCGATTGCTCTCTTGAACTTGCCAATCTGTCTGAAATTTGATCAATCTCATATTCAAGCTATGCCTAGGTAAAGACTTCAAATATTAGTTACTTCAACATTTCAACGAAATAATTATCGAATATCGAATGATATGAACGTTCGTCAAATAAGGCTCGAGTTTATTTAAGGGATGTTAGCTAGTTGAAACGTACAGAAAAAAATTGAGAAAGTTTAAATTTGCGATCCGAAACACTCAAATTTGGATCTTCAGTTTTGAAACCAAAAGAATTGATCGTATGTCATATCTAGACTGAGGAAAGGTCTAACTGCATGCCAAATCTCAAGATTGATTACCCCTGGATAACTTTATAACGTGGAATTTGCTTTACATTAGTGGGAAAGGAAGATTTACAATTGAAGAGTTTGATGTAATACCGAGTTTACGTTCTTTTTGGATCAAACGCATTTGTGGCTTTTGCCATGCTTGTTTAGCCTTCTGGTAACATTTCAATTCAATATCGGAATAAAATGCTGCATATTACGTTGTTTTATGTATATAAAAAAAAACTACTTAAATTTTCAATATAGTTTTTCTCCAACTGCATGTTTCAGACTTACACCCTTATTGCATCAACCTCCTCAATTGTTCAAATAACTTTTTTTTTTTTTTTAACTACATAAACTCATCTACATGGCATATACTCTTCCTCCCTTTGAAGACTTCCGAGTAAGTCTACTGTATATATTAATGCAGTGAAACTTGAAGTTGGACACTCCTTTAGCTTTCATATGCATTTTACTGCTCTCAAACGAGAGGAAAACTTTCCATATACGTATATAATGTAAACTCAGTTCTCTATCTTGGACATATCCATTAATTGAATACTTTTCGAGAAATCGTAACCGCCAATTAAGAGAAATTTTACTGTAACTATGAATCGTGTCACCATGTTTCTCCTGCTCCAATTTTCGCCTAACCAATTATCTTATATTTTTATGGCAGATAAATAATAAGATTTTGTGTCCGCCATTTTATTTCCTCAACTGGATTAAAATAAGTCTTGCAACTGGAAGGAGCCCCACCACACTTCCACAATGAAGTTTTGTTCATTCTTGAACGAAACTACCATATTGTTGGATTGGGCGCGGAAATAGCGGTGATGGCCGCCACGTTCCCCAGACCTTCCTCTTGTGAGGTTTTCCTTCAGGGTTACGGTTCCTCCATTACCGTATACAATTGAACTAAAAGTGTGCTTAATCAATGCCGTTTACACTGTTACATGTGACATGCTAGGCTATGTATGACAGAAAACAGACTACTACGTAGATACCTGCAAGGTTGCCAGATGAGAGCAGATTGAACATTTATAATAGTTCATGACCAAACTTGGTGAATTTTCCGACATTTTGATTGTATGTATGTATCTTCATTATATAAAATACAGTGCTCGTTTGTAACCCCGGTAACAATTTTAAAAGTTTCCTGTATATGTTCAATGCTTGATTTAAAATTAAATGTCTTATAGAATTGAGAAAAATACACTTATCTTGTGCGGAGTATTGTACTGTATAGACCAGGAACATGGACATTACGCAAAAACGATGGAAACGACTGGAAACTTTCGAAATGTGGGTGTGGAGAAGAATGGAGCGAATTAGCTAGGTCGAGCGGAAAACTGAGAGGCTGTTAGAAATAGTAGGGAAGAAAAAAACAATTTTAGATATTATTAATAAGAGGAAACTGGTTGGGACATTGACTAAGAAGGAATTGTATCATAAGGGACGTGCTAGAGCGTATGGTGGCAGGAAAGCGAGGGAGGGGGCGAAAGAAACCAATTATTGGACGATATCGAAACAAAAATCATACGTGAAGACAGAGGTTAGCAGAAGACCGTGGAGCATGGAAGCTTCGCAGTTGCAGCAAGTGACCTGTCAATGGCAGAATACCTATGAGAATAGCTTGGTATCATAAAAATGCATATCGGTGCTTAACATACCTCCTTTATGTTGCATAATAAAAGCCAAAGCAAATTATACTTCACAATTGTATTCTTTTAAGTTTTAAGAAAGAAGTGGATGAGTCATCTAGATTAAACTTGCTCTCATTTTATGTATCTTTCGATAGAGCTACAAATAAAGTAGTTTCTTTCTTATTGTACTTATTGTGCGGATGAGTCTTTTAAGACCAAAACTATTGAAAAATGCATGTCTGACTCATACGCACATGCATCTTTTATAAGATTGATCAGACGAACAACGTGTGCAACTTGATTAATGTATTAGTGTTAATGTACTAATTGTTGTATACATCTTTCTGAAGCCTTATGAAGCTTTCTTCTCTTGTAGTGATTTTTTTTTTTTTACCGGTATACTTATTTCCCTCAGGAGCTGCCATTGGAACATCGTATAATTTAGCGTTTATAGTATATGAAGTCATAAGTTGACAATAACTTTCGAATTCTTGAATGAATTGTGGATTTAAAAAAAAAAAAAAAAAAAAAGCAGTTTTAAGTATGTGAAAACAGAAAATTATATTCGTGTCAAGATGCTAGCTTTTTAAAATAATAATAATAATAATAATAATAATAATAGTAGCAGTAGTAGCAGTAGAATGGATATACAAAAAAAAAAAAAAAAAAACTTAAAAAGTATGCCCTGGTTATCCGATTTTGCTGCCGACTCAATCCCTGCAAGTACCTCTTCCGACACTTACTTGGGAGGAACTCTGGTAAAACATTTCCTCTATAAAATGTACAGTACGTGTAATTTGTTTCCTTTACGCGCGAGAGTAATATTCGCACGGGAAGATAAAAGGAAGTTGAAAGTGATGGTCTCTCTTGTTTACTGTGCTGTGTTCGTATTTTTGAAGTAAATTGATGCCAACCATTTACGAGAAGTAGTTCTATCATTAGAAAGACCATCCGCTGCGGTGAGATCCAACAACAATAGAAGTCTTTCAACAACGGAAAAGTGGAATAAAACGGTATCAAAAATAAGGAAGAAAGGAGGTAAATTATTGGCCATCGTTCCAAGCTTTTATAAGTTACCTACATATTTTTGCTTTTACCAGAGAAGGAATGTGTTCATATTATAGCATTCTTCCGAAGTTTCAATGTGGAACAAAGCCATATAATATTAAAAAGAATGACTTGTCTTTTATCGGCCATATATTTCTAATATTCTACACAGTAATTTGATTTGTAATTATTCAATATATTGAGGAAACTAATCTTAAAATGCGATCTAATTATATGAGAGAAATTGAACATTCTCCGCAAAACGTACCGCTTTACAAATTCTGATAAGTAACGAAATAGTTAGAGCATTACTCTTATTTAATTCCAAATTTTCGGTATTCGTTTGAAGTATGATAACACTGGTCCAGTATCACAAACTTCATCTTTGTGGTTTCCCCGAAATCTTCCTGTTACCTTCAATGTTTACATTGTTTTACTTTATCCTTCTTGCATCTTACAATAGAAGTGCATGCTACCTTAAACCAAGGTGACCAGACGTCCTGTTTTAGGCGGGACAGTCCCTTATTTTCAACTCTTGTCCCGTTTTTTTCTGATTCTCAAACGGGACACCTAAATGTCCCGTTTTTAAGCAAACATGACTCAGGTGTCCCGTAAGTATTATTCAAAATATAAATGGTCAATACAAATTCCACTCTCTTCCGTACCAACAATCATTGAGAAGGTTCAGCCGTGCCTAGAACTTTTGAATACTCAAATGAGAATTGAGTGTTCTGTGGTTCAAGTGGGAATTGAGTGCGAATTCTGAGTGTTCAAGTAGTTAAAAGTATTGTTGGGTAGTACTTGTGTGAAAGAATTAGAAATAATTAGAAACGCTGTGTTATCATTCTTACTTGTGTATTTTGTAAATTGAAAACACTACTGAGTTCCAAAATGCAATGTGGAAGACACTCCGCCCCCCCCGTCGCCGATTCGTATACGTCCCGTCTTTTAAAATAAAAGTTCTGGTCACCTTGCCTTAAACGCAAAATTTCATTACCTCGGAGAATTCAGAAACACAAATGACATAATGGGATGATACCTTGGTAGATCATTTAACAGCCGATGTGTTTGTCGATAAACCAATTATACATGATACAGTACCACGCCAAAATTTATTACACTTCTAATCTTTAATCCTAAGTAAACGTGGGTGTCAATTATCATAATTTGAAGTTATTTGAGGACTAGGATTCAGATTTTTTTAAAATAGAAAACAAAAGGAAGATTTTACGATTTTGAGGGGGGGGGGAATACGTAATATCCGTATTTTACATAGAACAAACACGTACATGGTTTCACAAAGTAAAGCAGAATAATTTTAATTGGAAACTGGGCCAGTTTCATTAAAAATTACGATATACAAAAAAGTGTTACAATTTCCGGTGGGAGACCGTGTGGCTTTGATTCCATGTTAAGGTGTAGTCAATGGTCGCCAAACTTACGACGCTTCTGAGTTACCGTACAGTTTTTAAATCCTATGAGCTTCCAACTAAAAGAACTACCAACTTTTTCTTTTTTAAATCTAAATTTGTTCATTGCCTATAAATTTACAAATATCATCCAACCGGAGCGTTATTACAATCTACCGAAATGTCTCCGCGAGCTACTAGTAGCTCGCAATCGACGGTTTGGCGATCACTGGTGTAGTCCCTCGTCCCATATAGCATCAGTGCTAAAAACTACTCTTAAACTTTCAAAGCCAACCGACGAAACACGTATGTATACTTAGACTATATTACACAAATCTCTCTTATGTTTTAGTGGAGTGTGTTCATCTCTTAACAGTTTCACACACACACATTATATAGGGTGGCCCAAAAGTAGGTATACAATTTCATACTGATCAGCTCACTGCATTTTATATAATTTGTTATTGTTATCCACAGTTTCTTTATTTGTCCTTAATGTCTTTTTACTTACACCTTAAGCTTGGAACAGCCAAAGCAAATAAACCTATTAACTAGAATATTATACTTGATCAATGTAGGGGTGTATACCTACTTTTGGGCCACCCTATATATACACACGGGGTGTTTCAAAACAACACCGACAACGTTTGGGAGGTGATTCCTGACACCAAGATAAGACAAAAAGTGTAGACCAACCTGGGTGCACAAATGCTTCCTTTCGGAGTTGCTGTCGAAAACATGAAAAAAAAACAATTTTAAAGGTCCATAGCTCCAAAACTATGGGACCTACCGTAGTCAGCTGAAGACTTCACTTGGGAACTAATACGTGTTCTGTTCAAAAATACAAGTTTCAGAATCCTAAGGTACTTCCGCAACAATTTTTATAGAGGTAGGTTGTGAGTACTTCAAATTATATCCCTGTAGCCAAACTCTCTCTCTAAAAAAATTGTTGCGGAAGTATCACAGGATTCTGAAACATGAATTTTTGAATAGACCACATATCAGTTTCTAAGTGAAGTCTTCACCCGACTTCGATAGGACCTATAGTTTTGGAGCTATGGACCTTATAGTTAATTTTTTCATGTTTTCGGGAGCCACTCCGAAATGAAGCATTTGTGCATTCAGGTTGGTCTATACTTTTTCGTCTTATCTTGGTGTCAGAAATCGCCTCCAAACGTTGTCGGTGTTTTGAAACCTCAATCACTTAAAAAGTTTTACTTGGTCCTAATGGCTTTTATTCCTAACATCGTGTCACGATAGATCAGAACTGTGATATGATTGACATGGTATTAACAGTCAGAGACTAACATGCTAAAACGAAATTTTTCTTGTATAAACGCAACATTGAGGTACCGATTTGATAGGAGGTAAGAACACACCTTGGTGCATGATCTCTCTGAATACTAAGTTATTTCCTTAGATTGCGTTGTTAATTGCGTGAGAAATCAGTTCCTCTAATTGATTTTTTTTTCCGCAGTAACTTAAAATAGTTTGTGTCCAGGACTATCATTTCTTTTGTTTATTAAAAAAAAACTAAATTCTTACAGAGAAAAAAAAAAACTTGTAACGTAAAACTGCCAGGAACATTTAAAACTCACGGGAGGGATGTAAGATCTTGCAACCCTTCTGAGAAAGCTCGAGTGCTCGCTCCCAAGATATTCAACATCCTCAAAGCATATTGAATTCACAAGCTACGTTTCCATAGCCAGAAACCAAGTACAACTTTTGGAATCGTGAGCGGCGCAGCCAAGTGTGGATTCTGCCAGAACCTAGTGCTGCTCTGATCGTAACATGTCTGAAGTGAAATTACACACTGCATCTAACGTGATAAATTAAAACGAGTACAAATGTCTGCCTGATTTAATCTAGTAATCAATTGTAATGTCAGAAGTTTTCCCTTACCTTTCTTCTTTAACTTCTGTATTCCTGTTAATTCGTAGCTCTATATGTGTTAGTGTTAAAAAAGCTCACCATACAAGTCTTGTTAATATTCTGCTTAAATGCATATTTAGTGCCAGCACTTTCCTGAAGACATGCCCAGTGTTCGAAGTGGAGAAAAAGCAGAGGCGGTATGTATTATTATGATTTCGACTCTGCATACCGGCTATTTAACCCTTTGGGGATTTACGGTACGAATCTCTACCATCTTGCCTTAAAGATTGCATTTCTATTTACATAATGACTCAAAACTATGAGAGAGCTCCTCAGTAGTTATGGTGGGGGTCATTGAGATACTTTTCCCCCAACTTTCTGAGAAAAATAAAAAAAAAATCCCCTTATGTTATATTATAGAGAACTGTACATGAAAAATGCTTAAAAAACAATATTAACAATTTTTAAACAATTTCCCGTGGTAGAACTCAATCCCCCCCACTCGACTAAAGGGTATTCCAGACCCCCGAAATGTCCTCCCCGCACAGCAGATAACCCTAAATCCATCCATGCTCAAAACACGGCATTTATATATATATATATATATATATATATATATATATATATATATATATATATATATATATTGTATTGTATTTATTTCGTCCTTTTTTCATACATTTAGCACTGTAATACAATGCATATGAAGCGGACACGTCATTTATATATGAATACAGAAGTAAAAGAAACAATAATAGTGAAAATTACATACACTAGGTTAGTAATTAAGCCTTACTTCTTACATCTTATTACACTATACATTTTACATGACATCATTGTTAAAAATAAACTTAGCAATTATTACTTGCAGTGTATTTAGAAACCCTCCAACAAATATGTAATGCTAAAAGCAAGTAATGACATTGATTTACTGTATATCCTGTAACGTTTCTATTTACTTAGCAGTTCATGTATATATATAAGGCAAGAACACACACACATATATATATAGGAAAGAAACAATTTAATATGGCACAGCACAATATAAATTAGGTGAACTTCTTTGTAGACAACCCATTTTAAAAATAACAAATGTCGGTTTGCCAACTTACAAATTATTTCTACATTAGAAATAAAGTATTTTTACATGCAAAGCTATTCGTTAATTACAGCGTATAAAAATAGATTTATTAAAGGTATATTAACATTCACTTTCCAGTTATGGCATGTCTTGATCACTGAAAATTCAGAGGCAGTATATCTTCATCACTGAAAAAACAGAGGTGCTTTTCCCTTACCGAAGGTGCCATTAAAAAGTATTTCATGAATATGTAAAGAAATTATTGAAATATTACGTGCAATTTTAAATGAAGGAAGGTACTTCCACTGAACATACCGAAAGTTGGTGCTGGTACCTTCCAATATGTACTCCACAATGGATGGCTTCCTTAGTTTACTTTTTTCTCCTTAATTACTGTGTTTTATCACTGGACATAGGATGGCGATGTGCTGTGTTTACGTGTCGTAGTTTTGCGTAATTTTGAGTACTCAGGTGTTTATTTTCCTCTATTTTTGAAATACTTTAAATATGCTGTATTTAATTTACTGGATTTTTTATTTCTTGCTTTATAGATTTCGAATAGTGTTTTAGATTAACCTACATTGTTGTAGGTTAGAAAGAATTGCTGGTGGTGGGTAGGTCAGTGGCATAAATCTGCTATGCTAAACCAGTACATTAATAACTTCGTGTGACAGCAAAATTAATTGTAAATTCGTTTAATTAGGGGGGCCGCGGTGGCTCAGTGGTAGAGCGTTCCTCTGGTGCTTGGGGTCCCGGGTTCGATCCCAGCCCCCGCCAAGTGAACTTTGTGGTGGACAAACACCGTGTGCGTGGGTTTTCTTGGATTCTCCCGTTTCCTCCCACTTTCTTCATTCCACCATTTCATTCATCACTCATAATCACTGTCTCCTTTAGCCTAACCGGCATAATCATGGGACGTAAAACTCAGATTTTATTTTTACGTTTAATTAGTTTGGTTCTATTTTTCTTGGGCCATTCTGTAATTTAAAGTAAAAATTGTGAAACTCTTCTAATTTTGGAAAATTAAGTATTACAGTATTACCAATACATATTTTTAAAAAAATGAAAATTGCAGATGCTCAAATTCATGTTCAATTATACAACATGATTATTTATTTGTATTTAATGTTTTTGTATCGCATGCATTACATAATTTGCAACATAATTTACATACAAAAACAATATAATCGAAAAAAACACTGTTAAATTAATTAAAAAGTATTTCATGAATATTTAATTAAAGAAATTATTAAAACATTACGTGCAATATTAAATGAAAATAAAATTTCTTGAAGTTTTCTTACATATATAAAATAACATGGCGTCACACATGAGAAACTTCTGTTTTTTGCACAGTTTTATGAGTATTATCACAATGTATACAATGGCTATGCATTAACATAAATTTAACGTAGTTTTAAAGTTCCCTCCAGAGTAAACTCACGAAGGAATACTATAGTGTAGTAGTAGATAGATACATTATGTAACTTTTACCGTTAAGACCATTATTGGACAATGCCGCAATGAAGGCGGAAAAGGGAAATTTTGTGCGAACAGTTATTCTCATTTATAACAGAAAAAAGTCATGAACTGTACCACGTCTTAATACTTATTTAAAGCAAAAATTATGAGAGAGTACTAAGA
The DNA here is from genome assembly GCF_964235325.1 of Thermobia domestica. Classification (NCBI taxonomy): domain Eukaryota; kingdom Metazoa; phylum Arthropoda; class Insecta; order Zygentoma; family Lepismatidae; genus Thermobia; species Thermobia domestica. The sequence continues at coordinate 79,149,660 of NC_137456.1, forward strand.
TTGTAAAACTGAGTCGCAATTCTTTCCTAAAACAATGCTATTAAGTTAGTAGGCTCTGATGTTGAACTCGAGGTCATTATGCTAAGAAGAATACTTTCAAATTATTTGTTTCGTGTAGTGGAGAGGGGAAAACTTACATATGGAAGGGATAGTTTACATATATGTTAATACCATGTATATCTATTACCATGTCGAATCTTTGTGCAATATAAACTAAATGTTTCTTGATTAAATTTGTAATAACTGTATAACTTGTTTCGATTAGCACAATATTATTCCCAAACTTGAAATATTATTGTCAAGGGTTGGGTTAGGCGTGGAACACCAGGAACAAAGGGAGACGGGCACTGAAAGACTATCAAATGGACTTAAAAACGCAATAAGAAGTCAAAGTAAGAGGCATGAAGTTTGTCGAATTTGCAATAGAGGGTAAGCAGCAAGTAAATAAAAGGATCACCGTATTAAGTTTCTATTTTTTTTTTTTTTTCGTAAAATCATGAAATGTTGCAGTTATTACTAATACATTCATGGATTATGAACAAGATTATTGTAAGAGTTTTCCGAAAACTTTTGAAGAAAACTCACCCTGCCACTAGAACGTCCATTCTGAATAGTTAAGAAAGAAATGGATTATGCCATGTTTTAAATTGAATAACTATTACTTTTTATTACCAAAGAAATAGAGCAATTTTCGAGAAAGTACAGGTAATCAGAATATTTTGGGGTTATTATTGAAACATATATTCATGAAATGTGCTCTCCTTGCTGGTTTATCAATATCTTGAATGCAATATTGAGACTTAACAACTACCCCACCCACATCATCAGAAAGGCACGTGCTGATTCTCAGTTCCATCATTGTATTTTCAAACTTAAAAGATCTTTATATACTGACGAACACAAGCATTGCACAAGCAGTGGCGAACACAAGTTGAAGGGAGAAGTTCAAGATCCCAAGTTCATATAGTGTCAGGTATTTGTGTATTTAGCATGCTAAATGTTATAATAATAATATCTACATATCCTCCTCAAAGCGGGGTAAACCCCGAACTTTTCCTTCTGTACGCCACTACTGGCAGGCCTAAAATGCCTGGACAAGATAATAAAATACATGTGACTGCTTCTTTCCTTCACTGAGGTCAAGATCACGTGAGTTGCAAGACTACTGTGGCCTTTGGAAGCTGGAATTCTAAGGAATATAAGAATTTGTAACTAGACAGTTTTGTGTAGGTAGAAAATTTTCAATTTCTTTTACACGAAAGGTTTTTATTTTATTTTATTTATTTATTTTTTATTTATTTATTTATTTTATTTTTTGTACTGTAACAAGAAACATAATTTCTTCTTTGCAATGAAGTAATGTTAAAATTTGTGATAAGTACACGCTCGACCGTGTTCAAAGATATAATGTTGTATACCTACCCAGCGTACGCTCAGTCTTTCGTAAAAGGGTTAAGTGCACGCTGATTAAAAATATTAAGTGGATATGTGCAACATTACGAGTTCATCCCTGCTTGTTTGGCACTGTCAACATATCATTGGAATTTTTGCATTGGGTCTTCAGGGCAGTGAAACAAATTTCCTCTGTAACGTTCTAACCAAATAGTGTACTATTCTCTTAGGTGTGAGACACTCGCATTCGACATCTGGTGGAAGTCCAAGTGATTGGCCTTATGTTAAATTCATGGCTCATAGTCTCGCCGGTGCAAAACATTTCAAACTAAAAATATAAATTAATCTACTGAATGCAACGCAGTAATCATTACACCATGCAACCTTGTGCTGAGGTCGAGATTATTTAAATTGTTTTTCCAACAGGAAAAAGTCAATGAATCTTATCTTGAAATCAAATCTTTCAGACCTAACTACATAATATCAGTTGCTTCACTTTATCTTTAGTAGATCTAATTATTGCAGCTTCTTCGCTTTCCTATTGTTTGCATTTTCTCAGTTCATTTTTTTTTTTTTTTTTAATACAAAGTAGTTATAACTGTATGAGAAAGCAGTTAATGATTCTAAACATGCAACTTCGTACCAAGATGCCATTTATGTTGTCCGTATTGTTCAAACAAAAGACTACAGATACTTTTCACTTTCCTCCCGATGTCTTTTCAACAAAAAAGATCTGCTTTTTAAAGGTTTAATGTTACTACGTACGAACCATTTGTGTTAATTGATTATAGTATGTTGAATGATTAGAAGCCTTTTTTTTCTTTCTTCAATTCTCATAATTTCGCATCTTAATTCGCAAGAATTTTAAAAAATAATTTCCCTTTGAGTACACACACTTTTTTTTCTTTGTATAACTTTCTTTTTAACGATTTAATTTGTGTACCAAAGTTCCTTTAATTGGAGACTAAGATTGATTTTGAAAAGTTTATGAAATTTCGGAATGACTTTGCATTTATGCTTTGTCAGTGTTTCTGACCTTGCATTGAACCAGTAAGATTTTCATCATAATTTGTTCGCCATTGTAAATATTTAGAAAGTTTTCTTAACACATTCAAATGTATACTCATCCCTCGTTTTAACTGATTAAAAAGGACAGCAGCAGTGTTGCCGATTGTCCGTGATTTCCGATAAATATTATGATGTGCAGAGTTATTTAACAACGAAGTTTGAGTTTGGACCTTAAATTTGAGTCCAAACTCCAAATTTAATAGCCAATAACTCAAGAACCAAAAGTCTGTACACTACAATATTTTATACGCGTATTAAGCTTTTTAAATGTCTACCAACATGTCAAATTGTTCCCGACTTATTGGGGCTGGTAAAATCCAGCAGATGCTTATTCTACCAATTCTGGAAAGTAATACTGCGATGGATGTGAATAAAAGTGTAGTAAGAGCGAGTGCTAAAAAGCAAGCCCTACTGCTATACGAGCATATGCTACATCTGCAGCATTTGCTGAAAACAAAGCGAATAGCAACTAGTAAGTGCTAGTGTTATGAAGGAAATTTTAACAAAATTGCAAGTATAAGTGAGAACGTACTTGACATTCTAGTATGAAGGCAAACAGCGTGCGTGAGGGTTGCATTCATGGAAGTAAGAGCTGCAAAAAGATATCGGGAGCGCGCGAGGACTACCATAGCCTCTATATAGATTCACGGAAGAAAATGTGGAATAGCTGACTAGGAGCATTAGGCGAAACAAGAGGAGATGCGTTAACATCAAAACAAAATGGAAGTGTTTCTGCTGTGTGATCAGTTTTCAAGTGGACATGAGAAAATACATCGGAATTTATCGTAGAACAATAAACGGTAAGTTATGTGCTGCACAAAATTGTGGAGAAAGCAAATGCATGGATAAAATTTCCGAAAAGTAATGACATGAACGTAGCTCAAATAACTTGGGCATAGCGGTACAACTTCCTGTGTGCAATAGAGGCTATTTGTACGCACATAGCTATTAAAAATCCTGGCATACATGATGACGAGTACGTAAATTGCAAGGAAAATGTTACCATTAATGTTCAAGCTATGTGCAACGCCAACGAGGAATTTGAATGTTAACGCCTATGGCCAGGTTTAGTGAATGACTATTGTGAAACGATCCAATATAGAGTTTTGTCCTGGTTTATAACTTCATACAGAACCTAACAAACCCAAAACTACGACATATAGTACGTTATTGACAAAGGAGCTTGTAATTATTGAAATATGCTTTGGACAATTAACAAGTTTCCCGCTTTAGTAGTAAGCTGTGTTTGCATTACATAGCTCAATACCTTCAAGAACCTGACCACGGAGACGAAATCCTGGAACACGTAGATAAGGAGAAAGTGTCAGCTGAAGATAATGACGATGATGCAATGTTGCGAGGATAGTTTAAGAAAGGCCGATATAACACATTTATTTTCAACCAAAGGCTATAAGGATTTTATTAATTGAACAGGGAGATACATATGACTCTTACAGGACTGTTAATTCGCTGGCTACCAGGATCAGATACTTCTTCAGACTGCAATTTCTCCAGAATTAGTTGTTCTTTTTGGAGTTGAAGCCTTGTTACTTTCAGTTGCACTTATAAAACTAGTCTCTGCAATTCCGATGTTTTCAGATGGTTTTTTTTTTTTTCAGTTTCCGGCAACGACGTCTTTACTTTCTTCAATAGGGTTGTGGAGTCATCTGTGTTGGCGTCCTGACTGGTCGAAACTATTGGGATGTCGACCCTTCAATCTCAGTCCAACACTCTGACTTACCCTTTCTATCCAAAGCAAAAGTAAATTTTCTGAAGGCTAAGTAAATTTTGACCTAGCTACGTGTGATATGATTCACTATATTTGGTTTGACTTGTTAATTGAATTGAAAAACCTTGGAAAATATTTTTACTTAAAGCTGGTGTACTTGGTAGCAGCCTTGGTACCCTCACTAACAGTGTGCGTGGCTAGTTTACCAGGCAAAGGAAGGCGTACAGCTGTTTGAATTTCCCGACTGGTTACAATGGGCCAAACGAGAAGCTTCAGCAGCAATACGCTCGAAGATGTCATTGATAAAGCTGTTCATGATACTCATAGCTTTGCTGGATATGCCAGTGTCAGGATGCACTTGCTTCAACACTTTGTAGATGTAAATTACATAGCTCTCCTTCCTCTTCCATTTCTTCTTATCTTCCTAGGAGATGTTAGTTTGGGCTTTACCAGCCGCCTTGCTGCCTTTCCGTTAGTGTTTGGTGGCGTGATGACTCCTTCAGCAAAATTCTATGTGAACCAGACGTGTCGACTTATTTTAAATTAGATATTTTCCATAAGTAGAAACTTTGCTTTATATATAATTAAATACATACCAATTATTTGCTGAGCAAAACCATATATTTGAAAATAAGTATACTTGAAGGCTGTTTGCTGCTACCAGGAGCCAATCAGAAGAAAGATGTCTCAGCTGTTGTATGTATATAAGATTGTACAGTTATTCTGTATCTCATAGTGTCTGATAAAGCCAAAGAGTGAGTTGGTGAAACTGTAACACGTATTTAATTTTTAATGAAAATATATAGTTTTGCTCAGCAAATAATGTCAATTTAAATTTGAGTACAGTACGTGTTTCAATTGATAAAACTTGATTCTTTCATTTAATCAAAGTTGTACCAAAAAGATGAAGCGACTTGATGTTGACGACATTACCAGCGAATTTTCTGACTGCTAAATAAATTTTGACAGCTACGTGTGTCAAAATTTAGTTTTGTTAAATTTGATTTAAACCCACTAGCCACGTAACATTTCAAATATAGGAGGGGGCAAGTCTTTGTTGCGCCCCTCTCTCAACAGCGCCCCCATCATACCACGCAATTTCCACTAATCTTTATAGTATTACAATCAGGGGCGACAAAATAAATAATATACCTGCAGCGCCCCTTGGTGCAATATTATCTCCTTTTTTTTTTTTTTTTTTTTTTATTCTACCGAAGGCGCCCCTAAGTAGTCAGGGGCGACGAAAGAAATAATTAATCGTCAGTGGCTCAGTCATTGTAACATTATTTCCCTTTTTTATTCTATCGAAGCAGACACCCGTACGACAAGGGTTTAAGGGGGCGACAAGGGTTTAAGAAAATGTTTATACCGCTGCTTGACTGTTATATGGGTAGTTTTTTTTTTTATTTATTTACTTTATTGTATCAAAGGTGCCCTAAACAATCAAGACTAAAAGGAACAGAAGTGTCCATTAGTTAATAATAATAATAATAATAATAATAATAATACAAAGCACTATATTTTGTCGAAGATTTGCCAACGCATATAAAACATTGCTTTTGTACATACTTTCATTCTTGAATCGACTGTAAAATAATGCAAAGTAATCATTAGGCGCCTTCGGCGCCACCAATAACTTCTGCCAAAACTTAGGGGGACCAGTGCCCCCTTTCTCCCCCGTCCTGTTACGCCACTGAAACCCACACTGATCGAGAAGAGAGAAAGGTGATGTAAAATGGTGATAATTCTTTAGTCTTTTTTAGTCCTTTCCTTTCGTTCATTCGGTGTTTTTTGGTTTGTGAGCAGATTTTTTTTTCTCTCTGGTGATTGCCTGTCCTTGGGAGGAATGCAGTGCGAAAAATTGCTTCGTGGAGCAAGTGGGTCGGCTGCTCTCTTGCTTCAATGGTCAACAACCACTATGCCTACGCTTCTCCTGCTTTTTTTAAAAAAGAAAAGAAGCTAGTTTTCCTGGATTTTAGTCTTTGAGTAATATTTTAAGTGAGTACTTGTAAGTTGTGTTAGTTCTTGCAAGAGGTGGTTGAACGAGCTGTTAAATGTTGAACATGGATTACTGACAATCGTCATCAACATGTTTGATTTTCTCGAAGATGAAGGTAACTTTTATTTCTTTCAGATTTTTTTTTTTTTTGTTTGGATAATGTTTTGTACATAGTATAATTTGTGCAGGAAAAGTGGCCGCTTTAGTTTCTACACATTTCCTTACTGATAGTAAAAGTACATGTATAATAAGTCTCAATTTGCTGCAACTATACTTAAAATTGTGCTGAGCAATCTTAACTTGTTCCTGCTCACTGGACCTAAGTGACCTTCAAGTATGACTTGTTTAAATTAGCACTCTAGACTTCGAGACAATCTGAACTTTTAATCGCACATTCTCAATATTGTTTCCTAAGGTGATTGGCCTTTGGATTTAAAAAAATCATGCAAGTGGTGTTGCCAATGAGACTAGAAAATAAGGTGTCTCGTCCAGTGTTCGAAGTGGAAAAAAAAGAAAAAAACAGAGGTGGTATGTTTTATTATGATTTTGACTCAACATACCGGATATTTAAATAGTCTTGATCATTGGAAAAAAACAGACGGTATGTCCTCATTACTGTAAAACCAGAGGTGGTATGTCATACCACCGCATACCGCCTCACTTCGACCACTGATCTCGTCTCCTAAATTTTGTAGAAGTCTCGGTCTTCGGTTTTTTTTTTTTTTTTTTTTTGTACAAATTTAAGCCTTGCTGCTTTTGTTCATTTGATCTACAACAGGTTCCTAAACTTGTTTACTTGGCGTTCCCCTTCGTAAACCGGGCATAACTTTTACCACCATCCTCTATCCCAATCTTTGTGTGTGTGTGTGTGTGTGTGTGTGTGTGTGTGTGTGTGTGTGTGTGTGTGTGTGTGTGTGTGTGCCTGATCTGAGGTAACATTGAATTCTCAAATCATCTTCAGTAAGAACAATAACGAAATTCATATTCTCGTCATATTTATTTCTAGCATTATTTCTGCATACCATCCTAATGTAGTATTTTTCTTTTCGCAAGTTTGTTCTTAATGAAGCCTGAATAAGTTGTGCAAGTCCGTATTGTGTGTTGTGTACTGATTTTTGATAATTTTTAAATTTTAATTGGGATTATTATTAGTTTCCATTAACGTAAAAATCTTGAAATAGGAAAGACATAATCTCAAACATGTAGCGTATGTGTGAACTTCGCTAAATGCAAATTGTAATCTAGTCACGATTTTAGTTTTTCTGACAGGATATTGCAGCGCCTCGTCCCAGGTTTGGAACCGTTGATGTAAAAGGTGTCAGAATTCTTCAGCATCACGCAAAGTACATGAAGAATATAACAACACTTAAACTATGTTTATTATTGGAGTATATTGTGCAACGACTTGTGAAACTTGATGTTGATAAATGCTCTTCATTGCGTTCGTACAAATCACCTTATCAATTTTCAGTTTTTTGTTTTTAATACTATGTACCTTGTAGCACTAAAACAGTGTTCGAGACCTAATATTTGGTTGAATTAGTGTTATCCATGAAGTTTGTGAAGTTTCTTCTTTCGATTTTCGACCTGAAAACTAGCAGACTTGAATTTAAAAAAGGTATTTATCGTCTACGGGGTAACACTACTTGTCAGATATGCAGAAGAAAAGTTGACTACAACTAAAGCGGTATAATCGAGAAGTATGGCGACTGTGCGAAGTCATCCTAGATAGTGGTGTACGCAAAAAGCTGTTTCAGCTGTTGAAGAGTTTAACCCTCTCCTTTCAGGATATTGTAAATAACAAACATTCACCAAATTTTATAATATATAAATACAAAATACAAAAATCGTGAAACAATATGAAGTTGAGTCCTTGAACCCCGCGGAAGAAATTCTGTTTGCCAGTTATTCTTGATCATGTATGACTTGTGGTCGTAGGTTTTGTTTTTCTCCTGCCCTTATTTAACCAACCTTTACAGTATTTATTTTTAAATTTGTTTTTGTTAGTCGACATAATACCGGAACGTTAAATTAAATTTCACATTTCATTATACAATTCTTAAGATTGTATGACTGATTTCTTGTCTTGCAAGTGTAAAAGGTATAAAGGAAAATGTCATAAGCATTATTTGAAGCTCCTCTCTTTGTTTCCAGATCTGCAGTTGGCTGCCGAATTGGGGAAGACCCTCCTGGAAAGGAATAAGGAATTGGAAACGAGTCTTAAGCAACAACAGAATGTTATTGAAGATCAGACGCAAGAAATTGAGGTAAGTAGCAAATTTATTACTTTTCGTATATTAAATTTGTATTTGAGTGTTGGAGGATAGACAGCAGATGTGCATGTCCACCTTATACACATTAGGGGTATTCACTTCGCTGGGATCATTTGATTATTTTTGTTAATACACTAAATTTATCCTCGAAAAGAACTAAGTTTGCTTTCTTGTTCGTATAATTGACAATGACTCCAATTAAGGCTTCCTATTATATACAGATATTAGAAAAAATGAAATCTTTCATTTTTACGTCCCACGTTATGCCGGTTAGGCTAAAGGAGACGGTGATTATGAGAAATGAATGAAATGGTAGAATAAAGAAAGTGGAGGAAACGGGAGAATCCCGAGGAAACCCACGCACACGGTGTTTGTCCACCACAAAGATAGTTATTAGAGTATTCAGCGAAGTTGCAGTTGATTTAATCGGTGATAGCACTTGCATAATTTTATATATAACCTATATAAAATTTCACTTTAAACCTTTTTTCTTTCTTTTTTTTAATATTTAAGAGGCAATGGCCTTAATGGTGGTTGAGCATTAAGATTTTATGACTTTTTATATGAACAAGTGTTTTTTTTAATGCAAGATTGTTGTATAAAGTATAAAAACCGCGTGAAAGTTTTCGGTTCTTTTCGTACTTCGGAATGCACTTCTCTTTTGCATACATTTTTGTCACAAGAACATTATTTTATCCAATGAAGCAGGGAATAGGTACTATTGCCTTCAGCATGAGAAAGTTAAGTTAATGTGATTTCGGAGGAGGGGGGGAGAGGTGAATGGAATAATCGTTATCCAAATATTTGAATGGATTTAGATGGTAGAAGTTTTCAGAACTAAATAAATCAGTACAAAAAAAAAAAAAAAAGTAAAAACATTCGTAGAGTACTTTTTAACCTCTTCAGAATGAATTATCTTATCACATTGTAGAAATATACGAGATTTGATACGTAAAGTAATATTTATGAAACTGCAATTGTGAGCTATACTGGTAAAATTTTAATTTCAATTTCACATGTCAAAAAAACATTTAAACATAAAATTTTACTATTGAGTACCTTAAATCCTATTATACTGTAGTTGCTATGAATAATCTCCAGGAATCAAACTTCTAGGAGTAGAATTCGCTTCCATATCAAGAGATAGTTAGGACACTCTAGATTTTTTTCGATGTTATCTTTTTAAGAAATGGGCTGAATTTTTCCTAAAATTTGTACCAAAGCTGTGAAAATGTTGACATTATAGTGGTTCTCATGTCCAAGTCTGTTATATCCTGAGTGCTGACAAGAGGGCGGGCTAAACTTCAACAAATAATCTAGCGCTTACAAGGATACAGCTATAAAACAAAGTCATCGTAATTTTTTTTTCCCCGAGATGAACGTGACTTACACAGCCGATCGTTCCGTGGGATAGGTGTGGTATGTAAACGTAATATCTGAACAAAGAAGACTAGTGTGGTTTATAATCCTCATTTACGTTTTTATGTGTGAAATAAGTCATTTAATATCAAATAAAGGCTTAGATGGGTTTTAGGGCTGTTTTTTGCCTGGAAAGAGACCGATAGCTGTCCCTAAAGGGTTATGTATTAGGTTCCTGTGATTTCAAAATTAGACCTTTTAACTTTGGAATAGAAATTAATATGTATACACGAATGTGTATAAACATTCAATGACAAAACTCGTCATTCAAGGTAACTGTGATCATTTATATATTAACAGGTGGTATAGGATTTTATCTTAATCGACCGCTATTAGGTATTCTCTTCCTAGCCAATACAACGTAATAGGAATAATAAAGAAAATATAATCTATTCAACGAGATCGTTGTACACTACGATCTACATAGTTCCCCCAATGTTTTCCAAACAAGCCTTTGAATTATGGGAGAGGGGAGGACTGGCTCTTGTTATATTGGCTAACCGAGCCTATTTATGCTAGCTAAAGAGGACGGAATACTTAGAAGTCAATGATTATTGGTGATTGCTATTCATAAATTTTGATATGCCACTGCTAAAACGTGATGCATACGATCAATCTTAAAAGAACACCCACACTTTGTAACAATATTGCTATTAATTTTTTACACATTTGCATGGCAATTACAAAATTAATTAAAAGTTTTATTATAATTATTCTAAATCGCTTTAGCATAACATTTTTTTTTTTTCTTTCTCTGGTTTGTAAACTTCAAAGGCAAAAGTGCGTGTCTGGTATGTTGAGAATGCCTTTTTCTCCTTCGACATGCCAAAGCGTATTATGAATATGTGGTGTTGATGTTACGCCAAGTAAAATTACGTTAAGATCCGGGCAGACAGTCTTGATTGCTTTGCTGTAGTGACGTCACTTAATGAGTTAATCACATGTTTTCAAAATTGTAGGCGTTTAATTTTGCTAGCACGTGCAGCTCGTTAAAAAGAGAGGGGACCTTAGAATTAAATAACCAGAGAAAAGCAAGCTTAAAAAGAAACAAAGTATAACAACTAAAAATGAGGTTAGACTAAAATTCATTAACGATATTCGCTGCCGATTGCATTCTATAGTTTAATATGTAATATAGGCCTATATTATAGATCTCATGGTGTAAGTGTTCGTTCATCTCTAATGTGCAGAATTTTGTTCGTGCATAGAAAGATAAGCGTAGTTTCCTGGAAAGTGAAAGCTGACAATTGATATCTTCTCGGAAATAGCTATATTGATTTTGTTAATTTCTCTCAGAAATAGGTAGTGAAGCTCTACAGTATTCCTAAAATATAATTACATGAACATTTTGTTAACCCTACAATATGGCAAAGATTTATGATTCTTAGAAAGAAAAAAAGTGGAAAGTTAGCTCCGGGGTCGGTATCCTTTATTAAATTACATTATATGGAAAACTTGAGCAAATACTTAATTTCTTCTTTCACCAGCGGCGTGCCGTCAAGGGGACTAGGGGACTAGGCTAGTCCCCTGGAATTTTAATTAAAGTATTTGTGATAAATATATACCAAAGAAAACGAAAACATTTCTCTATTTTTGTAAAATAACACTATTTCAATTGTTCTGACACAACTATAGTCAGCGCCCGTGTGCTGGGTGCGATAGCGAAGTGGAGATCGGAAACGCTCGGGTTTTAATCGGCTTTTCTCGGGGAAGGGAACAGGGTCCAGTCAGCTAGTCCTCATATTATGTTGTCTAAGCTCTAAGCACGGGCGTTCTGTCGTAAGCGAATTTAATGCTCGTTTGCTTTTTACAGTTAATAGTTTTAACGCTATTAAATTTACAGTATTAATCTTGACACTTTAAGAAATCTAGTGAAGTGTGAACTTTTTAGATTATAAATATATTTTGAAAATGACTCAAAGAATAAAGTATGGAAGGGGACTCGTTTGAGAAACCGAGTCCCTTGCAGCAAAGCGATGGCGCAAGCAGTGATATTACTTCAATTGGTATAGGGGACAGTAGGGGTGGGGATCGGCTGTTTCAGTCTTGTATTCTGAACCATTGGATTCCTTAACTTTCAAGAAATGCAACAAATAATAACCAGTGGTAGAACAACTTGAAGCATTTCCATTTAGACAAAAATGAAAGATTATATACATAATATCAATACGGATTATTTTGCTTCTTCAAAATAGCCAACTGCATGTAAGACAAGAAAAACTGTATTGCTGGCCTTGTATTCTGTTCCACATAGAAAAGGACGTGTGGAATAATGATGGCTTTTGTGACATGAACAATTTTCACAAACCCAAGTTCCGGCAAGAAAAATGTTATTCACACCTGTCCACAATAACTAAATTGAAAACTTTCAGGAAACCAGAATTGATTTTTAATTGAGCAAGCGATGCAGAAGTTGATTCAAACCGAGAACTAATGAACGGATTGATTTATTCCTCTTGTTTTATGGCTAAACAAGAGCTATAACAAATAGGAAGATTCTGTCAATTAGGGAAATTATAGTGAAGTAATTCAGTTACTTTATAAGTACGACACTAAATGGACTTGCAGGGGCGCCTGAAGAAAATTTTCTAGGGAGGGGCCCATCTCCATGGTTGCTATGTGCATCTGGTATTTCTGGTATTTATTATACGTGGTTTGCTATATTACGTATACATTTTCGTGAGCCAGAGGAAGTTCCGGGCCCCACCCTGCCCTCTCGTTCGGGCGCCCATGTTGACTTGTCATCTTCACAGCATGGGAGTGTTTAAAGGAACGTCCAACAGAATTCAGAATTATATTATTAAATGTATTGGTGAGTAATTCTGGATAAAATTAAGTCAGAAATAAACAATACACTTCTTACAGCAATAATGTTGGACAAAACTACGGACATTGCAAAGATCTCTCAACATTCAATCGGTACGTGAAAGATTTATTTGTTTTGCTGAACTTTGTGGTGGACAAACACCGTGTGCGTGGGTTTTCTCGGGGTTCCCCCGTTTCCTCCCACTTTCTTCACTCCACCATTTCATTCATTACTCATTATCACCGTCTCCTTTAGCCTAGCCGGCATAACCGTGGGACGTAAAACTCAAAGATTTCATTTCATTTTTCATTTATTTGTTTTGCAGATGTTACTACTAAAAAAAAGCAGTGATTGCACTGCGACTGCTCTAAGTGAGCATGCTTTCCAAATTCTCTCTCATTTTAATTGTAAGCAAAAGCTTGTAGCACTAGGCTATGGATGGAGCTGCCACATTTTCTGGATATTTGAACGGTTTACAATCTTTTGTGAAAAGGTGTTTGAGTGCACTCACCATACACTGCTATCATCAGACTCAATCTCGTGGATGTAAAATATATTTTAGAATAAGTGGCATTCCAAATTTATTTTCATATTCATCGAAACGCTGTAACGCGCTTGCTGAATCAGAAGTAACTAAGCGATTTCCAACGGTTGCCACTATAAGATGGAATTACAATTCCAAAATTGTGAATGCAGTAAATGAAAATCAAATAGAAGTCTTACGGTGTTCTGAGAACATTGTAGAAGATTCAGATAATTGCGACACCGAAGCTTTCATGACTAGAAAAAAGAAAAAAATGTGAGTTATCATTGAAGGATTTCGATTTTGCATTTCTCCGCACGGATATACTATTCAACATTCTTTAAAGTAAAACCTTGGATGTGAAATATTACATCCAAAAAGTACAAAAGATGATGTCTCAACTTAGAAATGCAAGAAACGATTTTGAAGACTTATAGAAAAGTAGAATTGGATGACAACGGGAACCTTCTAATAAAAGACGTAAAGTAGATGACTGGACAGATTCAGAAATTAAATATGTGCGTATCTTCAATGACATTATTGATACTGTGATTTCAAGATCTCAGTGAGTTACAATTTCTTGCGCTGTTAGATTTAAAGAATTTTCAGTGCTTGAAATCTCGATTTCCTGATTGCTTGTTTTTGACCCTTAAATCAATTTACGGGAGTTTTTTTTTTTTTTTAATTTTAACAATTTGCGGAGTGAATTAATATAGGTTTACAGACTCTTAGATTTTTCAAATAAAACTGTGACTGAAATTATCCATTTCTTGAAAGAAAGAGGCTTGGTAGAAGAAGCGTTTACTGAAACATATACTATAAATTGTGTTATTTGGTGTCAACAATACTACTCAGGACCTCCACTCTACAGCACACATTCTCTTCGAACCTAGTCCCCTGTGAGAAAAGTCACGGCACGCCACTGTCTTTCACAGTTTCAAATCATTGATTAGAGAGCACTATAAAAAATCGAAAGTAAATCGAAGTAAACAGTGATTAATATAATATTCGCGTGTGTGCATAATTGCCAACAAAGCTATATCCTGCTGTACTATTTCTTACGAACTTCAGTACATTTTGTTGTAACTATTGTATTAGAAAACTGCCTTTTAAAATGCTAAATGCTGAAGTATGTAACTTAAATAATTAACTCAACTAAATACTAATATTAGTAATCATTAGGCGGAAGTAGTTTTGCTGAAAACTCTTTAATTTATTACACTTCAGATTAGTGTTGCCCACGAGAGGAGACAAAAGACACAGTACTTCCAATACAGATATACTGACCAGCCAAAATATGACCACCTACCCAATAATTGGTATGTCCACTTTCGACTCGCAAAACAGCAGCAGTGAGATTTGACATGGAAGCAATGAGGCCTTGGTAGGTGCCTAGAGGCGTCTTGACCTCATCTGCACACACAAATTAACTCCTGTAAGTTCCACGATAACTCAGATCTGACTGCAATGGCATTATACAAGTGTTCAATTTGGTTAAGAACGAGTGAGTTTGGAGGGCATTGCAACAATTGAAATTCGCCAATGTGCTTCTTGAACCATTGCAGCACAACATTGACCTGAAAGATGTCCTTGCCAGCAGGAAACATGCCCGACATGAAGAGGTGTACGTGATCAGAAAGGAACTGCCGATAGCGAGGAGTCGTCATGGTGCCCTCCACACACACTGGGTCCATGGATAGCATGTAAAGGTTCCTCAAATCATAATGGAGCTACTACTGACCTTTCGTCGTTCTACTGTGCACATCTCAAGCAGCTGTTTCCCTGGAAGATGATTGATTCTGATCCGGCCATCGATGCGATGAGGACATTATCGTGATTTAGCCGGCCATGCAATGTGCCAGTGCGACGTCGGTGATATGACAATGGGCCCCATCCAGTCGTAATCTATGATACCGTGCGATTAACATTGTTACACATATGGGACATCGGATGTGGAGCCTATATTCTACAGTGTACGGCAACTTGTTCTTTGTTTACTGTTAAATCTAGTGTTGTGCCAGTTTGCTCCATATCCTGTTGTACCACCCTCGAAAGTCTACGAGTCAGACATCCTTAATTAGATGTGGCCATCCCGCGGCATGTCGTGTGGTACTAGTTTCAGAATCCTTTTCCCACCTTTGGAAGACAACCACGGCAGCTCATGAAAAACCGATAAGTCGTGCTGTTTCCGAGATGCTCGTTCTCAGCTCTAGCAATCTCCTTCTGGGTCCTACCTAATTCCGATATATCGCTAGGCCTTCCCCATTCTACGTACAAGCATCACGCTGGCTGATCAAGTAAGATTTCAGTCACCGTCTAACTAGCGGTTTTGTTGAGCCCCGTCTCTCTTACATCTGTCCGACGACTTCGTTCAAGAAGTAGCTGGTGATTATAATGTTTCTGACTGGTCAGTGTACACTTGCCGGTCGAGGCAGCCTCCTCAAGTCTTGACTTTTAGGCATTACTTCTACAGATTCAAATTTTCAGTAATATTCTGTGTGCATCATAGGCTGACCACCATGCTCTGCTCTGTTGGCTTAGTATTTCCGCTGCCTTCAGATGGAAACACCAAAAAGAACTTCGTTGGCGATTGAGATTTATTATATTTCTTACTGGTAGCAGCAGATAAAATTTAAAAAAACAAAACATAAAAAATTGGACTATTTTGTATACAGATCCTTATCAATTCAATGGAAATACTTGCAATTGGAAACACTTCAGAATCTGGGTTAGAAATGGTCAGGCTGCGAGAGCAGCGACAGGCTGTTGGCGGTATGATAGGCCAAACTCTGTATTACGTGATAGTGTAAAATGACGACCTCTCTGATTTCCAGAAAGGACACATTGATGCTTGGCTATGTGATGCGAGCATGACAAGTTGCAAGTGTTGAGTGTGTCAGAGACAGTGTCCATGGTGATGACTGCCTATAAAACTCACGCCACAATCACACTGACGAAGAACAGTGGTCGGAAGAAAATCCTCACTGACAACCGAGCATTTGTTATGCCCCACAATTATTCTAGTTTGCTTGTTACAAAGGATTTTAATTCTACAATGTTTGCTGGAGGATAACCTGTACCAAACCATTCTTAATTGTGACGTAAACGCATGTAATTGTTGAAAATTATATTTTGGTGTCTGTTACTTCTCAAATGAATTTGATTGAAACATTATATCCAATAAATGTCCTGATAATGATGACTGTACACTAAAGAATGGACCATCTATAATTCACTATTATGACAACGCAACTGTACTATATATGGAATAGATTCATGATACAAAATACTCCAGATGAATGTCTACAGCAATAATTTTGATAATGTTGTACACCAAATCTAATTATTTACATTAAGAATAAAGTGTTATGTGCGACTGTCGAACAACTGTAACTTAGATTCTTAAATTTTATAAAATAGTTACAGTAAAATCTATATGGTTAGTTATTTCTCATACTTTAATAACTTATCAGTTATACATTCCGCATAAGAAGTCATGGTTGTTATTCCTTCCCGTGCAATGTGATTATGAAATCGTCGTGGTTACCTTTGTCATCTCATACCGCTCTTGGATCTTCTAAGAAGAGATTTCCACGTTTGTATACGTGGTGGCGGCACATAAAATATTTAAAACCTAGTCAGTACAAAAGTAATGCGTTACGAACTAAAACTTCTAATCAGTATAGGAAGTTGAAGCTTGTCATTACACAAGTAGTGCATCTCACATTACAGGGGATTGTTTTTGTCATTTAACCATTGTGCGACTGAGTAACTCAATCAGAATCTTCCGCAGCCTGTCTACAATTACAATCCTCTGCAAGTTACATCACATGGGCCTATGGGATCGTGTTGTACAAGCGAAACCGCTAAGGGCAATAAAGCTTTAACCTAACACGAATGGTATCGCTAACATGCAGCATGGACTCCTGAAGACCGTGCGACATGGTAGGATAAGTCATAGTTCACCTTAATTCAAACCACAGGCTGTTTTATGTGGCGGAACCGAAAGAAGAGTTTGATCGCCGGTCTCCGCCCATTCTGAAACAGTGGCCGCAATATCCTGTTTTTCAGTGGGTACTGTGCTGATGCTTACCGGCTTCGCCACTGCCTGTGATTGACTCTGTTTTATGGGACCATATGCATCCTATAATCCAAATGTTTCAAAAGTCATATTTTAGGATAATGTGTCTATTCACATAGTTGGATATGTGGAGTGGTTTGAGGAACATCCAGATTAAGTTGAACACAACCTTCGCCCGGCCAATCCCCCGACCTATACACAATTGAAGATCTGTGGCTGTATTTGTTTGAAAACATTAGATCGGGTTAGATTTCCGCCTCAACGTGCTCTCTCGGATTGAAGTGAATGATGCACTGACGTGAAGTGGTGTAATATTCCACTTGTTGCCATTCACGACCTCTATGGCTCCAGTCCACATCGCATCAGAGCTATTCTGCGGGCGAAATGTGACCCAACGCCATATTAATCCGACAAGTTGCACTGCCTTCAGATGGTACCATTAAGAGTCTTCACTACAGCGAAATTAAACTACCGCTAATTTTAGTTTTTCTGTAATATCTTCAAAACAAATGAAACTATTCGAAAAGCAGAAACGTAGTGAACTAGACATGCCTTTACCACAATTCACCTATCTGCTTTTAATGTGCTGCTATTTATACCCGCTAAATATATCGACAGTTGCAATCGAAAGCAGATAGATGAGTTGTGATAACGGTATCACATGCAAAATATTGTCTAGTGCACTACGTTTTTTGCTTTTCGAATATTTCTGTTTTGAAGATATTGCAGAAAACCTCTAAAATTAGCGGTAGTTTAATTTCGCTGTAGTGAAGACTCCTACATTTATTGTAGCTTTTTAAAAGAATCTTGTACGAAATTGCTGCTCAACGTGGATGTTACTCCTTAAAACAAGATTTTGTGCTGTTAGATTGGTAACTAAGAAATCTCATTCTTACTTTTTCAGCTTACAGGATGGGCCATTAATCACTTTGGTAAAAATAATTTGAAATGAATTATAAACTACCAAACTATGAAAGTATTACAAACTGTATAATTATATTAAGTAAAGTTAACATATTGTTACGATTAATATCATAACATATTGTTTAATTACGTACTCCTACTGTAGTCAATTGAGCACTGATAACTGCAACTCTAGTCAATTAGCACTGGGTAACTGCAGCTCTATTCAATTGAGAACTGGATAACTGCTAGTCTCAAGCCACTTATAGCCCACGCTCTGGCAGAGGGGAATCTAGAGAACTTCTTGAGAGGCGCAATTCTGGAAATAGAATATATATGTGGCTTGGATCTAAAAGGGCCAATGTCACTTTTTGGCAAAAATGAGATGTTCGTAAATTTTAACGCCTATAAATAAGATATTTTCTTATTGCAAGAAAGGCAAATGTTAATATGAATGGTATATATTCCAAACTATTTCGTGTTGACATTTGGTCTTCTTGCAGAAGAAAACCTTCATTTATAGGCGTTAAAATTGAACCTCTCATTTTTGCCAAAAAGTGACAGTGACCCTTTTAGATCCAAGCCACAGATTAATATATTATTGCCACCTTTGTACAGAAAATATACATAAAGTGTGTGTAAAATTTATCGTTTATTAACACACAGGCATAGTTTGGTTTAATCTGACAGGGGGTATTTTGAATACATTAAATACAGTGAAAATAAATTTAATAAGACTGAGAATAAAAGGGAGTGTTTGCTTTTCATATGGAGTTTGTTTCTTGTTCCCTCATAACTTCTGCTCTATAAATAAAACGGACGGAACAAACATTAAATTGTTCAGCTGCAGTGTTTTCTCCAAGCACACAACTTGAAGATTTCTCCGTAGTGCACGAACTCATGTTCTAACAGAATATCTGAAGCTCAGAATAAAATGTTTATCGAATGAAGAGCAAGATGCAATTGAAATTTTATACCAAAAAAAAAAAAATAGTTTTGTATCTGTTTTTTGGTTTATGGTATTTTTTTCTTGCCTTCCATTTTGAATTTAGGCAAACAGAAAAATGCATACGACAAGACGCATACCTTACAACACTAAGTAGGGATAGTCAACCAACATGACTCTTGTGATGTGGTACTATGTATAACTTGCTGACAAAAAAACAGTGCCAGTTTGATGGACTGAATATAGGACTGACAAGTATTTAATATTGTAAACGCACTTTCTTAATTGTAGAATCCACCAGGTAAACTAAGTTGTTGCACTTGAATAAGAAAATGACAATATATATATATATATATATATATATATATATATATATATATATATATATATATATATATATATATATATATATATATATATATATATATATATATATATATATATATATATAATTTCTTAAAGCACTTTACGGCCGAAAAACGTTTTTTAAAACTACTTTTGTTATCTCTAAGATATTGAAATCACTTGCCCGGAAGACAGCTATCTAGCGTAGAATTATTAGGCCTAAACATTGCTTCAGCGTGTTAATTCCTTTCCCTTCCGGTTCAGAAAGACACACAGAAATTAAAAAAAATAAAGACCTAGATTTGAAAGATAAAGAATTACATTTGAAGGTAGCTTAATTGTCCAGATATTCGGTTATACGTATTAATGTCCTCAGACATGTAATACACTGTATTTGCTTTGTGACTTAACTCTTAAACCACCCAGCCAATCTCGATCAAATTTCCATCATAGATGAGGTTCGGGCCTGGGATAGTTTTCATCATTTCACTTTGACGGTGCAACTTGGGGGAGGTGTATATATAAAAATTATGGGGAAATTACCGATATTAGTGTTGCATACATAGTTTTCGGGGTCGCTGAGATGAACAGTAGCACTTCCGATGCCGTTTTAATCCAAATCCAGCCCACAATAGTAATATTTAATTTTTATTTATATAGATTATTTATTATTTTCTGTATTTTCTGATTTTGCATTATATTTTCTTTGTTTCTATCGATTTGAGAACGTTTCAGTAAATAGTTTAAAAAAAAAAAAAAGATTAACCGAACATATTACTTAATTTTCTTATTTTAATCCAGCGAAGCGGCTAGTTGACGCTAGGATAACAATAATATTTAGAAATATAAATATATTGGGCTTTTGTGCTTTAACGATCGAGGATTGTAACAGAAAAGCTAACAGACTAAGTACAACAGGAGTTAAATTATGGATTCTGAATAACTACGAACATGAGGTATCAACATAAGGTAATTCTAAAATAAAGGTGTCATTATATCGAAAACCATAACTTTGCACATCAAACAAAGCAGTTGAGCCATTAAGAAATATATCAAGTTGGCCAATGTAGATGAAAGCTTAGTACTGTATTGCGTTTCTGTGCCTAATATTGTTCTAAAAACATGCTAACACTGAACTTTCTATTCTAATTAGTAATGTCTTTGCACATCACATTCAATTTCGATGAAGGCTATTCGTGTGTACTGAAAAGAAGTGCATGACGATTCGTAGTGAAAGCCATGATTGTCTTGTCTGTAGGCTATATTCATTGTGTGTACTTAAGGATGTCTGTCTGAAAATCAAATGAAAAGCCTACTTCAATATTGTTCATGAAACTGAAGTGAACTATATATACAAGGGCGCCCATGTTGTGGTTTCCAAGAGGGGGCCAGTATAAGCGACGTTTCAAATATAGGTTCAAATTTTGCTGTAATTAATGTAAAAATTCTGTTGGGTTTTCGATATTCTGAAGTATAATTTCCTCTAGGGGGCGAGCGCCCCATCTTGCCCCCTGATGGGCGCCCTTTATATATTGTAATGATTTTGGTAGTTAATAATGGTTTGAGATTTATTTATTTTTTTTTACCAATTTTATTATAAAATTAATAAAAAATCTCAAACCATTATTAACTCTACCAAAATCATTACATGGTGATAGGCACCGGAGTATATTATATATATAATATGTAGTGTTCTAAAATTTAATTGGCAGGCTTATAATTGCCACAAAGCAAATACATTAATAACTGTCTTGGGCTAATATCGTGACATGACACACTACACGTCGTTACAGACTGATATATACCATCAGTTAACCTTGCTGAACCTTTTTAATACTTGCGCGCAACTCGTCTAATAACCAAACTTGCATGGAAGTAGATTGAGTTGTTCCGTACCTGCATAAAATATTTTCGTGCACATACCTTTTGGTTTTCCGAGTTACTGAATGTCAAAATTTTGGTTTGGACTTGGTCAAATTTTCATAAAAATACATGAAATAAAAAATGCTAACACACTAGAACCCCGATAAACTGGAATTTGCTTAATTCGGACAGGCAAAATAATAAATAAATAAATAAATAAACAGGATACAAAGTTTTAAATATAGCGAGAGACCGTCAATAATATCCCTCGCATCTCCATGATTAAGAATGTACTGTATTAGCGCATTATTAGTTACTTCAATGTAGTACGTACAGTTGGTAGTATACTACAGTGTAGTAGTAGTAGTAGTACGTGTATGTCCTGTAAGTGCATCATAATAAATTTGTTTGTTGCTATAAATAGTATAAATCCATCTTCTATTGTTTGTCACGTTATTTCAGTCAATCCAGACTTCCGTTAATCCGATGAACTTATTCCCCAATTAGTTCGGGTTAACAAGGTATAAGTACTAATACCTTTACTACTACTACTACTACTACTACTATCACTATTAAATGAAAGTGTCTGACATCTGGTTGTCACAGAAAGGAATCACCTAGATCCACATTCACCAGATCTACAAGGTGACCATTAGACAATGCAACCCGGAGTTTAGGATATTACAACTGTTGAACCTGAAACGATACACAAATAATGGTTATACCAAAATGAAGCTTTGTTCATGTACATATTTTTAAACTAGGAAGCAACGATTGAAGTACACTAGGAACCGAACGGTGTTGCCAGATATAACCGAAGGTGTTTTTTTTTTTTTTTTTTTTGCAAAACGTAAATTGACTCATAACTCCATACCTTATGGGTGTTCTGACGTTAATTTTTAGTTTTAGTTGGAGTAGCTTGCAAACTATGGAGCAAGGAAAGAATTTTTCATTTCCACTAATAACTAATCGGATGGGACTTCTGTAAGGGGGAACTAAGGAAATCGAAGTTTTCATAAATGAACACTCTGAATTTGCAACACTTATGATGTTTCAGTGCATCAAAAGGCGTGTTAAGAAACTGTCTACATTGTGCAAATCCTGAAAACAACGAGAAAGAAACTTTGAAATTACCATGACAAAACTTTTACTTAATGCACCCAGCAACACTGCTATTCATTTCTAAGGAGCTAGACGTATAGCTACAAGAACAATTTTCGAACCATACAAAATCTGGAAACGAACATTCGCAATGCCATTGAGAACATTAACACTTCTTCCCTTCGTAAAGGTGATGTCAACATTTTTGAAACGTGCGAACCAGTCTTTGAATCAAAACAAGGGGCACTTCCGGTATCTGCTATATAATAGAGCTCATTTCGTGATAATAGCACTGTTGCCGGGCGCATATAAGTAAACGTTTTATCATGATAATTTCAAAATTTGTTTTTCGTTTTCAGGGATTGCATAATGTAGATAGATCCTTAACACACCTTTTGATGCACTGAAACATCAGCAGTGTTGCAAATTCAGTGTTAATTTATGAAAACTACGATTTCCCTAGTTCCTTTTTATAGAGGCCCCATCCGATTAGTTATTGGTGAATATGAAAAATTATTTTTTCTACTCCATAGTTTCCAAGCTACTCCAATTAAACGAACTGAAATTTAACAGAACATCCATACGTATGAATTCTGAGTAAACTTACGTGTGTTGCAAATAATAATAATAATAATAATTTAAACCGGTTACATTTGGCAACACTGTGTGGTTCCTAGTGTACTTCAATCGTTCTTCCTAGTGTAAACATATATACATGAACAAGATTTCAGTTTGGTATAGCCATTTTTGTGTATCGTTTCAGGTTCAAAAATTGTACTATCGTACACTCCGGGTTGCATTGTATATTGGACACGATAATTGCGTACGAAGCTGTTTTTTTTTTTTCATTTTCGACATTGGGGGATTGGCGTGGTGGTCAATGCATGCATGTTTGTGGCTGTTTCTGAGAATACTTGGTCTGTATGCAGCCAGCAATAGCTTGTTTATGCTGGCTCATCTACATAAAAGAATATGGGCGTTGCTCAATATTAGCGCAAGTTTAGAAGAATTGAACGAATCGCTAAGCTGATTAGTGAGAGTTATGATGACATTTAAGTTTGCGCAAGATACCTCTTATAACCCGTAGGATGGTGGAAAGGAAGCAGATGTGTAAAAAAAAAAAAAAAAAAAAAAAAAAAAAAAAAAAAAAAAAACCTATCAATATTAGTGTTGAATCTGTAGTTTACGGTATCGCTGAGATGATGGGTGTACCTTTCCGATGACATTTAAGTGCAAGTTTAGGCAAAAAGAGGCATGCCAGGTGGCTCGGGAACCGACAGGGCAATGGAGACGATATTGTCCATTGTTATTAACTTTACTCATTTTCATCAGAGGCGGTAATGTCTTTATGTCGACAGGGGCAAGACCAAAAGCATTGCTCTTTGTTGTTTCATTTACATTGAACAGAGGCAACACCGTATACTTAATTATTTATATATTTCACTAATTAGTTTACTTTAAGATATTTTGCATAAACCTTATCCATCCCGTGCGAAGAACGGACATTTCAGCTGCCTCGAGAATTGATATGGACATAGGCATTGACATTTCTTTACTTTCAAGTTATCCGTATACGTTATTATTCCCGTAAGAGCTGGTATTTCAGCTAGTTTAGAATAAGAATGTGGGGGAGGGATGGATGAGACAAGTTTGTTAAAAATTCGATGTTAAACATTAGCTTGTTACATGTTAAATAAACGCAGTATCTACTTATAATAAAGATTTACAACAAGCAGTGAAGGATTATTTTTATCGCACGAACTGAAAAACTCATTTTTCATATTCCCTAGTTTTCTTCCCTTCATACAGTCTATCACGTCCATCAAATACATTTCAGAAAGCTTATAATTACTTTTTTTTTCCTTTAACTTATCTCAGTTTTTAATTTCTTGATGCGTACTATTTTCAACATTTTTTCATAAGTAATACTTAATTTTCTGTCCTTACTTTCGAAGTCTCTAGTCCTCGTAATTTTTTTTGTAATGCCCATACAATACTTCGCTAGAAATCTTCCATAGTTTTTTTTTTTTAACTTATTATTCAGCGACAAAGAAAATAGGCCTTTTTTTCTCCTAAAGGCTTCTTTCATTACTTTTATGTCCAGTTCTCATTTGGTGCTATATTCTTTGATAGCATTTCTGTGGAACTGCCGATATTTAATGTACACTCATGTCCAAAAATCCAAAATGATTGTCGCATATCTATAACTGTCTTCTTGTAAGAATATAATTTGATAATGATTTTGTAGGGAACTTTTAATACTGATACTATGTGTATAATCGGGAAATGTATATTTGCGCTAAATTTCATAGGAAAAGAATTATAAATACGAAAATTAGAATGAGTAAAACAAAATGTTGCTAAATGGACAAAGTTTTATTTTCGTTTTATTATTTACTGCTCTTTTGACATGAAATTTGCCACATACATGTCGTTGCCAGTTATACACATACTAACATAAGAAATATCGGGCGAATTCATTATTAAATTATATTTCTACAACAAAATATTTATAGACATGCGACAATTTTAGACATGAGTGTACGTGCGTTATGAAGTAAAGCAGTAACGTACTGCGCCAGCAGTATCTCACACAATCAACACGTCCTTCGGCGTGGGAGACCCTGGTTCGATTCCCAGTGGGAGCTAATCTTGTTTGGATTCTATGTTGAAACTGTAGGTCTGTCTCATGTGGCCTCGATGCTGAAAGGAGCGTCAAATACCTAATAAACGAACAATAATAACACAAAGGAAAGCATTGTTCCATACCGTGTCATGCAATCCTATACTCTTGCATTGGCACGTGTACCATGTAATTACATTTCCTGTAACAGTAGACATTAAGTCTAAAATTTCAATGGTAAATAAGTTATGTTGCCCTTCCTCAAGAACACCATTAACATTACGATGTATCTTTATTTGTAAATTTGTAAATAGTACCCGTATCACTGTAAATTTTGGACTTCGTCACGTTTCGTACTCTAGTTGCAAGCGATCAAACATCAGGTGAACGCATAAGAGCCTTGTGTTTGATGAGAGATTCCGGAAACTACTAATTTTCCACCACGTTAAGTCAGTTCCATTAATGTGTGCATTAGAGAGAGAAGGAAAACACTAAATATACAGACCTAGCTTTTCCCTTTACATTTTATCTGAACATTCTTTTTTAACTATTTGAATTTGAGAACACTTTCAGGACATAAAAGCAGAAATAAAAGGGGCCTAAAATGACTATAATTTGTAAGCGGTAAAATGGGAAGGTGCAAAACATTACACATTTTCCGCACTTATTACCAAAGGAAAAAAAAATATATAAAAATAGATATGCATTAAGCGTGTCGTGAAAGTGTTGCACAAGAAACCTTGAATTTCGTGCGTAAATAAGGTTCGTGATTCCAATACCTGCGTAAGACATAATTTGGAGTTGATCCGTTAATTAGTTGCACGAGTGTCAGTAACCCTGATTGCATATGCATGATGTATTTTGTCCCTCCTCCTTTCCTAATGTAAGACTAACAAAGAAAAAGAAATTAAGCTACCTCTGGTAATTAATACTTTATTTTTTTAATGATGGCGGTTTTTCGTGTTCGCAAAGTAAAGGAAAGTGAAATTAGAGATAACTGAAAAATGTTTAGATATTTTGATAACGCTAAAATTCTAACATAAGTATATAATTTAACATAGCTTCTCCAGTAGAAACCAGCGGCGCAAATCTGTCTTCAACATTGGGAGGGACAGGTAAGACCGTTCCTATAACATACAGTAAAGTGATGCCCAAAATATTTATGAAGTTCAAAAACTATGATTTGGAGGATTAGGGAAGCAGAGACAAGGGCGCTGATTTCTCTAACTTTGGGGGGTCCATTCGGATGCAGGAGGCATATAATGAGGATTTTAAGACAAATTGAGTTCAAATTATGCCAAATACTGCATATTCATAAATATAATCCGGGATCCCACATGAGGTTTGAGGGGGGGCCGGGCCCCCCAGGATCGGCGCCCTTGAGCAGTTGCCTTCAACATTGGGAGGAGGGCAGATTTGATACTTATTCTGAGGGAACATCAATTTAATCTCACTTTCCTGTGTGGCAATCGGACACAAACTATCACACTTCTCCCCAAAAAACACATTTCAAATCGGATTATTTAGGGGACAGTCCCCCCAGCTGCAAGGTTGGAGGGGATATGTCCCACTTTTCCCCCGGGATTTGCACCAGTGGTACAGTACAGACGCTGAGAGATTAAAATCTGTATGACGAATGGTTCACCGTTGCTGTGGAAATTATTCACGAGCAACATTCCTGAGTTCACAACGAATACAAACTGTACTTCAGAGTAAGCAATGGTCTAACTAAAATTGTGCAGTTTTCGCTAAGCCTGAAGTAGGAACAAACATGGAAATCTGTGGTTGCTCATATGAAAGTTTGTACATTGAACAATATGTTTAAAATTACCTTGTAAAATTGAAACATGGATTTTTCACAACCTTTTACTGTATTATGAAAATTTTTAAAACAATACAATGCTAAGACATACAAAATCCAGTAAGTAGTTAGGGGAAAATAAGTGGCTCAAGGTCCAGGCAATCAAGGGGAGGATCTCTGTAAAGCTTCAGGCAAGCTGTGTAAAAGTGGATTAAGAAGATTCTCTGCTCTAGGCAAGCAAAGAAAAGTCAGTCCCGCAAAGCTCCAGTCAATCTAGGCGGGAAAGAATACCACAAAGCTCCACGCTAGCTAGGTGGTTGCGGTTAAGATTTTTTCAAAGCTCTACACAAGCTAAGAAAGTGGTTTAATTCTCACAAAGCTCTAGGCAAGCTAAGAGGCTTAAGTTTGGTTAAAATCTCTGAGCTCCAGATAAAGAACCAGCCAAAACTGATATTAATTGAAGCGATCGTAGTTTTAGACCTCTTTTGAACAGCGATGACGCTGGCATTCTTCTAGTGCATGACCGAGTGATGACAGATTTCTGTTGTTTGCTTCATATAGTAAGTCGCTATATTTTTTTCTACACAGTAAACATTGACTCAATCTAAACAAAAAAGGAACATCTTATGTGAAAAGTGATCTGCCAAAACCATGTAGTCCATCTGGTGGAACGAAAAAGCCATTATAAACTTTGAGCTTTTCTCCAGGAATATGGTGATAAATGTTCCTCTCTATCGTGCTCCATACATAGACTTCAGATTGCTATTTCGAAAAAACAGCAGCAATACATTGAATGAGTCTCCTGGTTAACAACACAAGATATTACACCGCAACCGTGACGAAAGCATCTGTTATAACCTGGGAATGGAACTCTTACCATATCCGGCATATACCGTGTGCGTGGGTTTTCTCGGGGTTCTCCTGTTTCCTCCCACTTTCTTCATTCCACCATTTCATTCATTACTCATCATCAGTCTCCTTTAGCCTAACCGGCATAACCGTGGGACGTAAAACTCAGATTTCATTTCATTTCATATCCGGCATACTGCCCAGACCTTATCCCTTCCGATTGTCATTGTACGTGCATTATCAAACTCGTTGTATGGACATATTCTTCACCGATGACGTAGCACTGAACACGGTTCAATGCATCCTTCACCCGGAAATCTGTATGATTTTGCTATGAGGAGATCAAGAAACTTCTTCAGCAATTGGAAGCTCGTGGTTAATGGCCTTCCTTGTTTCGTGGTTAGTAACTGAATGGAATGGTTAAAAAACATAAAGATCTCAATTCACTTGCCACTAACATGAAGAGTATTGAATAATGGATATACTATATATACATAAATTTTTCATATCAGTGACACTAAGTTGTGATTTTTACTTATAACGGCAAAATCAGAATGCGAATATTCCTGTGATTCTTAGTTCATTGTAAATATTTCTATCAAACTAATTGTTAATTGTATTACAGAAGCAACAAAATGTTTAAAACAAAGAACAATAAACTGAGTACAATTTTATTTGTTCCGGAGTTCAATTAACAAATAAGATTTATCTTTTTTAATTTTAAATATATCTGGCTGGTAATTCCAAAGTTATAAACGTGTGCACGAGGTGGACGGGAAATGACCTAGTATTTTCGCATCATATAGATATCACCCAGTGGCGTATTTACGATTGTTTCGGGAGGGGCTTTGCTAACTTTCGGAGGGGGGCTTTGGCTGAAAATGTGAAAATTCTGCAAGATATTTAATATGCTTTACTATAGTAAGATTTCGGGGGGGGCTTAAGCCCGACCGCCCCCCCCTAAATACGCCACTGATATCACCATATTGAACAAATACATTTTTAAACAAGATCAATAATTTTTACTTTTTTAATCTGGAATAGGTCAGTGATAGTTTATCTGTTCTAATTCCAGGGGTATATGTACCTGTATGCTTATTTTGCTAATTTAATGCAAATACTTTTTTCTGGTTATAAACCTCTAATTCATGTTTGACACTAACACGTAAGAGGTATAAATACAAGAGACTTCCTAACGACGCCAGATTTTATTTCTTTGAAGGGGAGGAGGAATCGGAGGAGCAGTTTTTTTGGGGGGGCAATAGTTATTCTTGTGTATATTGAAAAGGATAATTTTATATTACTGGACCTACATTACATTGCAACATGTTTAGAGCAGGAGCGTCATTTCATATTTTGCTTGGGGGGGGGCAAAACCCCTTGATATAGGTAAAATTTCGCGTAATTGCACTGATTTACTATTTTATTCATAAAATCTATAGAAATCTCAAACTCAGGGGGGGCAATAGCCCCTCCCTGCCCCCTAAATGACGCCCCTGGTTTAGAGCGGGGGAGGCGCCCCCTTGTTCTCGCTCTAGCGTCGTCACTGCTTCCTACTCAATATTGTATAACGGGTACAAAAACACCTTTGCAGTGTAACGAACCAATCCAAATTTCTTACACTTAATCGTGACAAGTGACTTCCAGATTATAGGCTTCCCTTATGCTATGTGGATTGATAGCTTGGAGTGGGTTTGCCGTTAGGGTATTGGGAGAGAATACGGTACAATTTTATAAGAACACAATATCAGTTACAATGGACATCGTTGGATCGCTGAAGAACGAGTTCTCTATGTTCATACTTGTTACGAAACTGTCAGATATTAAAATGCAACAATTATTCAGACATTTCGTTGTTAGCTCCTTTGGCGTGGGAGATCCGGGTTAGATTCCCGGCGGGAGCTCATGTGGTTCGGATTCCATGTTAATCAGTAGGTTCCGTCTCATATAGCCTCGCTGCTGAAAGGGATGCTAAACTCAAAATCAACTCAATTCGTTGTTAGCTAACATTGCTCTAAAGGTTCATTGTAACTGTTATTGTTCTTATGAATGCCGTTCAAACTTTGGCGCCTACACAATATTCTTTCCAAATATCAGTCTGTTCCGCGCTACTCAGTATATACGTTCCGTTCCATTTTAACGTTTATTTTACTGAAAGGGAGCGTATTTCACGAAAAGCTAGGCTTTACTTTTCGTCAAATTAAGATCAAGGGTGAACTGATATTTTCTTTCATTTTTGAGCTCATTTAAAGCTAATTTACGAACTTATGTAAGGTTCTTGTAGTATTCAATAATAATAATAATAATAATAATAATAATAATAATAATAATAATAATAATAATAATAATAATAATAATAATAATAATAAGTACCGTGCCGTCGGAAGGAGGAGGGCGCGGGCACCGGGCGCGGAAGTAAGGGGGCGCAAAATTCGGGAGAAGAAAGGAAAAAGAGGAAAATTACTTGAAATATATGTATAGGGACGCCGTCGTATACTCTCGCCCCGGGCACTGATTTTCCACGGTACGGCACTGATACTAATAATTTGTTAGGATATATATATATATATATATATATATATATATAATCCTAATAAATCTTTCAGTATTTTTTTAACAATGGAACTGTGAAATAAACTATAGACTAGAATTTTAAGCTTATTCCTACTCCCGAAATGAAAAACAAAATCGTACTTCCTCGTCAAACAAAGCTCTTCACTCCATTAGTAATTCCTATATTATCTTTAACTACAAAACTTTGATGTTCATTAAGCCTGATTAAAAAAAAAAAAAAAAAAAAAAAAAACCTCTCCCAGACGACGACTGAGTCACTAGAACGTGAGTTACTCTCGGCTTTTGCATTTCTAGTCGCGTCCAACTGCAGACCAGACTGGATCGATAGATTTGATGCGACTGCAGGCACTTAAATAAAACTTACACATACAGCCACTAACACATCTCTCTTCTAGAATAAGGTCATGTGAATGTAACTTTTTTTCTCTTTCTTTCTTTACTGCTCTGATTTTACAATATTCAGAAGGAATTAGATCACTTGCTTCCCAAATCAATTGCATCATAGAAATTAATAGCGGTAATCAAGATTCCAAGGACTTTTTTTGTTAAATATATATCATGCCATATTTCGAAAAAGAAATCAAACTTTATACAAAAAATATATTGATTATGCATACTTTCGTGACTTATCATAAAAGTAGTACAATAATGAAAAAGGTCTCAGAGTGGAATCCACAGCAAAATTTTAATATTATGTAAAATATTAAAATTTGAAAAGCTTAACATTCCAATACTTATCCTATAAGAAATAGACAATTGCAATCGTGATATATTGTTTTGCGTCATATGAGGATTCACCTAAAATTTGCACAGTAAGTAAATCGGAAATGGAAGGATGCGCGGTTTTCACAGACATCAAGTGCATAAAAGGCTTAATATTTGTAGTCCATTACAAAACAAAACAAAAGCATAGTCAAATAAGATTTCGTAGAGAACAAAGTACTTTTTTTCTTTTTTAATGGAAAAAGGTTGAGACTGTCATATGTAAAGAAAAACACAAGTAGTGAGTGGAGTTTATTGCATACTTCTAGTCCAAATACATCAAGAGATCGTCGAAACAAATCAAGGATGAATGCTATTGCCCCATATAACCCGGGCCGAACTGTACCCCATTCCCTGATGTGGAGTCGGAGAAAGAGAGAGAGAGAGAGAGAGAGAGAGAGAAAGGCAGACATGTATATAAATATGGACCCCTTGATAATAGGACCAGGCGTATAAAATTTGATTACTCGCTGCGCTGTTGGACTATTTTTCCGCCTTAACTGCACAGGCCGCGAGTTTTGAAAACGCATTAGACTTATCCATAGAAATTATTTCAGAAAATAACCAGACTTCTCAAATTTAATACTCGCCTATCATTTTCTAAGAATTTGATTTTGAGCATTTTACATTATAAACATTTGATTATTGCTTCATCCAAAATCAACATTAAACAGGCTAACAGTACTTGCTGTTTCTCCTCGAATTATTTATTTCGTTGGTGTCACAAGCCAGTTCTTATATAGTTCGTATTCATAGCACTCTTGTTTTTTCATTTCAGTCCTAAAGTGATAGCTAGGCCGGTTTCAAAGTTCAATAACACGCGTATTTCTTTACAATGACACACAAGTTCTATTAAATGAAAGAAAAACTCAATTTTAGTAACTGGCAAAGCTGTTTAATTACGCATTCCGCTGCTAGGGAAACAGTAAAACAAGATGCCAGGAAACGAAGGTAGAACATCATTTTGTTGTCGAATTTCATGCAGAACCTTCTGTAAGTTAGTGCTTAACGAAGTTTCAGGTCAAAGTTTGGGTTAGATCCACCAAGCGGGCACTCAATTTGGAAGTGGTACAATTGAAAGAAAGTGGGTGTGAAATGGGGACATGGCTAGGAGTTGATGAGGAAAGAGTTAAGTGTGCGTGCGACTTTCGCCAGCTCACAAAAAAGCAACGGTTCGTGCAAGCAAAATTGAACATGAAGCAGACAACAGTGTGGAAAATATGCGAAAACATTTGAAATTTCAACCATACCGATTGACATTCTTGTAGGAGCAGCGTTACGTTGCAAAACTTTATAGAAAGAGATGGTTTCATTAAGTCAGTTGTGTTTAGTGATGAGGCTACCTTACATCTTTCTGGAAACAAAATGTAAGCTCTGGAGTTTAGAAAATCCCCATGGTTATGAAGAACATATCAGTGATTCCCCCAAGATGCAGTCATCCATTGCATGTTTTGTGCAGTCACCCATTAAAAAAAAAAAAAAAAAAGTGTATGGCCCTATATTTTTCAAGGAGGACACTAAATGTGGTTTCCTACCTTTACGTGCTGCAGACATTGCTTTTTCCGCAACTGGAAGAGAACATGGAAATTTTTATTTTCCAGCAGAACGAGGCACCCTCACACTGGCACCGGGATGTCAGGAGGGAACTCAACAGACGGTTATCAAATCAATGGATAGGACGAAGTAGTTATGAGGATCAGGTTCTGCTTTCTTATCCCCACTCTGACCACCAGATATCACACTGTGTGACTTTGTTTTGTGGGGTTGTGTGGGGAATAGCAGTTCCTGCGTAGTTGTTGCCTTAGTGACTGTGCAGAAATTGACGTTTGATATGGTTGTAAATTAAAATTCTCACGTAATGGATAACGTTTCTTGAAGTAATCTCCACTTTTCATGTAATTAAAGTCCAGGTTCACGACATAGGGAAATTGTAATAGACTTCGCACTATAGTACTCTACTTCCTATGCTAATGTGTAGGCTGTCATAAAAGAAAAAAAAGTCGACGTGACTTGAGTAACAAGGTTTCAGTGTGTGACTAGTAATTATTCTTCGAAATACAGACGCACAGTTAAGAGAATGATTTCTCAGGGTAGCTGATACGTTGTTCTTTCAACCGGGGAAATTTCCGAAGGATTGACAATAGTTCGTTTAAATACTCAAGGTGAGCAAATGCAATTGCGTATATAAAACATATGGAAACCATGCTCTAACTAAAATATTCAGTACTAGCAATATTAAATTCATCAAAGAACTACGTTTTGTGAGACGACTGCTGATTTTAGTTTCTCAAACATGTAAAATGTTGCTAACTTACTACATAAAAATATCTTACAGCCCATTAAATATTCACAAACACCGTACATATAAGAATGTTTTAGTACAAATAAATTGCGATTAGCAATATTGTCGACTGGTACCTGTCCATCTTGGCTTCACTTGGTGCGATGAAAATACAATTGGAATGAAAGATGCTTTGTTCTGTTGGCTATAATGACTAAAGGAAATTGGTTTCTCATCAATGTTCATCAACATACAGAAAGCTTTTTTTTCTTTCGTTTGAGGTTAAAAGTTACATTAAAATGGATTTTCCTTAAGTTGCCTTGTAGAGTCGGGGACAAAAGAACATACAGTATATAACCAAGGAACGATTATAAAGGCATAAATCAATAAGCCTCAATTTTCGCAGAGAGGCCTCAACTTTTAGAAACTCTTTCGCCAATAATTATCTAACTTCCTCTAAATTGGTTTCTTTACAGTACCTGACCAAACAGACTGCAGCACTCCGAGAAGTGAACGACTCTCGCTTGCGTATCTACGAACAATTAGAAGTGAGCATTCAAGATCTAGAAAGAACCAACCAACGATTAGCTACAGAAAATTCAACTGACAAAAAGAAAATAAAGAGGTGAGTAATGTTGTATTATTGTTCTTTGTCTGTAATTGGTATTGAGGTTGAAAAGGATATAAGAGTTTTTGATATTTTGGTTTTACGATCATTCATGCATAAGTATGAGTACAACCTAAACTAAAGTTTTGATCAGCACTAAAACTGTCAAAAGGGGATTAGAGCCATGTGTAGACCCTCAATGAATCAAATGTTGCTAGTATCGAATTCATTTGTTGTATTACTACATATATACAGAATCCGTGACAGCCTCGCTACTGATAACTTCTTAAAATGTACGAATGTATCATTTACTTGTACACTCATGTCCAAAATTATTGTCGCATGTCTATAAATATGTTGTTCTAGGAATATAATTTGATAACGAAATCACCCGGTATTTCTTATAATGTTAGTATGTGTATAATCGGCAAAGACATGTATGTATGTGGCAAATTTCATGTCAGAAGAGCAGTAAATAAGAACAATAAAACGAAAAAAACTTTCTTCTCCATTTAGCAAGATTTTGTTTTACTCATTCTAATTTTCGTATTTATAATTCTTTCCCTATGAAATTTACTACAAATATACATTTCCCGATTACACACACAGTATCAGTATTAGAAGTGCCCTGCAACATCATGATCAAATTATATTCTTACAAGAAGACAGTCATATATATGCGACAATCATTTTGTACATGAGTGTACATATTCAGTGTGGAGAGTACGGCCAGAGGAGCTTAAATATTGATCGAACAGGCTTCGGCTAGATTAGAGTTTGTTTTTTCGATCCGTTGTTCCGAGTATCAGTTATTCTGTCACCTTTTGCAGTTTTTCTTCAGACCCATCAGTCGGATGTCAGGAAGATATCTTCCCAGTATAGGCTCTGGTCGATTTCTTTCCTCTTGTTGGAATTTAGTTGATTGTTGGTAATTTTTGATGCAAATTGACCTAATATGTATCCGGAAATTGAAATTGTGCGTGGTAACATGTTGGCGAGTTTTGGGTGTATTATATGAATAACCACATTCTAATAAGTGTAAGAAACCAATTCTAGAACTTATCTCCTTATGTCTACATTTTATTAAATGTATTTCTCCGTTACTGAAGTCATTTGCCGCAAGTTGAAAAGATTTCATACACCAGTCCTTAACATCTTTGTATTGACGTCATAATTATCCGTTTTAATAGTGTAATATCCCACGTGGTACTGTATACAAACAATACTTTACGCGTGTTTACAAACACCACTACATGGTTTTACGTCGGGATACTACGCACCACGTGGATTCACTACGACCAACAGACGATGGACTTCTGGCTCTTCCTACGAAGCAGACGATTACATCGGAGTAGCAGCAGCACCGCCGCAGCCTGGAGGCCTATAAATTCGGCAGCAACCAGCAGACCAGTACATTTCACTGGTATCCCTCCTACTGTTTGCCACGGAACATTAGGAGTAACCTAACCCCAAGCCTCTAGTCTGTCACGGGACTCTTGGCTATTAATCTCATCCTGGCTTAGCCTGCTACAGGCTCTGTGACTACTAATCTCCTCACTGCTTGACACGGAGCTTTGGGGATTCTTATCGCCACTCTGCTTAGCCTGTCACGGGGCTCTGTGGAAATCCTGTCCGCGACTTTGCGGTCAAGGACTATCTATTTCTAACCTAATAATAAATTTAGAGGAGAATAACTTTAAATCTTTAAATACTGTTATTTAGTGAATTTTATAATAATAACCGATAGTGGGAGTCCATTCTGGACACTCATTTTGTCACCTTGCTTTACTTACAACCTATATGGGACAGTTTTACAATAGGTGCCTTTACCTCCTAAATTTTTATCCTTCTACCGTATCTTGTTACGTCCAGTGGCGTCGCCTTGTGCAGTTCACAAGAGCACGTGAACCGCCAAATATCGTGCGCTCTTTGTTACTCCTTAAGATAGTTAATAATATTTAGAATATTATTATATTGTAGTTTAGTTTCTACTCTCAGCTTACTTTACCCCTTGCGTATATGCATTCTATCATCACACCACGTTCACAGAGCAGCAAGCGTGATAGACTATTGTGTGAAGTACGGAAGGGAAGGGCGGGTAACTGAGAGGAAGAACTGCGGTCTCCTGACGTTCAAATAAAGATTTGCACGAGCAGCGTTGACAGCTATTGGTGACTAATTTCTAGTAATGTGGCGCTTTAAACGGGATTAAAGAGTGAACTGCAATTTAAAATAGAAAAATATAGTAGTATATAACTCATTCTTTCAATCAGTTATCTACATTTTTTATATCAATTTCTTGTAATGAAAATAAACTAATGGAATAAAATCACGGCTTTCCGCAGTCGTATCGAGGAGAATGGGAGGTTTAGAACCCTTTCCCAGAAATTCTTAAGTTAACGCAGAAGAAAATTAAATTTTAATTGATTTTCAAAACTTACTTTAAATATGTATAATCTCTGAGTTTTCTTTGAGCTACGGTTTTCCTGCCTGAATAAACTAAATATTTGTAAGAAAAGTAAATAACTTACTGTACTTGGTAACACTGCTACAGTTATAAATTTCACCTTCTGTATTGTGGGCACCTGAAGGAAATTTTGGAACTGATTTTTCTATTTCAACATTCATCTTAAACACATGCAAAATAGAAAAGGACGAAAATAAAATGAAATGAAATCTTTGAGTTTTACGTCCCACGGTTATGCCGGTTAGGCTAAAGGAGACGTTAGCCGTAACACTTCTGAAAAAAAATAAAAAGCTGAAAGGTTTTTTCTTTAGGAGGGGGT
This sequence comes from Thermobia domestica, assembly GCF_964235325.1. Taxonomy (NCBI): domain Eukaryota; kingdom Metazoa; phylum Arthropoda; class Insecta; order Zygentoma; family Lepismatidae; genus Thermobia; species Thermobia domestica. The sequence continues at coordinate 79,186,391 of NC_137456.1, forward strand.
ACGGAATTTACTTCGGACATTGTACTTTATGCGCAGAAACATTATTCTCTGTGTATTTCGAAGTAGCAAAAGTGAAAACGTTGTGTGGTGGTATTCTGTTTGACTTTTGTGTTAGCAAGAATTTATTATTTCTTTTCTGTAATTTCCGTCAGTTATGCACTGCTAGAATTTTTGGTGGGTATGCGTTCCACAGTTTTGAAAACTATAGCTTATATCCATCCTTATTCATCATTACATCTCTTAATTAATAAATATACGCTGAACTAAAAAAATAAATAAATAAATAAAAAATCTCGTATACCCATCTCGATAGGTTTGTAGTGTTAGGTTTTTTCCAAAATATTTTCTCAATACTAGTGACGCTAAGGCCTGTTCGATACGGAAGCATTTTTCGGAAGATTTCTTGCAAGAAAAATCTTTACCCTATTTTGTAGAGGATTCTGTTGAGCGATTGCAAACTACTGTATATCTTGTAGTACACTGACAGATTGTGAAAGTTTAGAAGGAAGTTAAACCAAATCGAACAAAGTTAACTATCATCTAGAGGTAGAAACTAAACTATGTCAAAATTTCAAAGTTAATTTAAAACAAAAAATGGTAGATACGTAGATTATAAAATGAAAATATTGTGTTTTGCTTTTCTCGGGTCTTATATGAAGGGAAATAGCTGTGGGCCTGAATTGTGTAATATATTTGCAACATCTGATTGAAAAAGCAAAGCAGTATGAAACTGTAATAAACACTCAATTATGCTAAATTTAACTATTATGAGCAGCAGTGGTGCACCCATACGGAGAATCTATCTGGTTCGGATCTCCCCTCAAAACTTAACTCTACATACGTTATACACTTTCATAATAAAACCATAATTGTTTAGTAGAGAAATGACTTATGTAACCTAAAGATCTTATGTTACACTTCATCTGAACTGTTTCTTTTCTTTAAAAAAAAAATCAAATTCTATTTTTTCTTAGAATATAGATGGCGAAACTTAACGATTACATATAGTTTCTCGGCTGTAGAATTATATAGAATCAATCGTATATAGATGTTGTGTCTTATAGTATTGAGCCCCTCTCCCGAACGTTGGACTCATCCAACAAAATTTTCTGGGTACGCGGCTGGAAAGTACGTCAAATATTCTTCGTTCGCATAATCATTTCTGTTAAGACCCATAATGATCTGGTAGAAAAAGAAGTCACATTCGCTCACTTTTGATTGATTGCATAAGTTTGAGGTGTTTGAATATGCCAGATGTCTTCATTAGGAGTCCCAAGATTCTAGTAGCTCTGGTGTTTTCCGTGGTTTGGTTGATTTCATGAAGTGTCCTGTCCTAATTTCTATAGAACGTAAATTCAAAATAAACAGTCATGAAGTGTATTGAGACAAAATTGCAAAAGTACTTGGACAAAGCGTTCGTAATTAAAGGTGCCTCTCTGCATCTATCATAATTTGATACATTGCATGTTTCGTGTATACTGTTAACAGTTAACAAAACAGCATACCTGGCAATTCAAATATACCAGATAGTAGACGTTTGCAATCTAATGGAGATTCCATTTAGTATATTGTCGTGAAATTGGTGGTGAGTCTGTAGAAAGAGAATGGCATACAACAAAATTAATGAAAATCGTAGTAAGTAATCAGACGTTGACTTCAGAAACTGAAAGTTGTTTTACCATATTAAAGACTGTAAAAGCATTTAAAGGAGTGCCGTAGCTCAAAATAGTCTGTGCATTAGCTATAGTATCAACAAAGGAAAAACATTTTAAAAAAACTAAACTTCAGAAGAGTTATTGACAAGTTGATTGCCGAGAAGAACATCAGAAGTGATTTAGAATGCTGAATGAATTTTAGAATTAAAAGTTTGTAACGGCTGTGAACTACCAAAAGTTGTCACGAGACGCCACTGGTTACGTCCCTCAGAGTTCCTTTTCAACCAAAGACCCAATCAATATTTCATCTTTTTTAATTACACCTAATAGTTCTCAACACTTTTTTATTGCTTTTCCCTTTGACCCAACTATTTTTTTTTTCTATTCTTCCCCACGCCCACATTTCGAAAGCTTAGTGTTTAGTTGCCTTTTGTAGTGTTCGGTTTTGGCCCGTAAAGTGCAAAACTCTACATGAAGCATTTGATCAGTCTGTTTGAAACTTATTATTTAAAGATATTTTTTTTCATCCTAAATCTTTCTTGTGCTCTTTGTATCCTTGTTTAATTTACGTGCTACTTAGCTACTGAAAGCTAGCCACCTATTATTTCATCTCTTACTTATATATTTGATACGAACTTAATACTAAATTTGACATACTTTAACTATATGGAAACTTGCACATTCATTGATCGTTCTTATTCTTAGTGAATGTTAAAAGTATTGTTTGTAATTTGATACTTTTTTCTAGTCTATGTACGAGCATAGATGCTTTGGAGTCAAAATGCGAGGAACTTCAGAGAACGCTGGACGAAATGCAAGTGGCCGAAAGACAGCGAAGGCGTCGGGAGAGACGTCGACTGGCTGTCAAAGAAGAACCCACACTTCGCAGGGTTATCAGCATGGAAAATGGGCTCTATCAGGTGAGATTTTTTTTTTTTTTTTTTTAACTCAGAACATTTTTAGGCTATTAATACAAATTAATAACTATGTATGTACACTAATGCAATTTGCTTTAGTAGCTAATAACTAATGAGGTCTATAAGCTGTTGTAAGAAGTTACATTCATAGTTAAATGGCTAGCGTTTGTGCCTTTGGTGCTGAAGAAGAGACTTAATCTTTGGATTAAATTCATGCGATTCATATGCCACGCCAAATTATACGCCGAAGTCGTGTTACCTTGATATCGACAAGAAACGTTAAATCGAATATATATTTGTTTCATCTTTTTTTTTTTTTCTTCAGAATGAAATCAAGTAGTTCGCCACCTATCTGGAATCAGTCAGATTCAGGTAACCAAGAAATGTAAATACAAAATCGTAAAACAAAGAAACTACTATTCAAATACGAAACTTAATGGTGAGCATAATCAGTGGGATTTTCAGGAAAGTTTTATCCTGCAAATCCGAGTTTGAGATCCTAACTTGAGGAGTGTAGATGAAACCAATCTAAATTCTAGTTAGGCTCAAACTTAACGCAAAATTGAATTAATAAATTGTGTAGAGGTTCAGTACTTCGAAATACTTTTGAAAGGCATATTAGAAAAAAAAATCCCTTAAACTGAATTCTAAATCTTAATTGATCTCGATTATTGGTAGAGTATAATTTAAAATGGGGTGCAAATTCCCGTTGTCTGAACTGCAAACGAATAAGCAGAACGCCCAACTTTACATCTACCGTAATTCATATAATACATTCATACACTTCAAAATTGCATGAAGAGACCAATAGTGGTGGAGATATAGTACATACTCCGGAAATCAAAATTCCGCTTTGTCTTAATAAGGTGCTTATAAGGTGCTCGAAATTCTAATATTAATGATAAGACTAAATAAATTTGTGTATCGGTCCGAAAGGTATATCATATTTACTTAGCGACCTTTGTGAAGAAGAGTAAGAAATAAAAACAACTGAAACACATTACAACAGTCACGTTAAAAATTGGAAATTTCCTCTGATCTAATTCTTTTGTTAATTTCCGAATGAGTAGATCAACAAGTGGTCTACTCATTGAAATTTAAGAACATTCTTGTAGTTATTTCGTTCCACTGGTAGTTTTAATTTTTATTCAAATTATTTTTTTATTTTGTACTGTCATTAAAATAATACATACTGTTTAATTACATGATATAAAATGTTCAAAATAAATTATTATTTTATTGCAGTATTAGAGTATTGTCTTGTCTTGGATCATTTATAAAACGTACGTATGACAATTCATTTTGTAAAATATGTACTTTAATTTTGACACAGTGTATCTGAATCAGTGAACCAAGAGTCGAAACATGGTAAGGATTAACCTTTTTATTGTTTATTATTAAATGTTAAGTTTCACTTACGTCAAACTGTTACAGTAGTTCTAATGTATTACTAAATATATTCCAACTAAAAATAAACCAAATAATGTGAACTTTAACATTTCAATAAGTTTACATAAATTTTAATAAGTTTATTTAATTATGCCAAATCTTAATTATTTCTAAATGAAAGGTTTTTACATAAATGACGGGAGAAAAAAATAAACTGAATACACACACGTAATAGCGAACATAATAAATGCTTTATACTTAAAAATTCATTTTTCTCTATCATAGCGGAGTACAATATTCACAAAAGAGTTCATTTTGTTCCATAATATTTTGTAAATTCTAAATTACTACTAAGTACATGTATGTATAATAACTTTGTGTGAGGTTGTGTATGTTGAATCTGAAAAATGAAAGCTAATTCAGACTTGTTTGACATATTCCCTATTAATGAAACTAAAATGTGACATTGTTGCCAGGCTATCAACAATAATGAAATTTTCGAAAAACTATATTCTAAAGACTAAGGTTAAAGTGTTGATACTTTAGGGATTACACATGAAGGGATTTCCAATACTTACAATATTTCAACTAGTTTTGTTTTTTGAAGATTCACATTGTGAAAATAACTTCAATACTATTTGAGTATAGGGCTTATCTAGGCAAATGACGCAACTACGAAACGAGATTATTTATTTCTACTATAGTGGAATAGAAAAATAAGTTAAATACCGAAGTTTCTGTGATAGTGAAAAATATTAAATGTTATTAAACAGAAAAGCTATATAGAAATAGTTACCTGTTCGAAAGCTATTGACAAAAGAATTTTTTTCAGAAATTTACATTTGAACGTGACTGTTGATGTCGAAATAAGAATCTTGTTTGTAGTTATAAATAGGAAAAAAATCAATCAGCGTGTTAATAAATCCAATATTTATACTCTCACCTTTCAGTGGTACACAGACGACGACTTGCGGAAGGACAGGTTTTCTGATGACAAATTCAGGAGCTCGTCTTTTACGAGGCTTTCCAACAGATTGGTATGATGATCAAAGCAAACAGATTTTGCTAATTATGCATGTATTACTTGGCATGCAATTTTACTTGTAACACCTTGAAAAAAAAAATGGGATTCGTTCTTTGGGGAAGATGTGTTCGTGTGTGTTAGCTTACAAACACACTTGCCTTTTACAAACTTTCTCTTAAACATGACAGTTATTAATTGAAGAAATGTCTTGGTAAATTAAAGTTAATTTCATGGTTAATTTTATAAAGAGAAGAGGACAAATCTCCAAAGGTAATTCTGGTATTAGTTTCGTAATAGCAGATTTCTCGTCCGAAGCAATGAAATTTCCCGATTAGATGTAGAATTTCCGCCAACTAGTAATTGAAACATAGCAGCAACGACTGTGCACATGCTAAAATAAATAAATAGGAGTCTCTTTGTGTTTCGTTCTGTCTTCTCAGACTTTGTATTCTGGGGTTGTTGCCTATGCCAGTTTAAATGGGTAAAAAAATCAGTCATCCTTGAGATTGATAAGTGTCTGTACATGTGACTATATGAAACAAACGTGCTAGAAAAGTCGAGAATGTCAAACTTCCAGTTTTCAGCTAATTTTAAAGAAACAATGCAAACTGACAACAAGGGCGCAGATTTCTCTAAATCTGGGGGGGGGGGGCATTCAGATGCAGAAGGCATATATGGGGATTTTACGACAAATTGCATTCAAATTATGCCAAATATTGTATATTCTTAAATACAATAAGGGGGCCCTTGACTGACAGCTCTGGGTAATTCTAACTTTATTAGTTTTTAAATTGGAAGAACGTGTGAAAAGCAGGATATTTAAATGAATTAAAAATCTCATGAAGAAATACTATACGCATTACATTTGCATGAAATTATTTTATTACTATTACAAATGTTTTCTAACAATATCTGAAAATTACATTCGGATAACATAAAATTTTTTCCTTGGTTTAAATTCTTCTATAAACAGTAAATATTAGAAAATGTAGTCATAAAAATGTGATCCTACTTCTATCCTACAATAACAATAGTTGTTGCATGCAATATTTTGAGATTCATCACTTTGTATAGGAAACATTCGTATTGTCCAAAATGTCCTAAATTCGATATTAAAGGTTGGTTTACATGACCCTAAAATTTTTCACATTACTTGTAATGTATCCGCATTTCATTAAAAGAGAACAAAAGGCAGAAACAGACTACTAAAAAAGAAACAGTGGTACCTCTTTTCTTTTTTCCTCATTTTAAAAAAAAGGAACATAGAGGTAGCAAAAATGGACTAGTTTCTTATAAAACACCCGTTTACGTTTAATTTAAACATTTTCAATGTACTTTATATTCGTTATATTCCGCACTTCTGACCAGTCTCCTTTAGCCTCAAGGACACAATGGTAGGACGTTAAATTAAAAAAAAAAAAAAAAATCCACGTTTCATGCTTCAAATGCACTCACATATATTAACATTGATGAATGGAAATATTGTATTAATAATGTACGTGAAATTTATTGTAGGGTTGTTTGAATTAATGTAGCATTATGCATTAAAAAAATGCATTTAAACTAAAATAGGAGCAGGACTTTATTCAAGAGGAAGAATTTAAAGTAAATTATGCATATTGAAAGTCAAAAGACGTATTATTATAATAATGTCGAGCGTACCTCTTTCGAAACAGAAAACTTACTTTTATTTTCCATATATTCGATTATTTTATGTACGTAAGTATTTATCATATTGGAGTGAGAAGTAATCGATATCAGAATGTTTCTCGATTACTTTGCAATCTTTGGGAGGATCTACAGGAGAAAATGAAAAATATAAATCAGCTTAGTCTTGAGTTCTGGAAATTATGGGATTGTAGGGAAAATGAACTCTAAGAACATAGCAAAAATATATATTTTACAGGACACGATATGAAAATTTTAAAGCGTGTCTCTCACTTGAAGTAGTTAGTAGTAGTATCTAATTCAAAAATGCTGCTGCGAGAGAAATTTTTAAAATCGATGTATCTTGATTCGAGAGATTATGCGAGACTCATAATTTTCTATAGAAAATTGATTCCTTAGTGTCCCAAATGCTTTAAATTGGATGTTATGATTAGTCTACATGATTCTAAAATTTCCCACACCACTTCTTTTTGTTATGTGGTCTCCAAATTCATTTTCCCGATTAATTCTAAGCTTATAATTCTCAATCATTAGAGTTCTATTTTGCTCAAATAGATATTTTGGGTTACTTTGAGTAGAATCCTCTCCTAAATATTGTAACAGGAATGGTGTGTCTTTCCATTACTTATGTGTCTACGTGTAATGTAGTCTGTTTGACTGCCCAATCCATATCAGAATTGGACTTGCACAAAAATACTTTTCTTAACCTATGTATGCTCTGTTAATATGATAGCTTGTCTATCGAATGTAGGGGAATCAAATTTTCTTTCAAATGTAATTTTTCTTCATTGATTGTCATCCTGCTTTCTAATTAGATCTGGCATATTTTAAGCTGAGTATTTCCAGAATTATGCTAATTGCAATCAAAATGTACAATTTCACTGCTTATTTTGTGGGGATATTCAATGTATGTACCTATGTCTGCATTAATTATAACCAGTCTTCTTTGCTTCTGTTCTTGTTCGTATTCAGTTTACGGTACCTCTCCCTTTCTATACTATCTATAGTGTATCACTTCAGTATTTTATCTATGTAGTCAATAAAACTATTTTAAATCTGTTATCCTATTGTAATCCATTATTAAGCGATAATTAATTCCCAGCAATGCTTTATTCGTAACTATAATCGTGTCTGGATGCAGATTATGAATTATGCTTTTTTGTGTATTGTCCTATTTGACGATGCTTTAAAAATTCTGCTTTGTTTTGAAATAGCACACACACACACACGCTACACATACATGTATTAACTGGAATTAACTTGTATTTTATATTAATTACTATGATCTATTGCATGGTAGAGTTAGTATTTGTACAGTTAATATGTGCACAATTTTTCTCAATGCAGTCACTAATAATTCTGATTTTTTTTCCTACCAGAATCATTGAAATGATGAGGTAAAATAGAGAAATGTAAATTTCTTTTTATTAAAATTAAATTTGAAATGTGTGTATATAGTATGTTTTTTTTACTTAAATTTTGAGTTTTCACTTTGAAATTAAATCGCTCAATTAAATTCACTAGTCAATAACGTCATCAGCAGATCTACTCAGAAGAGGCTATTAGAAATTGTAACAGACGCTGAGAAGTACTCGAACATATACCGTCCTATATTTAGCTTTTGACTCTCATATTTCCAAGAACAAAGTTGAAGTACACTCATTAGGGAATCTGTCTTGAAATCTGCTGAAAGACAGATTATTTTTATAAAATTCACTTTAAATGTTTTATTTTTAGTTGTATTTCAAAACAAAAGTAATAATGTATGTCATATGAATCGTCCAATTCCAAAACTTCTCTTGTCCACTTTTCTGGAATGTATTTTTTCGTCCTATTTGCTTTGCTAATACCTAATTTCAGCTGGTTTATCCCATTAATGGTTCAGGTATTTACAATACTTATTTTAATCGTTCTCAGTTAAGATAACAAAGAAAAAACGACTTCCCGAAAAATATGTAAAATGGACAAGAGACTTTTTGCAAACGGACAACACACATGATATTGCAAAACAAATATCTTTGATCTTGGTGATTTGACAAAATGCGCGAAGTTGCTTGAAAGCTTAAGCCTACTGAAATAGACCAGGAATAGGATTGGTTAAATATCTACTTTGTAAGTAGTGTGTTATGGATTACGGGTACATATAGGCCTAGACAGGGACATAGCCAGAGTTTTGAGTATAGGGGGGAGGCATATTTGCAAATGGAATAACCCCCGTATATAGACACTGTCCCACATATATAGTATATAGTAAAAGTATACTTACATTCAATACCTTCTCGTAAAACATTTAAAATAAAGCATTATGTTGCAAAACCCAGCAATGGGAAAGCATCTTCCTACCCTCTGAGTCGAATCGAACTTTCGGTTTTGCCTTAGTCGGTTACAAAGTGCATTCGCATATATTTGTAGCCCTTAGTACCTCAAGGCGACTATAAGGTTCTAATCACTCTAAGGCTGGAAGAACCTCGCAATATTAACGAAAATGACCCCCGGCCCCCAAAGTTACTGATCTCTACTCTTATTACTGTTCATTTAGTGTTTAAGGAATAACCTGTAAGTGGATTTACAAAATAACCTTTTCTTAGAAGTATGAATAATTTTAGTTTACTGTGGATAATTTTTTCATTTGTCGGATAAAAACAATTTGTAATTTTAAATAAATATTTGAGGAGGCCAAGCCAAGATTTGGGGAGGCCGGTGCCCCCCTTTCCCTTAGCTACGTCCCTGGGTCTAGATTACAAGTTGGGAGATCATAGGTGCAAATCCTGACTCGGATATGTTTATTACGAAGAAAGAAAAAAAGACATGTATAAACATGTAATTAAAGAGCATACCATTTGTACACAAATAACGAAAGATGAAAGCACGTGTGGTTTAGATTTCCACATTAATATTTAGATCCATATCTCATCCTCACTGTTGAACAGAAACGCTAAACTTCAAACGAACAATCAAGTGTACGTTAAACTTCAAACTATGTAAGTGAAAGCAAAAATCTAATTGCACAACACATTGGGTTAAACAAATGAACCCATAACTAACGATTAATGGTAAAATACTTAGGTCTTATGAGACAATATGAGCAAAATAGCCACACTAATCTTGTAATCACTTGATAACTTCTGTTCTTTGTTTTGTTTTGCAGAAGGATGAAGTGAATGGGGCGGAGAGTTCAGCCGAGGAAGAGATAAATACCCTTCTTTCTCAGATTCAAGATCTGAGGACTCAGAAGGAGAGAGAACACAATCGAGTGGAAGAACTCGAAGAGCAAATGGTTTCCTTGGTGCAGGTTTGTTCTTTCTATTCTTTTCAGGGTTAGCAGAGTTGAATTCCTCTGTCATCTATATTTATTAGCCCATTGGTTTATATAAGGATTTTTCTTTTAGAAATTGACTTCAAGTTTAATAGTTTGATTTTAGTAATTTATTTTTTTAAATCTAATTAAATGTCCCTTACTTCATGAAAATTAAATTTTGTGATTAATAATTTTAATATTTAACTAGTTGAACCTGCGCTCTCTACATAACGCATCATTCACATATGAGCATGAATCTCCTTGTCATTCCTCACATAATCTGTACGTCACTTTACAGACACAAGTGAAAGAAGTCTTGATAAAACTCGGCAAGGGTACCATAAAGAGATTTTTTTTTTTCGATTATTTTTTCAATATCTCGCACAGTTTGCAAGGTTTGAGCCTACTTGCGGTTGAAGTTTCTAATTCATGTATGATCAGTGTTTTCTTTCTTCTTGCATGCAGTATGTAATAAGCAAATACATTATACACACAATTAATTATAATGTCAGTGATATATGGTGTTCATTGGGCAAAACCAACAAACAATAAAAATTCATCTTAGACTGGAGAAATGGCTATCTTTAGTTTATTATTTGGCCATGAAACAAACGCCTGAGATATACAACAATGTGGTGTTCGAATGCATAACTTTGTAGGATATGATACTTTTAAAATTTCAACACTTCCAGTGTACCCCTAACAAATGTAATAAAAAAAATTACGGTCAAGTTCTTTAAATATTCAATTAGAACTGAACAATTTGCAGAAAATTTAGTCTAAAAGCGGAAACAGCACTTTCTAGCACTTGTTGTTTTCGAGATCTCATTGTCGAAAGGATTGTGTTCAGATCTTTTCTTAGGAGACAAACACACAAATCTAGCATTTTAATATATAGATACGTTAATTTAAGTACTATTAAAGAACTAATGATAATGCCACTAATAAAAAATGCAGATTCAGGATCTTCCTAATTTGAGGTATCTGAATCCAATGGAATTATTTGCATATATATATATATATATATATATATATATATATATATATATATATAATATCCGTACATGAAATCACGAGAAAAATACTTCAAAGTTAGGATATTTATATTCCAAATTTGAGATCACTTTTCTAGGGAGCCCATGGACGCATCTGTTTAAAAATAGGTTTCATTGACTTTAGTGTTTTCAAATTACTAGTAGTATGTTCATTAGTTCTTTGTGTATATATATCAGTAAAATCAGTAAGATGTTGTTATTGAAATGCTATTTAATCATCAAAAAGAGAAAATACCCCTATAAAACAATGGGCTAAAAAAGAAAAAAGTAGGTAGCATACCTACTTAACTCTGTTAACAAATAGCCTTCTCTTTTTGGCCATCCTTATGACAAAATGGAATTTGATAATAATGGAAAACTAAGTAAAATCCCCTACCAAACTACAGTCTATGTTCATCATTGCCATCTTTAAAGACTGCAAACTGACTCGTACATAATGTTGACATGACAAACAAAATCGAACATCCCCACTAACTAAACGGTGTTCACTGTTAGTAATTTTAATGTAAACAAAGTGAAATTGTATCCCTTCGCCATTTGGTGAAGTGAAAGACCAGCGATTAGTGACGAGACTTCACAATGGCGTAATGTATGGCTGTTGAAATTTCTCGTCAGTGAATATTCTCTTAGTGATGTAGGAAGGTAATACCTTTTTTTCCAATTTTCATGTTTGGATCTTGATATTTAGGAATAAATTAAAAACTTATTTAGTGGTTTATTATGGGTTCTAAAATTGAGTCTAATTACTGTGATTTCACCCCTTTGTGTTCCATCTTGGCAAACAAATACCAACCGATCATGTTAATGTTTAGTTTAATATTTTAACTTTTGTTTTAGTTTCTGAAATACTGATACAGTCAGGATTAAGTACCTACTGTCTATTGTTTGCAATAACCTACCTTTTTTTAAACTATGCCAGAAACTAAGTCAGGAATTCGTTTAGCTTGTTTAATTTGAATCGTACAGGATTTAACAAATGCCAATATAATTAAAATGTAATGATAATTGATTATATATCCTTTAAGGACCCGCGCCAAGGGCCCTCAACTAGGCCAGTCCGACACTGGATAGATATAGACTGAACTGACCCGTATTTGTTTCTTCCAGGAAAACGCAGCTCTGCAAGAACAACTACTCATTCTGAAACAGAAGGAAGACCAAATGAAATCCCTAGAAGAGGAAGTAATGGCCCTCGAAGAAGTGAGGTAAATACCTTCGCTTAAAATAGCTATAGCAGGACAGAAATGTAGAAAGACTACACTCGTAGTAGAGGGCAAAATTGTTTTAGAACATTAATTTTTCAACTTTTTCTAATAATAATAATAATAATAATAATAATAATAATAATAATAATAAATATTATTATTATTATTATTATTATTATTATTATTATTATTATTATTATTATTATTATTATTATTATTATTATTATTATTATTATTATTATTATTATTATTATTATTATTATTATTATTATTATTATTATTATTATTATTATTATTATTATTATTATTATTATTATTATTATTATTATTATTATTATTATTATCTCTCCCTAAATACTTTGAAAATTTGCATACACGTACTGGATAAAGTTAAGAGTGTAGGAAAATTAATCGATTATTATAAAAAGTTAGTTTTCAAACAAAATAAATATGTATTCTTGTCATTATCAACGTTTGTTGCAATAGACATTGTCAAAGATTTTTAAAAAAATGAGATATATAATCAAATTGTATATGACACCTCACTAAGTAGAAACAGCCATAACACTCCAGTTATCTATGTAACTTCCAAATATATAGAGTTGTCTTAATCATAGTGTCATAGTGTCCACACGTAAAGTTTCTTATTGATCTTTTTTTTTTTTTTATTTGTACTTATTAATTACAAGGTAATCAAAAAACGCTCTTACCGTTTTTGACGTCCCATTCAATGAAGCGCTCAGAGGAGATGAAGTGACTTATGCACCGGAAAAGCGATCGTGGGTTGGTATCTATTAACCTGCACTAATTCAGGCACATTGTTTGCACACACAGTATGAACAGTTCATCTAGCGTCGAAGAGAGAGAGAGAGAGAGAGAGAGAGAGAGAACGAGAGAGAGAAATTATCGAAGCAGCTCGTTCACGGTTGTTTGCTGTATGACTTTAAGATGGTCGTTTCAGCAGCCGCATAAAGTCGTCGAAAACGTCAGGCATTTGGGAAAGATGTTCTGAAAAAAAAAAAAAAAAAAAAAAAAGCACCAGAATTCCAGGTCGGGTGATCTGAGTTTTTGAGATGCTTCCCAAAAGGGCGATCACAGGTGTTGGATGACAAGGCACTGAAGGCAGTCATAGAGGATAGTCAAATGTGTGGTAAACTTGCCGAACGTTTCCAGGTTTATGAGGAAAGAGACTTCGTCTGTTCCACATAGAGAAGGTGTAAAAGTTGAGCAAGTGGGTATCCCACACATTGTCGCCGCCAACAAGAAACAACGAGTGACAGCTTGTTTATCGCTGCTGTCTCGGTACACGTGTATATTTGGTCGAGTGCTCATGAGTAACGAGAAATGGGTCCAGTATGAATCTCTCAAGCGAACCAGATATCACTACCCGACCCTATACCTCACATCTAAAGATCCACGCAAGATCTGGTAAACTAGTCATCAACTGGCGCATTACTATCACCAAGCTACATATAATTGTGGACCTGTACTCCTGACAGTTGTAACGGATGCAACATGCATTGGAGTAGAAGGAAAAAAGCTTTGGTTGATCGTAAGGTACCCTATATACTACGAGACCACATGTAACAAGGTCTACCAAGAATACCATTCAGCACCTTAATTGGGTGACTGTATCATCCACCATACTTACCGAATCTAGCGTCACCATATCACATGTTTCATTCACTGAACAGCCATCGTGAAAAGCCTTCGACAATAAGGCAAACCTGCAGCATACACTCACGGACTTCTTTGCGTCCAAGACTTTAGAGTTTTATTGCCAGGACATTGCACAACTGCATGAACATTGGCAGTGTGTGTTGACGTTGACTGAGATTACTTCGAGACCTAACCCTGAATATCATGCGCTGTATGTCTGTCTGTTTCTGACGGTCACGGAAGACGAGGACTTTTTTGATTACTTTGTAAATGTAGCTTTGTTTTATACTACCTGAATGTGTACAGGTAAATACTTTTAAAAATCTAAATTTCCATGTAGATAAAGTGAGCAAATATGTTTTTATTTATTTATTAATATAGGCAAGGGCATCTATGTGGTCGGTGTTTGCGTAGCTTGGATGTGTCAGGCGATGTCTCTTCATTACTGGAGAGCCCAGACGAGGAAGAAATGGCAGTGGATGAAGACATTTCTGTGCATTCCAGACAAGACAATAAATGCTCCGAACTTCAACTAGTAAATCAGGTAATATACACTTACTGAATTAAGAACTGACTTGAAATATATTATTAAGTGAAAATTATACTTCACCTCGTAAAGTAAATCTTTTTAAAATTAAATTTTCACTCACTTTTAACTGTTACGTTTGTAACACCTGCTCTGTAACAATGTAGATCCCAAAAATAAAATTACGAGTGCGAAGAAGACAGTAACTGAAACTGAGGGGTGCAATATTGAACTTACATAACATATACAGGGTGTTTAAAACAACATCGATATTGGAGAGGTAATTCCTGATACCAAGATAAGACAAAAAATATAGACCAATCTGGGTGCACAAATACTTCCTTTCGGAGTTATAGGTTGCCGAAAACATGAAAAAATGAACTTGAAAGGTCCATAGCTCCAAAACTGGGGGACCCACCGTAGCTGGGTCAACACTGCACTTAGGAACTAATATGCGCGCTATCCGAAAAGTTTCAGAATCCAAAAGTACTCACAAACTGTCTCTCTAAAAATGGTTGCGAAAGTACCGCAGGATTCTGAAACTTGGCTATTTGGGTAGAAAACATACTAGCTCCTAAGTGAAATTTTGACCTGACTACGGTAGATCACATAGTTTAGGAGCTATGAGCCTTTAAAATTCATTTTTTTCATGTTTTCGGCAGCCTATAACTCCGAAAGGATGCATTTGTGCACCAAGGTTGACCTATACTTTTTGTCTTTTACCCTGTGAATGTACTTGCGCTTTTGTCATGTGCATATAACTTGAAGAGTAAATCAGTGGCTAGTCTGAATTCTAGTGGCAGAAATATGTAGTTTTACCCTATAGGTCCGTTTTTTAGATAAAAGGCGAATGGTGATACAGTGAATAATAATTAAAAAAATGGTGATATGAAAAAGGAGAAAGGGTGATTGTTCACCATTAACTTACATCATTGCGCCCCTTAGTCATTTCTATTTTTTACTTTTATTTTATTTTTTAATACCTATTATGTTCTTTTAGTTACAACTAAATATTTTTTATTAGACACTACACACAATCCAATTCGTGTTTATTAGTCTATAAATTAATTTTATTATAACATATTGGTGTTCACAAGTATTGTGAATTTTCTATTCGTGACAATTACGTCGAGATCTCGATCATTTTTGTGTGTAGAATGTTGCCAACATCCTTTAATGAATCACGAAAAAGAGACGCATGAAATTCCATGCCAAGAATAAGTAATCTTATTCGAAAATTGCATTTAGTGAAGGAATGCAGAAATATACTGATAAATTTTCAGGAATTAACAAACTAAAAGTCTTACAGTCTTTTTGTTTTAAATTAATAATTCAAATGTTCTCTTTGAAGCTTATTTTGCGTCATGACTTCAAATAAGAAAGCTAATTTATTTCTCTTTGTTCGCGAAGTGAACAATGATAAATGTTGAATGACAAGGAATTATATTAGTTTTGTTATGTAACGCCTACTTAGATAATGTAATCAGGGGGTGAAATGTCAGTTCTTGGATACACTGATCCCAAGTGTATACTTAGCTAAAATTTATCCAAAAAATTATACGATGGATATATACAGTGAACACTTTTTCATTCCTGAATATAATACAAATTCATTTTTTTAAAATTATTCAATGTAGCAGGTATAAACGATGAACAATGATAATGACAAGTGTAAGAGTTAGTTTTTCTAGATTCTTTGCTGCGTCTTCATAGAATAAGCAGAAATTCTTGTTTCTTCATATGCCAATAACATTATCTTAATATGATTCTTCTGCTCATCTGGAGTTGTTCGTAAAATCTAGTATAGTTAATGAGGCAGCTTTTAATTCGTAACTTAGTCACAGTTGATCCTTAATGGAAACTAATTGGGAGGGGATGGGTGATTGTGTGTTGATAGGAAATTTAATAGTGTTGGAATTAAATAAGAATATTAAAAGAAAACTTGCCAGTATTGTCTATGAATATTAGAGCGCAAAACCGTAACTTTGTTGAAAACCAAATGATCTTCCACTTACCTGACTGATAAATTAATAATAGTGTCCGCAATACCAAGCAGACATAAGAAATTTTATCTTAAAACTTTTTCGATATCTGAGTGAACACAGATGTTTACTAACTAAATGCTTAACGTTATATGTAATGCAGTAGCGTACACAGGAGTTTAAACCTCGAACCCTCCCGCCTTGATGCCACTGATATAATATATCGCAGGTCTGATGGAAACATTGGAACTCAGTTTTTTAAAAAATGCACAGTTGTGGATTTACGTATTTTATCAATATTAATTCTTAGCTTCATGATTTTATATTTGTTACTAGAACTAGATCTATCGACGGGAATTTTTTGCTTTCATAACTGTAATATGTGTTCTATTTTTCTCTCCTCTTTGATAGGGACTTGTTTAAATACTTGTATTTGTTCTGTAAATTTTTAGTTCTAACAGTACCTATTGTA
The DNA here is from genome assembly GCF_964235325.1 of Thermobia domestica. Classification (NCBI taxonomy): domain Eukaryota; kingdom Metazoa; phylum Arthropoda; class Insecta; order Zygentoma; family Lepismatidae; genus Thermobia; species Thermobia domestica. The sequence continues at coordinate 79,203,241 of NC_137456.1, forward strand.
AATGTAGCAATGTATAGTTTAACAGAGATGCCACTATGGGAGAAAATAGTGTTATTTTGAAGTTTGTCCCAATTCTGGTTCTTTTACGCGTATTATTTTATTGATATAATATCTGCTAAAATATAACTTCGTTCTTTATGTTCTAATTTTCCCTAGTTTGCCTGAGGCCGCGGTGGCTCAGTGGTAGAGCGTTCACCTCTGGTGCTTGGGGTCCCGGGTTCGATCCCAGCCCCCGCCACGTGAATTTTGTGGTGGACAAACACCGTGTGCGTGGGTTTTCTCGGGGTTTTCCCGTTTCCTCCCACTTTCTTCATTCCACCATTTCATTCATTACTCATCATCACCGTCTCCTTTAGCCTAACCGGCATAACCGTGGGACGTAAAACTCAGATTTCATTTCATTTTTCCCTAGTTTGCCTGGGTCGAAAGTATTAAATTTTACATCTTTACTGTATGCTGAAGTGTTAAATACTATATGAAATTTTCTTCTACAGTATTCAAATACTGTTGAGTTTTGTAATCGTGATTATGTTTACGGTTGATAATCATGATAGTATACATACAATTAAAAAGCAAACTTGAAAGTGTAATATTTTTAATTCTGTAGCCTATCTTCAGCCACAAAATCAGAGAAAGTTACTGCTATGGTATCGAAACTACGCATTAGAGTTTTGTTTTACAATAGTATATGCAATACTGTATTTCACAATAGTAAATGAGTTTTTCTTTTCATATACACTTGTGGAAACGTACACACACACATTTTGAGCCGTATTATCGAGGCTTAATGTTATTGTTTAATCACCGATTTTGTGTGTAGGAATTCATAAATCTAGGTTCTGTAATCGTAGTTACTTTTATGTAACATATGAACAGATTATGTAATGATTTTAACATCTTTCGACAAACTCACCAAAAAGTATGATTATATATATATAACCTTTATCCTCTGAGACACACACCAGAACTTGTCAGTCTTAATGGGCATTATCAATATAATTGCAATTCTATGCTGGTCTTCACATTTTTATTTCCAAAATACTATAACAAATCAAATTTGTTGCAATTAATTACATAATATTTGGAATTAAGAGGATATCAAGTGGAATCGTAACTTATTACTGATAAATTACTAAATCTTAGAGTAAACGGGTAAAACGTAAACATTTCTAGAGTAAAAAGAAATTTTAATTTCATTATGTTGCTGCAAATATATGAAATTATATTCTTCGAAATATGTGGCATCTCTGTTATGTAATTAGTAGAATGCAGTTGTAGGCAGTAAATGCAAGTGTAGTGTATCTTTTTGTCCTCAGGCGCCCTCGTGTACATTATCAGATCTACTCCTCCACCCATTCGTAGCTTGGTTTACTCTTATGGTTGAGGTATTTGTGTGGCTTAGAGATGAATGTTTAATTCCGTATATTGATTGGCAATGGCGCCTGCATCAGTGGCTATTGATGCAGAATGCCCATCATCTTTAGGTAGGTACTGCGTTGTGTTGGCAATTGGTGAAAGTTATTCCGCCTTCTCTACTAACATTTTCTCAGAAGAAGATAAAAGTAACCTCGTAACACTCTTAGAGAGAAATTAGACCTCCTTCTGACCCCAAATCCCTGTTTTAACAAGTAGAAAATAAATAAAATAATTTTATAGATCCGATTTGATTTCGGGTTCTTTTTTTAGTTGTAGCTTAGCAGGAAGCATGGTGAACTTTTAAATCTGAGTTCATGCCAATGGTTTAGTCACGAATGTTCACTTGTTGTGGTTTCATTAAAAGATTGTTCTTCGAGTTTTTCCTGTATCCATATTCTATGAAGCTCGAACTTTCAAGCTGACAGTAAATTTTGAAAGAAGAAAATTTTCTTTCTAAATTCGGCGCTCTTACATATAAATTGGATTGAGACAGACTATAATTTCAATTTATCTCTCCCTTCTGTATTGAAATGTTCCTGTGCAATGAGTTATACTGTATTTTTTAACAACAAAGACACCAATTCCCTGGTATTAGGGACACGATGGTGTATATGACCAGCCGGCGTAACAAACTCCGTACATGTTCAGGGAACAGGTTGGAGTCACCAGTTAGTAAGGAAGCAGTGTGTTGGAAAGTCATATGAAAGTGCACAATGAAGAACATGTTTGCGAATGATTCTTTGAGTTCAAACTGGAATATTCTCTGCTTCTAACTGCGAAGAACATCAGCAGTGCATTTGGGACAGAGTGGTGAATAAACGTACCATTTGCTGTTGGTTTGTGAAATTTTGTGCAGGTAACTGAGTTTCGCTGTCATAGACCAACAGCATGTTCTGATTAATTCGTGAGGCATGTAGTGGAAGTGGACTATCGAAAGTTTGCACTATTATAGACAATTTAAGTCAATTCGGCATCCCCGCGGTATTTGTATGATAAAAATGAGAGAATCTATGGGTCCCATATGAGTTGCGCTGTGTGGAATGTGCATTTATCTGAGAGTACGAAATAATCGGAAATATTTTCTGCAGCGGATTGTCATTTATGATGCAGAGTGGGTGTGCTTGGACAATCATAAACGGTCAAAACAGTGGTGGGATCGTGATAAACCTGCAGGACTGTTTCCGAAACCATCCCTTCCATCTACAGAATGTGGTGTTGCTGGTATGATGGGAGTGATCTATCAAGTCTTTCTGTGTTGAGGGGAAATTACTCGGATCACTGCGGATCGTTAATGCCAAACTCCAGAAAGTATACCGGAAAGTTGTTCACAAGCTTCCAGCAATGAACAATAGATAAGTTATCTTCATGTCGCTCTAAAGATGATGTAGACTCTCCACGCGTTGCAGTATGAAACCTTCATCACTCACCGTATTCTCTTGGCGTTCCTCAAATCAATTATTACCTCTTCCAACATCTCGTTACTTGACAGGGAAAAGTTTCCCTAATGACCAAGCGATGCAACGTGCGGTGGGAACATTACCTCTCAATTACCAACATCGTTAACTCAGTTCCACTTAGGAGTACAACAATGACAATGTGAAAACTTCAGTATTCATTTTCCATTATTATGTTATAGGAAACACAGTCTGTCAGTAGTATAGCGTTCGCCTTTGATGCGAGTTCTGGGTAGAACATAACCATTGTGAGCTTGTAGTGGACAACATTCTATCATGGGTTTTCTCGGGTTCTCCATTTTTCTCTCATACTGTCATTTCACCAATTCTTCCATAATCACATTCACTTGTTTCATCCGATCCTTGAGAATGGACACAAATGTGTGACGTTAAACTAAAGGTTGCTTCTAATTTTATTCATTAAGAAGTCTAAGATCGCAGGATAAATATATATATATATATATATATATATATATATATATATATATATTATAAAAGTAGAAACTCTTATTTTTTATTCTTTCACACATTTTCATATATTACTTATAAAGAAATGTTATAAAGAAATGTATGAAAGCACTACTTCGCTCTGTAAAGAACATTCTATAAGCACACCTCTATCCATCAATCCATCCCCAATTTATGTATCAAATAGTTTTCTTGTAGCCGTTAACTTTTAGGCTAGTTTTCGATAAAATTTATGCGCACTTATCCACCAACGTCTTCCTTAAATGAGTTTTCTCAGTTGGAACGTGCCTGTAGTGGTTCAATACGCCCCAAAAAGGGCAGATCATCCACTTTGATTAAAACAGTTCGACCCTCTGAAATGAACTTTCCCGAAGTCGCTGTTACACTAGATTGAGTAACATAAATTACCCTCAGAGTGTCAGCCAATTTTGCAGTTAATAATAATCATAAATAAGAGTAAATGATAGTATTAGAATTTTGCTCACGTTCACTCAATGTATAAATGTTACGTGTTTAACTAGAAAATAATTATAGCGTTCTTAAAGAAAGTTTATTGTTGTGTTGAATTCAAGTGTCAGACAATCGTATTGCTTATTATTATCATTGGCTAATAACAAATCCAAGTAGAGGCGTGGTTGACATAGACTGTAAAGTGTTTACGCTCGTTCTAATGCGTTCTGAGGTTCATCCAGTCTCTGAAATTGGTACCAAGACAATCTGTGGAAGTAAAGGAGGCGCGATTATTATGGTGCTGACTGCATCTCTGAGTGACGAAGTCAGTTGTGTTCTCTACATACAGTCCCTTGGCCCTTTATAGCCTATCCAGAAAGGAAGGAAGGAGGGAGGGCAATCTCTAATTTACTAATAGGCCAAAATCGTTAACAACTTAAATTATAAGTCGATGCATTGCTTTACGTGAAAAACTTCATTAGACTAGAATGTGATAAGTTGCTTCAATTTTTTTTTCATGCAAAAATCAGAACTTGAGACCAAATATAGTTACAGTACTAATGCCTCGGAATCTAAATAATTTTGTAATGTACAGTTTCTTACATTACGAATGCACTAAACCCCTCTACGTTCTATAATGTTCCTTTTTTTTTGTTCATGATCGGGTATAGATTTTAGAACCTAACCAGGTGGTGGTTTGTAGTATTTTTGTATAGCAATAAAACTAATTGTACATATATAATTACCCGTCTTCGAATTAACACAATTGTGCTTTAGTTTAGTTTCTCTGCACCATCAACTTTTTTCATAATTCCATTTAAATTTAGGAGTTCGTAGTGATTCATTTCACTTTTTTTTTGTGTGTGTGTGTGTGTGTGTGTGTGTGTGTGTGTGTGTGTGTGTGTGTGTGTGTGTGTGTGTGTGTGTGAGAGAGAGAGAGAGAGAGAGAGAGGTATTTACATTTAAAAAAAAAATGTCAACATTGATAGTACTTAAATCAGATTTCAATTAAGTTCAGCAAATATTGTCAGCTACTTCAAACATGAAATCGGCTAGAATGGTGATATGACATTCTGCTCTTTATGGTAAAATCTTCTTTTAAAAAACACGTTTTGGAGATTGTATTACAGTAAGCGGGATTTTATTTTTAAATTTCCAAGGGGCAAGAGAAAAAAGGTGGAAAAGAATTGAGCTACTAAAACCGAGGATGTGTAACAACGGCCAAGGATAATGTAAGCAACAGTGAACAGAACATTTATGTATATGAAACATAGAAAAAGAATATGATTACACAATAAATTCCATTATTTCCGTTTTTGATGAGAGGAAAAACTTTGTAAACCACCAAAATAATTAATTTCTACTCTTATCTTTACTCAAAATTATTGTAGATTATCTCCACTTTTAGTAGTTGGAATATTAAATAAACTCTTTAAACTTAGGAAAATACATTGAAGGAACTGAAATTCAGCTAAACCCCCTTCCCTCAATTTTATGACTAACCATATTATCGAACATTTTTGTTCATAATGTTTCAGTGCTTTTGAGTATATATAGCGTGGTATTTATTTGTGGTGTCATATATTTGTGGTATTTATTAAAACCGTCACCATAAATGCAAACGATATAGATACAAACAATATTTACAAAATCATGATGTGAAATATAGGTAGTACAATGGTAGGGGTCTATCAAGGAGAAATCCCTGATACTCTCGTGTGTTTATAATGTCACGTAGTCCTCCTTTCACGACATTTTATGTCATGCAAAAGTTCATCAGCGCAAAGCTTATACTCACAAACACAGGCCTTCCATCACCGCTGTCAGTCCTGGGTGGTTCCTCTGGACGCAGAATAAATGTACCATACCACACTCTTAGCAGGTGTAGGTCGAATGATAATAATTTTTAAAAATGCCTGGTTTTATAGTATCACAAAAACTGTTTTTAGCAAGGCACTGTTTATGCTGGAAAATGTTTTTTCAATTTAAAATAGACACCTTGAAAGATTTTAACTTATATGTTTTGACACCATCACCTTGAATAAGCTTGATATTATCACTTTGAAGGTTTTTATATTTTGAAGCCACTGAAAAATCCGTTTGCGTAGGACGTGTTGTTTTTCGTGGTTGTATCGTATTGTTAATCTTGATCTTAAATAGAATTTTCACAAGGAGAAATCACGATGTATATGAGTGTTTAATAATTTTAAACTTTTCATCGTTTAATGATTTTGGGAATATAATAATATATATATATATATATATATATATACACAGATGGTGATCAGAAAAATGGAAACACCTGTAGTTGGCAACACGTCAGATGTTTGGGTTGGCAATGGTGTCGTGGCGCCCGCAGCGCCGGACCACTGGTGCTGGTGTGTTAGGTCGGTCTCCATACTACGTCAGGCGCAGTGGAACAGCAGTGTCCAGTAGCTGCAGCAGACGGAGGCAGTGTAAAATGGGAGACCTCTCAGATTTTCAAAGAGGGCAAATTGTTGGTGCGCGGTTATGTGGAGTGAGTATGAAGGCAGTGGCTACTGTGTTAGGTGTGTCGCATGGGACAGTGTCGAAGGTGATGACGGCCTACACAACACACGGGAAAACCACATCGGGGAAGCGGAACAGTGGGCGGAAGAAAATCTTGAGTGACAGGTCACGCCGGGTATTAAAGCGCATTGTCACGCAGAACCGTCGTGCCACTGCGGAGCAAGTGACGGAGGAACTCAATCAGCACCTCCCCCACCCTGTTTCGACAATCACAGTCCGCCGCGAATTACTTGACATGAACTTACGGGGTCGTGCTGCACGGGCCAAACCGCTCATCAGGGACCATAACGCTTTCGCACACCGCAAATGGTACCGCAACCATGCAACTTGGATCGTTGAGGATTGGAAACGTGTGATATGGTCGGATGAGTCATCCTTCACCCTATTCCCAACCACGGGCCGTGTTTGTGTGGAGAACGCCCAAAGAAGCTTATGATCTGCAGTGTCTCCGCCCAACTGTGAAACATGGCGACGGCTGGGTGATGCTGTGGGGCGCCATATCATGGTTTTCATGGGGTCCTTTGGTCACACTTAGCGGACGAATCACTACCAACGATTATGTCGCAATTTTAGGAGGCCACTTGCATCCTATGGTCCGGATGTTGTTACCGGACAATGACGCCATCTTCCAGGATGATAATGCACCCGTTCACACAGCTGGCGTTGTTGCAGCGTGGTTTGAGGAACATCGGGATGAAGTTCAACACTTCCCCTGGCCCGCCCAATCCCCAGATCTCAACATAATTGAACATCTGTGGTCCGTCTTGGAAACACGACTCCGGCGACTATTTCCACCTCCATCCTCTCTCACAGAACTGTCCGATGCTCTGCACGAGGAATGGTGTAAAATTCCACTTGCTACCATTCACGACCTCTATGCCTCCATCCCACGTCACATCAAGGCTGTTCTGAAGGCGAAAGGTGGCCCGGCATCATATAAATCTGGTAAGTTGCTATTTCGTTCAGGTGTTTCCATTTTTCTGATCACCATCTATATATATATATATATATATATATATATATATATATATATATATATATATATATATATATATATAATATAATATAATATAAAATTTTCAATACTTTAAAGAAGATGAAATTTCAAATCTGAATCCAGTAATTAGAGCAGAGTTTTGTCGCCATTTGGCAAACAAAGTAAAGGCCAAATGCCTATCACCAAACTAAAATATTTGGTCGCCAACGACGACCTGGTAACCGGAAACTTTACTCCCTGCTGTACAAGCTAGCATTTACCTTGGAGAGTACTAGAACAGAAAAGAACATTTTTTTTTATGATGTTTTATTACTGGTAACAATAAAACAATATTTCCTACAGAAAGCTACAGCAGAATTTTCATCATGTGGATCAGATGATGACTTAATTCATTACATCACTACTGTAACATAATCATTCATCATTACTATCATTATAATCATAATAAGTATCATACAATTTGACTTAAATTTACAAACTTTGAAGTAAATTATGTGCATTTGTAATAATCTAAAGGACATATTTAAATTGATGCATGTTTATAATTATTGTAATAATAATAGAATTAAGCTGTGCACTTACCTGTTTCTTGTTGGATCTAAAATTATGCAGTTTCGGTAATCGGTTACGTATTTCGGTAGTATTTCTATCATTCAACAAGTTTATGCCACTTCATGCAAGTTTCCAGATCGAGTATTCAGTATTTAGTTTTATTTTGCAGCAATCAGATTTTCATAGTGTTCAAATGCAAGATCAAATTGCAAGAAATGAGAATATTGACATGTGATTGATTCAGTACTTGAGACCAAGGCAACTATGATTACCGAAAGTGTATAATAGGGGAAAGTGGGGTAGAGTGAGACAAGAACTTATCTTGATTATTTGTTGCAAGAAGTTGGAAAGGATGAATGTACAAACATGCGACTGTTGACCTTCCTCTGTCACCTTAGTAGGCAAATGGCTAACGCGAAGGATACACGCTGACAGAGAGTTCAGAGATTTTTCAATGAAGCAAAGTAAATTTTCTGTATTTCTTTTATGTCTGAAGAAATCAAAGTAAATCGTATAATTGGAGATTAATTTTAGAGCATGAGATGCTTCATTATTTGTCGATGTTTATCACAATATTGTTAATAGTTACTTTTTTTTTATTTTGTTGTTGTTGTTGTTTCGAGGAAATACGATTGACATGAAGTTTTGGGGGTACAGTGAAACGCTTCATTCAAAGTAGAGATGTGTCTTACTGTATCACACTAAGAAAACAACAAAAAGAAAGAGTACAAAATTTAAAAAAAAAAAAAAAAAAAAAAAAAAAATTTAGGAAGTTGATCCAGATTTAGAGGAAGAATTGGTCGAATTGTCCTTATTAGATGCAGAAATTGAATTATTACTTGAAATTGGGCCAGATGATTTTAGACTACCATGAAAACACAAATGATGATTGTTCTGGTAGAATTTCACTGTAAAAAGAACATTTATTATATTGGGAAGGTTCTGAAACTGGATAGTGATAACAATAACTATATATTAATTGTTAGCTTTCTGCAATAAAGTGGGGAAAATGTACGGAAAGTTTTTTTTTTTCTTTTTTTTTCTTCCAGTAGTTCAGGACATTGCAACTGTAAACGCAGGTGACATAAACTGAAATTACCACAACCGTTAGCTCATCGAAAAACCAAATGTCAAATGTTATACTTATCATTTTGTTTATTTTCATCTTTTGAATTTAATAGATAACGAAACATTCAAGAATGTCTCTCTCTACCCCCAATAGTGGGGTACATTCTGACTACTAAATAGACAGTCAGTAGTAAAACAGGCTTCATTGGTGAACAGCACAGAGGGATCGGCCGCATAGTGCTGCACTAGCCATTCACAAAATACAAGAATGTACAAAAAATGGAAGAACCAGATGCAAATGCAGATGCAATAGTATCGCAAAATGCGATGCATGTGCAATTTTTGTTTATTTTTATACCGAAGTGAGCTAGTCTACAGGAAAACAGCCTAATATAGTTTTCCCTTCACGACAAAAAGGTTCTTTTTTTGATCTCATGTAGTTGATAAATCTCCCCCTCGGAAATCCTAAATTTCCTTTAAGGTGCCGTTTTGGTTCTCAATAATACCTACCAATCCACTTTAGACATATTACTAGAAAGTCGACCTAGAATTGACGACAAAGAGAGTATCTTCATTTCGATGTGTTACGGCATGTTAAAGTAAAGCTCCTCACCTCTAGGGTTCTCAATAATACTTAGCAATCCAGTGTAGACTAGAAAACCACATTACTGGGAAGTCGACCTAGAATTGACGACAGAGAGACTATTTGCACTTCGCTGTATTATGGCGGGTTGAAATAAAGAGTCTCAATGGACTTTCGAAATACACGACCTTCACTCACTTTTCGGAAATTAGATAACTAGCGAATATTATTGTATTTCAGTAGTAGTCCATTTTCTGTCCTCTTGATTCAAGCTATGGGGTAAGGAGCTCATGATACATCGGCAGTTATTTCATAGCATTGGTTTTTCAGTTTTAACTAGAAATCCAATCGGAGAAAGACCTAGATGCAGATAGGAAGACAATTTTAAGATTAATCTTGCAAAAATAGGAATACAAAGTAGAATTTGGACCCAGTTTGCTAAAGAACAGAAGTCAATGAAGAGCTTTTATGAACATGGGATTGAACCTTTGTGTTCCATGGGCCATAGAGTGTGAGTGAGTTACAGTATGATTAATTATAACATTTACTAAGAAGAGTAAACGTACTAACCAAACATAATTAAACGAAAGTCTGCTGTCAGTTATCTCGAACTGACTAACGTATTAATTCCATTCTGCTGAGAGCCGACACTTCACATATTAATAAGAGCCAAAGATAAGACAGAATGAGATGGTTAGTTAGGCTGCGTTTACTTTGGAGGCACGCTTGGCCAAGTAAAATGGAAGCGCACGCTTGCGCAAGCGTGCTCCGATGGGGGTGTTTATAGTACAGGCAAGCAACAGCAGCTGGTCGCGCTCCCATTTCATCAGTCAAGATGGAGTCATCGGACAGTGAAGACGAAATATTGCTTGAAAGTCAGTCACTTGAAGGAGCCCAACTTTGAAGGAGAACGTTTGCCTGTAAAAACAAATTGTTTTGTTTCCCGATGGCGGCGGGGCAAGCTTGTGCAAGCGCGCCCTTGCGAGTGGTGAGCAGTGTAACCGGTTCCGTCAAATCACCACCTGTTTCAAACGCCCTTATAAAATTTTGTTTGTATGGGCAAGCTTGCGCAAGCGTGCGCTTCCATTTTACTTGGCCAAGCGTGCCTCGAAAGTAAACGCAGCCTTAGAGCAAAGAAACAGACATGAAATTGTCGTGAATCCGTGATGAATCTGAAACACCATAGACTTTGCTATCGAAGATTTATATGCTACCACTTCATCGACAGTGTGAAAGTTTTTTGCTCTGTAAACTGCTTTCAGTGTTTGCTCTGTGACATCACAATCTGGTTTTCCCCATTTCTAGCAGAGTTGGAAATTACCGTTTTGAATACTTTCGCTGAATATTTCATCAAATAATAATAATAATAATAATAATAATAATAATAATAATAATATTATGAGTCCAGTTAAGCACCATATTTGTCTAGTCACTGAAAGTAGAGGTAAACTAGGAGACGGTTGTTCGGTTACAGTACAAAGAGGAAAAAGTTAATTATTGACAATATGCACTTACTTATACTAATTATATTTAATACCTATAATATAAATATTAATAAATATGTATGTATTTTCATTATCAATTTTCCTCCTCGTATTATCAAATAACTATCTCATTCGTACTATCTCCCATTTCCAGCCACGCAAGACCATTACGTAAACTTCAACTAATATATGGCGGACTTTTTATAAAGTTATTCTGTAAATTTACTTCCAATTTTCCCTTCCCATCTGATGAGAAAAGTTTAACAAAGCGCTTGTAGTCTACTTTTCATTATTATGTGGTTTTACTTCTTTCAAGTAGTTTTCCATGCCAACTTATGAATTCTATTGTTTCTACATTCTCGGCTTAATGCTGATTCCCATTAAATACAATCGCCAATACTATGATTGTAATTCTGTTACCATATATAATTTTCAAGTTTAACACCTGTACTTCTTTGTCCATATTCAAATCTTCGATAAGTACAAATGTACAGAACTCTTTTCGTGTGTGTCTGACATGTATAACATCTGAAACAAATCAGAATTTCAGATCTTAGTCTGCAGGCTCAAAAATTAAACGATTTAGTGGATTTGAGTCTTTTGCTTACCGATAAATCCATTTCCTTGATTTCTAATCACATCACGTCTTACAAGGAAACATCTTATATTGATAGTTGCATTGTCCAATCAAACCACGCGCAATCGATAAAAGAGTAAAGAAAAGTGAGAAGTCCAAAGTTTCACGGACCGACACCCAGAAACACAGGAGATACAGAGGAAAGAAGGATCTAGAATCATGTGAAGAAAGCAATGCAAAAGATACTGACACAGAAAGAACTTAAAGATGATTAAAGTAATCAAAATGACATTTACACAACAATATAGTAAGCAAACATTGTACGACAGATATGCTCAATAACATCATATGTAATACAGTATTGCCAACTGAGCACAAAACTAAATTTTGTTAAATGGCACGGAAACGGAACACAGATTATAACATCTAGAAAATCTAATTATGGGTAACACCATACCTGCGAAGTCGTGATGTACAGTGTTGCCAACGTTTTAGGATAGGCGTATATGAATTCCTATATGAATATCGGATGTAGAAGAGTACATACAGTACACAATTCGAACTAGTTAAAACCAAAATATGAGACCTCAAGCAAGAATGTAGTCACTGAAGTATAAAATTAACGGACGAAGCACAGTATTTTGGTGTTCCGTGCCATTTAACAAAACTTCATTTTGTGCTCAGTTGGTAATACTGCATTACATATCGTCGCATGAGAACCAGAGGAACGTTAACTCCAAAAATGCGGTTTTCTTCATGTTTGGACATAATTTTGAAAGCCCCACTTAGTGTAAATGGAACGTAACGCTATCCCTTCTCCTTGTCAATCATCTGTTGTAATGTACACTCATGTCCAAAATGATTGTTGCATATCTATAACTGTCTTCTTGTAAAAATATAATTTGATAATGATTTTGCAGGGTACTTTTAATACTGATACTGTGCGTATAATCGGGAAATGTATATTTGTAAATTACATAGGAAAAGAATTATAAATACGAAAATTAGAATGACTAAAACAAAATGTTGCTAAATGGACAAGAAAGTTTTATTTTCGTTGTATTGTTCTTATTTACTGCTCTTTTGACATGGAATTTGCCACATACATGTCTTCACCGATAATACACATACTAACATTATAAGAAAAGCCGGGCGAATTCATTATCAGATTATATTCCTACAACAACATTTATAGACATGCGACAATAATTTTGGACATAAGAGTACCTCAATTACAATCTTATTACATATTTTTCTAAGAAAAAAATATTTTTGTCCTCTCGTCTTTAACCTACGAAAATAGTTACGTTCCTCTGTTTTCATGCGACGATATGTTGTTATTGACCATTTCTGTGGATACAATGTTTACTTACTATACTGTTGTGTAAATGTCATTTTGATTACTTTAATCATTTTGAAATTGTTTCTGTGTCAGCATATCTTTTGCATTGCTATCTTCACATGATTCTAGATTCTTCTTTCCTCTGTATCTCCTGTGTTTCTGGGTGTTGGCCCGCAAAACTTGGGATTTCTAACTTTTCTTCTCTCCTCCATTGATTGCGCATTGTCTGATTAGACAATGCAACTATCAATATAAGATGTTCCCATATTAGTCTAACCGACAAAATCACATCTTTGTTTCAGCTGGCTTATGCATTATTTCCTCTACAATGCTTTCTTGATAAATCAATCCTCAGTGGTAGGCAAAGGTTTCATTACAACTCATTTGAATAAATAACTAATCTCCTTCCCTTTCCATATGAATTCTACTGTATTTCAAGTACTTAGTGATATGTGAAAATATTCCTGTAAAACTCTACTGGAATTGTAAAGGAAAGATATCAAAATAAAGTACTTACTAATGACATTCTTGAACAGCAGTTATGCTCGGATTCGAAAAGTCATTCTGAAAGAATTAGAAATGTATATGAACTTTGTTAATATAAGGATTAAGCACGTTGGATTAGCTGCCTTAGTTTTTCGAAGATGATTGGTATAAACTAAGTGGTCGTATTGTTAGAATAGCAATCTTATATTTTTTTTACTACAGTCTTTTTGAAGAGACACAAGCTTTAGCTAGGATACAAAGTTTAATATTTGTCTTGTAACTCTTTCTTCTGCTTCTTTACTATTTCTTTAATGCAGTATCTATGATTGTTGTAACATTCAGTTTTTCCTTTTTCAGGAAACTTCTGCTGCACTAGATTCTCCAGAGCCCAAGCGTGAAGAACCACAACAGGACAACCCTTATCGAGTTCTTATCGAAAAATATGAAGCTCTCTTACGAATGCAACGCAGAAGCACTCGCACACGACGTAGATTACGACACGCCAGTCGACAAACTACACACAACACACTGAAAGAGGAGGAAGAAGACTCAAATTGCCTTTCCCTACAGGAGGAACTCAAACTTTCTGGTGACTTTATTGTGGGTTGTAAAACTAACGACGATAATAATGATGACATTTCCGGTCCTGTTTCACTTCTAATTACGACTGAGGAAGATGGCACAAGTATAGATCACAGTGAAGTGGGAACCAAAAGTCAGGATTTTACCAAATCGAACGATGGAGTCGATACAGCCGCTAGAAATACTCCTACCACGCCAACAACAGATGGAAGTCATGATTTTTCGGAAACTGAAACTTCTTCGTCAGGTTTCTCGGAAGAAATTCGATGCATGAACAAAACTACTCAAACTGAGGACTGCATTATATTCCAAAATAACCATTTGAGTGGACATGGCATGGAGGAATCGCTACAGAAAGCAACTGGTGCTAATGGTGTTGAAGGCCACTTTAAGAAGGCTCCAGAATACAAACAACTTTTCCAGGAAATTTTTGCTGTCCTAAAACGATCACTCTCGAACGAAGAATTATCGGAAAAAGACCACGAAGAGAAAGTAAGTGCGAAAGATATCCCACGTGAACCTACTTTGCTTTCAGTTCAAGCTTGTGACGAACGCGATATGAATAAAAGAGACGAAAAGAAATCTAAGAAGGGGAAACAGAAGCGTAATGTACAGCAACAAATGATCATTCGTCCAGACGTTCCAATGGTAACTAAAATGGAGATCAGAGCTGTCCAACCTACGAAATCTGTTAGCTACAGTGCTGCATTAAAAAATAAGTTTATAAATAGTGGCAGTGAAGCCAACGCTAATAGTGTTTCTAACGTTTGTACAGAAAACAAAAACGTTCACTTAATAAGTGCCAATCAACAGAGTACAATAACACCACGGAAACAGCGAAAGTCTGGTTCAGGTATGAAGAAAACCAAACCGGGATCCACCATCGCAGCAAATGGGGTTCAGGAAAAGTTGTGTGTTTTAGAAACAGTACAAAAAGTTCAAGAATGGGAGTTTCGACCATTTGCGAGCTCAGCTTCAGCTGAAGTTGCTAAGTTAAAAAGACTCGAAAAATCTTACGCTGATGTACTTCGGTACGGACTGGAAAAGCAGCGACAGCGGCTAGCTCAAAGGAAGTAAACTGAACAAAACCATTGTTGGTTAGATTCCTACATATCTGAAATAAGACCTGATTAAAGTATGTAATGTTCTTGAGTCGTGTATGTAAGTGAAAGGACTGTGTATCAGCAGCTGAATTTAAAGTGCAATATTATCCAGATTTGTCAAATATTAGTGTGCCATGCCTATTACTTGTTTTTTTAAAATCATTAATTAATAAAATAATAGCCATAATATTAGTTCTTAAAAACTGCGTACCTTGGTCAGAGTATAAAATTACTCACATTCTGTGAAGGAAATCCTTTAAACTGCCAGATCTGTACTATTGTGAGTCTTACTCGACACTCTTTCAAAAAAATGAGTTTCGTGTGAAAACCGCAGTGTTATTTTGTGTTGTATTGCAAATTTAAATTTGTTACGTGAGAAGAAAGATTTATACTTATATGTTTGAAAGTGAGAGGCTCTGCGTGAATTTGTGTAAAACAGAAGGATCTAAGGTGCTACAAATATATATATAAGACTGCCTTCCATAATTATTTTTAACTACGTATGACTAAACTGTACCATCCTTAATAGTAATACAAAGTTACCCTATGCCATTATCAATACACTGTAACATACATTTGTAAGTTTTGTTGTTTATGTATGTACATGTATAAAAGTCTTAAAAATGGATGATTCATGTAAAAATGTTACTTTTGTAAAAGATTTTAACTCTGCTGGGTGTGGCATGTTTACCGAAATAAATTCTGAAGTCATTCAAAATATCTAGATGGTGATAGTTTGATAATTTCAATTCCTCAAAACTACATCTCAAGTCTACCAACATTTCCAATCCATAAAAATATTTTTTAGTTATATTTTATTAGAGGACCCACACTTTTTAAAAAATAAGATACTATGTTACGACCTTTTTATAGTTACTACGAATGCATTTTTAAAAATCTTTAGATTTAAAGAATTTAATTACGCATAACAGCTATAAAACGATTGCAGAGTACAGATGTTTTGATTTAAAGCTGTATTTATTTAAATTTTTGGCGTATTTAATTTAATATATATAAATTAAATAATCATATAAAAATTGTATTAATTTTCAATTTAATCAATTAAATTTTGCAAGAGTTAATTTTTAATTAATAATCGTTTAAAAAAAAAAAAAAAAGGGCCTATCCGGTTTGTCATAAGGACCAAGACTGTCCCGTGATCAAGTCAAAAGTCACGTTGCGTGCTAAATAATGTCTGGAGATTCCAAATCCAGATGTGAAAAAATTTCAAGGACGTAACTTTCATGAGAGTCGTCCTGGGTAATTCGCAGAAGATGCATATACTTTATCATCATCAGGGTTCATACACTACCTGGAAAACCTAAAAAAAACTGGACATCTCAGGGAAATTGATTTTGGAAGAAAAATCCTGGATAATTCAGAGAAATCGATCATATTGAGTAAAAAAAACCTGGAAATCTCAGGGAAATTGAGTTGAATATTTTTGTATATTTTGAATGTATTAAAGTATGGAAAAAAAAAGTATTTACTTAATGCCCTTAGCAGGCTTCTCAACTTAATATTTTTTCAACTTAAATTTTATTTATTTTAATTATTTTCTTCTAACTCAATATTTAATTGCAACCGTTCATTGGGGAAAACGGTGGCCATTCTTAAATATATTATCCTTAAAATTTATGTGTTCTCTTACTGTTAGTTTCTTACACTAGACCTGGAAATTGCAAAATTAATACCTGGAAAATTCAGGGAAATTGAGTTCAATATTTTTGTATGAACCCTGATTATTATTGATTTTAACCAAACAACTTGACTTTTGACATTGTTCTATTCATATTTACCTTATGTGCTATACGTAGTTTTAGGCTCTTCATTATGCCTTTGCAATAAGCTTTCAATTAGCCATCTCCTTATTATACAGTAATTTTTGAGATATGTGGATATTCATATTTTTTTCTTCATTAATTTTCCATTGACTTTAATGTTTCGTGCTTTCTGACTATGTTCCATCCATATTAAGACAACTTGCTTTTGGAATATATAATTCACGTAGTATTTTCTATATTTAAGCTGAATTTCAGCTAAGTGAAGGAATTATTTGTTTTTCTTTGATTTTTCATTGATAATGTTTCGTGCGCTTTTTATTATTATTATTATTATTATTATTATTATTTATTATAACTATTTTCCATCCATTTTAGTACACTTTGCCTTCGGAATGTAGAATCTACATAGTCTTTTCCACATTACACTGAATTTCAGCCATCTCCCCCAAAGTCTCTTCCGATCATTGCAATCGGATAGGCTGTTTATAAATTAAATTTCACATTAACTTTTACAACTGAAGACAATTCTCATTGCATTATAGAAAAAATTGTCAAATTTAATCTATTAATTTGAACAGTTACTTTTTTCTGGCATTGATATCTAATTTGACCAATTATTTTTTTCTTCTGAGTTTTAGATGTAATCCGTTAAACTTTTTATTATTTTTTCCAAATATGCCCCTTAAGATAGTACTTCCAGCTCTTAAATACGAAACTTGAAACAACTACAACATACTTCAAGTTGGCAGTAAAAGTGTATAACTTGTCTTTGAACTTTTTTTTTTTTTTTTTTTTTTTTGTCAGTTTCAGAATGAATGGACAAATTTAAATTCGGTTTATTGTGCTAGAATTGGAGTGTATGTATTTTCTTTATCTGTTACAGAAAACTACTTAAGCTAATCTTCTTGTTCGAAAGTTACTGATAAAATATATTCTGGGAACTTTTGCTAGTGACTGCGTGTATAGGACAAAAATAATGGAAAATAAACACTGAACTACCTCCAAAATCAGGTAGCTACGTGAATATTTCCCCTAACTTTGTGCATATATATATTCATTATTGTATTCTGCTGGTTGTGATTGCCTTACAAGAACATTACAGAGAGCAGGTCAAACTTGGGAACACAATACAATGTTATACGAGTTTCTGCATGCTTTGAGTTTAAACTGGAAAACAATAGTAAAATGAGAATTAAAACATGCTAGACATTCTGTAAGGATACGGAAATTCCTAGTTACATCCTTCTCATTGGGAAGATTGGATGGTACCAAATCATCAACTAACAAAGTCTCTCTTCGAATTTTCGTACTTCATTCAATGTTAAGCAAAGGCCGCCAGGTATTTTTGCGAATGTATTCTAGTATTGAGGACATCATGTTCTGAAGTGTGAAAGTATAAATGAGCAGACAGTATAACGGTGGAATAACAAATTGAATAACTGCGATTAATTTCGCCAGGACGAATCACAAACCATTAAACAATTAAGCACTCATTCCACTTTTCGACGCCAATAATGAAGCATTTAACTGCAATACAGTAGCATTTAACTACATTTTAATACCTCCTCTCTACCCGGAGCCATATTTAGATGGGCCATGGCCTGGGACGGACACTTTTAGGGAGCGTAAAACTTTCTCGGATCAGTTTCATTTTATATTCTAGTTTGGAAATTTAGATATTTGGCTGCAAATATTTATATTGAAGCAGTAAAAATGTTAAATATGCTCCTGACTCCGCTAGCTTAGGAAACTATAAGGGAAGGTGAGTATCACATGAGGTAACTGCAGATCAGGAAGCAACATGAACAATTGTCTATTTTCTCGGTTAGTGAAGGATAAGTTTCTGGACAATGTGTTGATGTTTGATGAGATGTTCTTTACGATACTTCAAGGCGTCATCACCACTGGTTGGCACCACATGAGTCCACTTCCATCAATCAAAACTGCCACTGTAAACATAACTATGTGCCACCTTTCCAGATCAATGCAATTGTGCATCTGCAGCAACTGGAATGTGCCCATGAACATTTGAAAACAGACCAGTTCCTAGATGTCAGTTCTTATGAATCGCAAACGTATTACGCTGTTTTAGGACAACACAAAACCACTTGTTGCTAAAGTCACTCATAAACACTATTATCCGACTTCGTTGTGAAACCAATCCATTCCAGATACTGTGCAATGACAGATTACTTTTTATTTATTCTTAGATAACTATTTGGGGGGGGGGAGACTATTCCTAACCCCATGCGATAGACAGAGTTCTTCTACCGTGGCATTCATAGTATGGTCGAGCGATGAAGATGAGTAATGTAATTGCTGCTAATAAGTATAGCTAGGAATTGTAGGTGTTGCACCTTAATTTATTAACATTATTAAAATGCCCAAACTAACTTGTCTTGCAAAGAAAACATTAAATGAAATCTCCTAAATGTGTTTTTTTAATTGCAGCAGTTTGAACTTTCTTCAATGTAAGCATCGCTGTGCGCCATTTTCAATGTTATTACTAGACTTCGGATTTTTGCATATTTGCATTTTTTTTTTCCTTCCTCATGTGATATTGATATGCTCTTTAAACAGAAATTCGTTTCAGCTGATTTGGGATAAAATGGCAGTTTTATAGTGCATATATGTGCATATTTTGGAGGTTAGTTCATATTTATGTCGTTACTGCATATAAATGCATATTTAAAGGAACGATCAAATTGTAATTTTTAATGTCCAACAACTTTCCTCATAAATGGAATTTCAAGTTTGTAATATAAATAGACTCAAGATCTTAAAATGGTTCATTGTTTGTTGGTTTAGAATATCTTCAAAAATCATGTGAAAGGAGAATAAGAAAGTCGTGAGCGATTCATTCTCCCGGCAGTGATGCATGGCTGTCACCTTTTTGGAAGATGATGTAAATAACGGTGTCAAATCACCTGCAACAAAATTTCCACTTCACCCATCTCGGAACCTAAAGTAGCTACAGTTTGTGTGTGTGTGTGTGTGTGTGTGTGTGTGGATTGGAAATTGTGTGGTCCTGTGGCAGTATAAGAATACCAAAAGAAAAATCTGGGTCCATTTAGTTGTATCTTCAAATTTGAATTTTAACTAGCTCAGAATTAGTGTCCAATTTTTGTCCACCCAAGAAATAAATTTGTATCCTTTAAATAAACAAGGGAGGGCCATTTCAAAATTTGTCACTTCGATCACCTGTAGTGTGACTCGAATTTTAATTAGCTCAGAAGTTTCTCGAATTTTTGAACATTTTGTACCACCAAGAATTCTGTACCACTGGAAAAAAACAGGGAGTCATTGAAAAGTTTGGTCACTTGGATCACTTGTACTGAGACATTTTCAAATTCGAATTTCAACTACCTTGGTGGTACAAAAATTACAAAAATAGAGAAAATTCTGAACTAAGTCAAATTCAAATTTGAAGATGTGGCACTACAAGGTGATCGAAGTGGCCAATCTTTGAATTGGCCCTCCCTCGATTTTAATGGTACAAAATGTTTTGTTGGTGGTACATGAATGCACAAAAATTGAACAAAATTTTAAGCTTGTTAAAATTTGAATTTAAAGATGTCACACTACAGGTGATTGGTGTGGCCAAATTTTGAAATGGCCCTCCCGTTTATTTGAATGGCATAAAAGTTTTTCTTGGTTGGACAAAAAAGGAAAAAAATTGGACAAAATTCTGAGCTAGTTAAAATTCAAATTTGAATATGTCGCACTACGGGTGATCGAAGTGGCCAAAATTTTGAAATAGTCCTCCGTTGTTAATTTGAATGGTACAATTCTTTTTATTGTATGGATAAAAATTGGACAAAGATGTCGCACTACAACTAAATGGGCCCGAAAAATCTTCTAGAAGTTACCTTTTGAAATAATGGATTGAAGTTGAGAGACGTTAACAATTCAAGAAGAAAATATATTTTACAAAGTGTATGCCAAACAAGTAATATTTTCAACGTAAATAAGCTTGTTTTCAGAAGAGAACATTTGTTCGACAGCAAAAGCTCAAACTTCAGCAACGCTCTATTTTTTGGCCTCCTTATATTTTCATAGCAGTTTTAATTTCGGTAAGGATTTTAGAGAACTATGAAACAAACCAGATGTGACTTTTTGTGTGTGTGTGTGTGTGTGTGTGTCATACTCGATATAGTTCATCCCAAAGAAACCGTTGAATGTATTTCGGGAAAAAATGAACAACCCTTTTGAAAATGAACTCCAAATTAAAATATTTGCTTTACAAAATCTAGAATTTGTCACAGCAGTTACTGAGATAAGGAGATAAATTCCCAAGTTTTCCTTTAAGGAGTTTGAGAGTATTTAAATACAGTATAAGCTTGTGTTGATTTGATACGCACCTCAGTCTGTCGAAACGTAACTTTCCTACTAAGTCTTCTGTTATGTTTTCGATGACTTTACCTTCTTCCCATGTATGCTCCATGTCTCATTCGAATCACTTTATTCCATTTAAAGTATCAACATTATATATTGATTCGTAGCATAAATAAATACTGTAATTGAATACGGTAGGCCTATGACCATCATTCCTACACATAGGGTTTGTTGGAGAGTTCCTAATCACAATCACGCAGTTGATTAATTTAGGGAGAATTACAATCACGCCAGAGGTTCAACTTCCTTCAGATTTAGGTACATATAAATCTCACGACAGTGCCATCATTCATACAACTTTTGCTTGTTCGTGGGGAAATTCTAATGAGATCAGAGCTGATTAACTTAGAGAGCATTATACTTCGAGAGCATTACGCTACAAAGGAAATAATTTAGACTTGGTTGAAATGTGTGAAGTTAGATAGGAAGATAATGGGGAATTGAGAAGCGAAGGATATAAGTTTTTTCAGGTAATGGAAAGGGTGGTCTTAATGTTGCGGGAATCCTAGGTACGCGTGAAAGAGAAGTTAGTAAAATAGGATTTGTTTATGACAGAGTTATGATGTTAAGGCTTAAGGGAAAAGGAAGGATCTGGTAGTGATACAGACATACGCACTGACCACTTCGAATACAACTGAAGCAGTAGAGGAATTTATGATAAATTAGAGGAAATTATTGACATGGAGAAGAGTAGCCCATACCTAATCGTAATTGGAAATTTAAGTGAAATTGTCGGAGAATTACAGGAGATTAATGTGGGGAAATACGAATTTAGACGAGAGCAATGAAAAAGAAGAGGTACTGGTAATTTCTGTAGGCAAAATCCACTAGTAATTGGAATCACTTGGTTCAATTAGCACAAAAAAGATTTACGTAGAAAAGCTCTATAGACAGCTGAAGATATTATGATTGAGGGCAGGTATGGAAATATCTTGAACGAGAAGAATCTTCCCGGAGCCGACATTATTTTCTGATCATAAATTGTGCTGGCTGAAATGAATATTCAATTGAAAAATGTAGCTAGAAGAAAAGTAGACAATAAACAGTAAATACTGAAAATTTGAAAAATGAGGAAGTAAGAAATCTTTTCGGATGAAACTATGAAACAAAGTATTCAAACGAGGAAAGGAAAATTGGGGATGTTAATACGGTGAGAGCATGTTAAACTTTGCATACGTAGAAGAAATAGTAGGTTATTGCGAAACACAAGACAGCTAAGAAA
The DNA here is from genome assembly GCF_964235325.1 of Thermobia domestica. Lineage (NCBI taxonomy): Eukaryota > Metazoa > Arthropoda > Insecta > Zygentoma > Lepismatidae > Thermobia > Thermobia domestica. The sequence continues at coordinate 79,225,754 of NC_137456.1, forward strand.
CTATGGATTACAGATCAGGTTTTGCAATGTATGAGGGAAAGAAGATGTGGAAACAATTTAATACAGAAGAGGGCAGAAAGATGCACAGGAAGATAAACAACGAGTTATGAAGGGAAACAGAGCTCCTCCGTGGCTAAGCGGTTAGCGTACGCGTCTTTAGCGCGGGAGACCCGGGTTCGATTCCCGGCGGGAGCTCATGTGGTTCGGATTCCACGTTAATCAGTAGGTCCACGTCTCATATAGCCTCGCTGCTGAACGGGACGTAAAACTCAATCAATCAATCAATCAATGAAGGGAAACAGAGTAAGGGAAGGGTTTTATAAAAGAAAATGTGAAGACGTAAAAGAATTAGAAAGAGTGGGTAAATATGAAGATATGTACAAGGAGTTAACATCTATGGAACTTCCTAAGAATCAAGGATGACGGAAAGCACATGTTGAAGACTTGTATGAGAGTATTGATAGACCCCGTGACCTAGATGTTAAAGTAGAAAATAAGGTAACCGAGAATAATAGAGAGTTTAATATTATTCAGAATGAGTTTGAAAGAAAAAATAAAAACTATATTCGAGATTAGGAATTGAAAGACAACTGGGGTAGATAATATACCAATCGAAGTCATTATAAATATGGGAAACAAGGACAAGAAAGAATTCAGACTCTGCAATTAAATATATGCGACGGGAGAGTACTCAAAATATTTCCTGAAAACGATCATGAACCGTTGCCTAAAAAATCGAACCCAGATTAATGTGAGAACTACATAACTAATAGTCTCATATTGCATGCAGCTAAAATTATTCTTCGAATACTGAACAGAAAGTTGTATGTAAAAATATGAAGAAGTTTTGGAAAAACAGTTTGGGTTTAAGGGTGATAAGGGTACAAGAGATACGATTAACTTACTAAGGACAAACGGTAAAAGATTTATAGAAAAAAAGGAAAGTGGTTTATGCTCTATCTATTTATCAAAAAAGGACTCTTGACCGGGAATTGTTGGTGAGATTTCTAAAGAACGTTGGGTTGCAATGGAAAGATCGAAGACTCATAAGATACTTATATATAAACCAACAAGTAAGCGTTAGAATAGGGGAAGAAATGACAGAGGAAAATGCAATTGAAAGGGAGTTCGACAGTGATGTTGTCACTTGCGATGTTATTTAATATACTGTATATCTAAAATGATAGTGAATGAGGATATTGAAGACGGCATTTCGGTAGGGATAGAATGATTCGGTATACATGTATTGTATATGAGATGGTGTTTGTTGGTTAGTCTGAAAATAAAATTAATAATGTGTTAGAAAATTTGCGGGATGCTCTGAAGAATAATGGGATGAAAATAGACGTTAGAAGACAAAAGCCATGGCTTGGAACGAAGCATTTGGTTTTAAATATAGAAATAAAAGGGGATAGAATAGAGCAGGTAACTAGTTTTCGTTACCTCGGTAATTTTATTAGTGATCACATGAAATAAAAGCAAGGATAGGAATGGCGAAAGAAGAATTTAGGAAGAAGAAAAGTCTATTTTGTGGGTCTTGAATAAAGGGTTGAGAAAAAGACTAATATACTTCGTGTAGAGTATTGTACTATGTGAAGCAGAAACATGGGTCATCCAAAAGTTATGAAAAATCCCAAGACAGACCGAGACAGACCTATAAATCGAAAAAAAAGAAAGGAAATGAAATCTTTAGTTTTACGTCCCACGGATATGCCGGTTAGGCTAAAGGAGACGGTGATGATGAGGAATGAATGAAATGGTGGAATGAAGAAAGTGGGAGGAAACGGGAGAACCCCGAGAAAACCCACGAGCACGGTGTTTGTCACCACAAAGTACACACGGCGCGAGCTGGGATCGAACTAGGGATCCCAAGCATCGGAGGTGAACGCTCTATCACTGAGCCACCGCGCCCCCCACACCTATAAATCGAGACGAGACCTTGGTCAGTCTCAAAAGTCTCTGTCTCGTCTCGAATATTGATAGCTATTTTGCCTTTACCCAAAATTTCTTTCGTTGCTGTGTGAGATAATATGGGAACGGTTGATTGATATACAGTGGCGTATTTAGGGGGTAGGTATCGGGCTCAAGTCCCTCGCGAAATAAATTTGTGATATTGCACATAAAACACAAATGTTTCTTACCCGTTCCTCAAGCCTCTCCCGAAACAAAATCCACTGCTGTTGCATATAATCTTCTCTCTCTGTATATAATATTAAAAATGCTGAAATTTTGTACCATGTTGTGTAAAATATTGAAGGGAAAATTCTAGATACTCTGCAATACCACTAGGTAAACATGCAGTGTTGCCAACGCAAAATGAAGTTTATTTTTTCAAATTGCACTGTGTAAGGTATTACCTATTTCTAATTTAGATATTAAATAAAACCACAATACCACATGCATTATTCAGTGTAATAAAGGACAATACAGTATCACTAACATTAACATTTTGGAGATCTCTAATAACTCAAATAGCATAAACGGTGTAATGCACATCAATTGTATCTTAGCGTCAAACACTATGATCGTGGTATAATATATTTCGAATGAATGAAGGAACAAAGTTACCGGAAAATGTTACATTTTCTAAAGACTTTACTTCGAAAATGTGCTGACATATCACGTCTCATCATGTAGATGCTTTCAAAAGACTTAAGTGGTCACTATGTCATTTACAACAATTGTTATATGTCCATGTTTCGCAAGTAATTTTCAATCAATATAAAATTCCAACGTAATGAACACACGATTAGTTTTCTCGAATAAAGATCACATGCACCTCTGAGAGCTCAGGAATAAGCTTAATCTATGTCGCAGCAATGAATATATGCTTATGTAATACATTACGATCTTATGAACTTGTATAAGAAACAGAATGTACTTAAAGTGAGACGCGAACTGTACGAAACATCGGACTTTGAATCTAACTTGTTTGGTGACCCAACCCGAGACCACAGATAGCAAAGATGAGTGCCGTAGCTCCCACCACAAGGTTAAAGAAGTTCCTGTTTTAAAGTGTCAATTAAATACTGATATGTGAAACGGTAATAAAGCATTTGGTCAATTTGAAACAAAATATATTGTAGTAATAATTCACTCTGTTTATTAAGATAATGAACGTTATATTCTGTTTTTAAAATGACAGTCAAAGCAGAATATAGTGGATAGTAACTGAGAAATTGTAAAATTTCAATTTCGGCGCGATTAAATACATTCGTGCTCCTATGTGTTGCGTTATCCGTTAGGAGGTATTGAACAATTCTGATTCAAAGGAAGGAAATAAACTACTGTATAATACTGGAGTTAATTTAATAGAGTTTAATTGTTTAGGTAGTACTGAAGCTATTTGAGACAGTCTATTGCTGAAAGTGAAATATGGGTTACTATTAGGGTTTTATTCCAGGTATGTTATACCCACCGATGATTGAACCTGGAACACACACATTGAAAGCATTAGCGCTAGCAAATTAGCTACGAAGAGGTACATCATACCATAATTCTAAGTAAGAATAAAGGCAAAAAATAAGAAGCGGGAACGACCGACTATACGATAATAATACTTTCACAATTTTAATTTCACACTATTTATTTCGAGACGAGACCGAGACGGCGATTTTTGACTCGAGACAAGATAGAGACCGATACTTATCAACCGAAACTGTACAGTCTCGTCTCGATACCATCCCTATTAGTATCTATTACTATAGTGCTGCCAAAATGTCTTGAGCCGTGGCAAAAATGCGAACTAAAGCTAACACCCTCGGCACATCCATACGTTGAACCAATTAGGGTTCAGCTGTTGCTAAGCAAGAGAGACTTAGCGAAAGGGGATATCATTCCTTCAGCTCATAGCAGCGCTTGGAACGGAAGACTAGGTGTGAAGTCAATGTGGTATATCCTTAGTTTGATGTCCAATTCTTTTCTAGCTTACAATATTTCATTATCGTCTTCTGACGTTAAATCACACGAATCTCTGCATATTCTCTGTATCTGCCAGGGACATAGTTAACAGGGAGTCCATGCGATCCAGACTCCCCCCCCCCAATTAAGAACAAACGGGAAAAATTCGGACTTAACGGAAAACGGGATTTTTATTAACGTTAGCATGAAAACTATATTTCTAGTGTTCACTTTCGAATGACCATAGAAGAGAAGAGGTATGGTGATCATGAAAAAATTGGATTCGAGATTTCAACGGATTTACACGTTTCACGGCCCGTAAATGGTGCAACAGTGATTTTTGAAGTTCTGTTCGTTCAGACGTCTCGCTATAAAGATATTCAGTTGCCTAGAGGCCTTATTCAACGTAGGTACACTCATGTCCAAAATTGTCGCATGTCTATAAATATGTCGTTGTAGGAATATAATTTGATAATGAATTCGCCCCGTATTTCTTATAATGTTAGTGCGTGTATAACCGACAAATACATGTATGTGGCAAATTTCATGTAAAAAGAGAAGTAAATAAGAATAAAACGAAAATAAAATTTTCTTGTCCACTTAGCAACATTTTGTTTTACTCACTCCAATTTTCGTATTTATAATTCTTTTCCTATAAAATTTACCACAAATATACATTTCCCGATTATAGTATCATTATTAATATATCCTGCAAAATCATTATCAAATTATATTCTTACAAGAAGACAGTTATAGATATGCGCCAATCATTTTGGACACGAGTGTTCACCAAATTTTAAACTTAAAATTATACAAGAATTCCGTTTTGTTTTTTCCGTTGCTATTTTCTATAAAATGTCTGTTAACGATTTTGTTCATATTTTATTAACAGCCCTATATTGTGATATAATTCATTTCCAGGACAAAAATTACGAGTTGTTTACTTTGATGGATTTTCTCCGAACAATTTTGCTCAAAACAACTTAGGCGAAATTGTTATTACTTCATAAATAAATGTTTTATTAACAACCTTAAATATGGCATGACTTATTCGTCCTGAATAAATTCACGAGATTAGTTTACTCTTGCGGTGAGTTTTTGTCGTAATATTTTCTTAAAAACTGCCCACGACATTTTGTTCATATTTCAGAAGTAATGTTACAATATGGAGCAAACCATTTCTAATGAAAATATCCAAAAACGGCAGTTTCCTCTTGGGATGAATTGTATCTTTTCAAGTGATTTCTTAAAAAAAGACTCAGGTGACTTTCTTCATACTTCACAAATATTTCATTAATAACATGATAGTAAGCATAATTAGTTTGACCTAAAAAATCCACTGGGGTTAATTTATTCTTGGAAGTTTTATTTCCTTTTTCTTAATAAATTCCTCCAATATTACTCAGACGATTTTGTTGATATTTCAAAAACAAATATTTCAATAGTAACTTTAATGTATAACATTAGTTATTTCCCATGAAAAAGTCCACAAGGGGTAGTTTACTTTTTTTTTTTTTTCTTGACGGATACTTCAAACATGCCTTCTAATTTTGTATGTATTTCACAAGTTAATATTTTAGTAACACATGCAGAATTTGATTTAATTTAAGAAATTGAAGCGAGCAAGTTTGGTGTGGTGGCCTGTAACTTTTATTTAGAACAGTGTTTCTCAAACGTTTTTCTTTCATGGAAACCTTTCGTGTCCAAAATATAATGGCGGAACTAACGAAAATAGTATTAAATTATTCGACAATTTATAATAATAATGCAAATCTTTTAACGATAATACTAAGTGACTCATCTACGTAAATTCTAACCCACTTCTAGATGAGATAGAGACTTCCGTTTTTATATTCGCTTCCGTGATATTTTTTTTCAAACTTCGAACCCTTTTTCGTTACGGTTCGAAAAAAAAGTGTCGGAAAGGAGCTTTTGTCATTTTCAATTTTTGAAAAATTCATATTATTGTGGAACCCCAGATCCGCGGAACACACTTTGAGAAAAGCTGATTTAGAATATGAAATGCCAGCATATTAGATGTATTAAATTAATCACTGGGATTTTGGCTTTTACAACACTGTTCACATACAGAAAGGAAGTTCGACTTTTAGATTAATCGTGAATGAAGAGAAAATTCTTATTTCTTACTTCTTAACCATTAATGGTTATACGGGTTATGAGGCATCACTTAGGCCAAGTCGTACATGTAAGTTTGTTAAAATGTAAAATATTGCATTTTTATAGAAAAATTCATCACAGCTACCCTGCAGCATACCACGTGAATTTGCCAGTCCAAATGTGAAAGTTGAAATAGTATTAGGCCTAATTGTCCATATCACATGTTAATCATAACACTAAATAAAATTAAAGTAAACAATACATCATAAAGAAACAGTATTCAAAATATACCAGATTATTGGTAAATAAGTTGAAAGAATAGTGATTCAAGAACTCGTGAATTAGATCGTCGCCATCTTGACATCTTTCCGTTCAGAAAGTTTCTTGTCATTTCGATCTATTAATCGATATAATCATCCGTCACTTGTTATTGTCATATTAAGCCGATCGTATTCTAGTCTTCCCAGAGGTAAGGAAAAAACAGAAAATTTAAAAATGAACGGTAAGCATTGACATGAAAATAGTTATAACCTGAATTGAGCGTGACTTTGCGCTCAAACTCACTTATACGACATTCACCTTTTTGAAAGTGAGCTAGCTCATGATAAAACGCACGAAAAATAAGCGCACTTATTTAGAACCCTAATTTACACCTGACCATCTAACCATCTACAGATTTATGGGTCTTTTGAAAACAGGAACAAGCACAGAATAAAATGACATGTATCAATTTCTTGTCGCCAAGTTAAAGAAAGTGAAGAGGTGTTCTTCTTGGTTCTGACGTAGGCCTATTGTGGAACTCAAAAGAAGGCTAGAAATACAAGCAGTGGCGTATGGTCATTGTACGTTGATGCAATGTTTCACTGTATTTTATTTATATATGATTAGTGTGTCCTCCTTTGTGTAAATATATTTTATAACTTATGTCAACTTTACTGTTACTTGATTTTGTGATAATTGTAAATATTTTTGGAACTCCATCACAGCTCGATATCAGGTTCTTACTTCTACTGTTTTGTTATTTACTTTTTAAATATATTTCAATGTTTTCGGTAGAGTCTAATAAAACAGTTCGGGGCATAAGCCCTTCACCTATTTACTTATAAAAATATGTGTCTATAATAATTTACCAAGTTTCTTTTTATATAGTAAAATGTTTCTCGATGTTTCAAAAAATCCACAGTAGTGGCTTCGGAGATACAGGTACAATCGTCTTAGGTTAAAGTTGGAACCCCTTCGATCATGCGACGATCAGGGGTAGATAATTATAAGGAGTCTCCTTTGTGCAATGTGACCTCGGGAGATACAATTTCTCCGTAGCTCAATGCAGCCGCAGGAGGAAGGTAGTTGTAGGATGAATGCTCAATGCAGCCTCCAGAGATAAAGTTTAGAAGGATTTCTCCATAGACCACTGCGACCGCCGGAGTGAAGTGTTGGTAGGTTAATGATCAGTTGTTAACTGATACTTCTGGTCATTTGTAGTCCTTTTCTATGGGTGTCCTCTGAAGAGGCGGTACGTGAGGAAAGGGTCATCCATTCTCGGTTTCCTTCAGAACCACCTTGTGATTTCCTGGTGTTCTCCTTCCGTCGTCTGCTGGTGATAATGTTTCAAACAATATAGCACATGATAGTGAATGAAGCATATGTTTACACAGGTTGATTACACGTGAAGGTATGGAAGCTTACAATATTCTTACTTTAATAATAATTTTCTGCCATTTTTCTGTGCTTTGAATATAATTTCGCATTAAGCGAATATTGAATTTAAGATTCACGTACACATTTTCTCTTGAACTTCCATTTTTAAATTCCACTCCCAGAGGTAGTTAAACGAATCTTTAAAAAGAAAAACTTGATGCCACCACATTAAGTTACTGAGACAGATAGTATTTAATAAGTATATAAAGATCTCGTAAACTGAGACAAAAGGGATAACAACACAGGGTGAGGTATGACGTAGCCACCAGCAGAGAGTAGGCGAGAGTATACTATTGCATGTGTTCAAACTGGTTCAAGTATCAAATGATATCGTTTTCAATTAGAATGAAATGAGAATATGAGATGCCACTTTAGTCTGTAAAGTACGTATACCGAAAGAACCCTAGAATTATCGTAAAGGTGAGCAGAGAGCGATGTTTACATCATTTCCTGTACAAGCCAAAATGTAAGAAAACATGGAGAAAGCACTTACCTCTATACTCCATGGTTTGATTTTTTCTTCCTTTTTATTCACTCGATGTCTGTCGTCTTCAAGCGCGAATCAAAATTCCAGTTCCGTTTCTCCTGGCAATGATTAGGAGCCTTCATTGACTGTCATATTTGCTCTACATAATATAGTCTTCCTTGTTATCTCGTCACTATAGTTTTTAGATGTGAAATTTATCTTGTGGTCGAAAATATGTCAACAGTCAATTATATTTTGAAACTAAGTTTTCAATTGATGGCAGGGATTTGGGGTAATTGAGTTTTTCTTTCACAAGTAGAGTACAGTGTACAGGTGTATTTCTCGCGAATCATGTTGATTCTACCAGTTTCTTTTTCTTTTTTTTCTTTTTTTTTTTTTTTTAAATAAAAGGTGAAAGTTTGCACACTATTCCTTTAAGGGCACAAATGACTTTAGGCATGAATTGTCAAGGAAAATGAAAAGTAGTTAGTAAAGCGTTCAAATTGTAAACACTTCACTATACGTGACTGTTGCCTACGTTCGCTCGGGGTCAACCTACATTTTCACTTTTTTCCTTATAGAAACACCTGCACAAACAGTTCGAAAGCGAGTCGAAACCGGTAAGAAAAGTCAGCCTGATAGTATGTCACAATATTAAACTTTTTTCAAAGTGATTTAAATTCCCCCTCCTCCGAAAATTTAGCATGTTTTCAGAAGTTTTGCACTCCTCTTTAGCCAGCAATATGTAGGAATCTGGAGGTATAACAGAATTATTGTGGCCAGGGCAAACTGAATCTCCTATTACGACAATAAAGGTGGAATTTCTACGCTAGGGGCATAACTGGAAATTGAAATTTTTGTTAACGCGTAGAATTAGATCGGAAGAATACGGAAGTTGCACGATTTGTCCCCCTTGGACTAGAGAATGTTATGAAACTGAAAACTTGGGTCACTGGATGCTACATTAGGAAGTGATCTTTCTCACCACAAAATCTGATTTTAAGTGCTATTGCGAGAAGATATAAACTCAAAACTGAAAAATAAATGGAAAGAAAAAGCCATTGCTTTGTCTAGTCAACAATAATACAATGAATTGGTAATATCAGGATTTTCGATTGAGAGGGTTAAGAGGTATGCTCTGTGACTGACCATAAGGCTAATCAAGGTATATCACTGACCATAAAAATACTCGTAATATAAAGACAACGGTTTTTGCCACCCATGTCTGGCATGCAGGAAATCGCTTGGAGTGAATCCTGGCTCGGTCCTAAGTTTAGTAAACCGCTCCTGGTGATTACCCTTGGCTTGGGTTGTCCGCAAAAAGGGAGAAATATATCAAGAATCCTCCAAAGAGGAAAAACTAGCGGACTGAAGGGCCCAATACACCTGAGAACGAATAAAAAAGGACCAAAAAATAATAATAAAACCACCGACTTCAGTCGAAGTCGGTGATTATTGATGTGCTTCGCTCGGATTTGAAAGGTTTGAATGGTTCGAACGTCGCCGCATGCTTCCATTAAAAATTTTAAAGTTGGGCCCTGGGACCTCATGAAGGGCGGCCCTGTGGTGCACCGCGATAACACCATTCGATGTGCCCCATAACATTTCCTATTCAAGTTTTTGTTCGGTTCATTTATATTCAACCGGTTTCGAGATACTTCAATGGAAAGATTAAAATGGGCCACCCTGTATTATATATATATTGTTTGTATCTTTGTGTATGTGTGGCCTGGGGAGAGTTACCAAAATCTGGTCACAGGTACCTTGGTCCAGACCCCAGATCAAGACAAAGCTTTTTTTTCTTTAATTTCGAACCAGGGGTGTCTCAGGCGGGACCGGCCTGGAGACTAGACAAGTTGAGCGAGTTACCAAATTTTCGTCACGGATACCTTGGTTGAGGCCCCAGACCAAGGAGAAGCGTTTTTGTTAAAATTCGAACCAGGGGGTCTCAGGGGGACGTTTACCGGGATATGTAAAAGTAGTAGAAAATGAGCGATATTAGTGTTGAATTCATAGTTTTCGCGCTCGCTGAGATCAATGGTGAAACTACGATCGCATAAACTTCCAAATTCACTGTATTCGGCTGCGGGTCACCCAGAGAGGGGGATACCGAGACATGTAACAGTAATCCAAAATGACCGATGTTAGTGTCAAGTCCATAGTTTCCGCGTGTATCCAAACTTTACACTTTCGGGAACCGATTACCTCGAAACCCCTGTAGCCAGAATTAGCACGGAATGGGAACTTATATTTTTTTAAAAAAAAATGATCTCAGCAAAATGCGAAAGTCTTTTAGTCTAAGAGAAAAAAGAAATGAAATCTCTAATTTCTAGTTCTAATAGTCCTTGTAGCTCTGAGCGTGTGGCAAAAGTACTGATAGAAATAAGGACAATGAATTATGATTATTTAGTAGAATATTCCACTTTAATATAACAGGAATTTCATCTTTCGGTTTGCTTCAATTATAGAGTAAATGCTATACTATATAAAGTGTGTCCTGTCGCTGATTTGAGATGACAATCAGAAACGAAAGTAAAAGGTAAATTACAGTAATAGTTTTCTCTTAAGGAGAAGTACTTTTATATTAAGAAAAGTTTTTGACTTAAAAGTTTTGCTCGTATTCAACCCTTTCCCCCTGAACCTTGGGTACGAAAATGGAAGAACATATTTAGATTTTCATTGTTGATTCCAGTATATTTCAAACATCATTTCTCAGGTCTAGGCCTGTGTGATATGTTCATATATCGACATCGATATATTAACATCCTAAATTTTCGATATCGATATTCGAAGAGGGGACGGGCGAGGTACACGGGGCCCCTAAGACTTGCGATGGATGAAGAAATAAAATTTAATTTTACAATAATGTTTTCTAACGACAACTTCTTTATTAGCACAAACTGTAATGTAAATAAATCCACTTCCAAACTTGCAATATCATATACTGTAATTTCTTAGCCGCCAGAATTTTTTTGTTCCCGAAAAGAAGAAACAAAAAAGCACCTGTCAAAAGCAAGTGCTTCGAACTTTGACCTAGAATTTATCATACGAAAGTTTTTTTTTTTTTTTCTCCTCTCGGAGATTTTCATCTCTTTTGACCTTTGGGACCGCTCATTGATAAAAAGTGCACACATGACCGCTATATGCAGAAGGCAGAGTCAGAGATTTTGAAAAGGAAACGAGTTTTAATAATAATAATAATAATAATAATAATAATTGGGTTTACAACTAGGGTCCCATCTCTATCTTCCATGGGACCGCAAGTCTGTTACGCCACTAGTGTCCCTTATTCTGTGTGTCTCTTTCCGTATCGTGTGGATGTTTGTTTTTGTGCTGTTAGGCTTTTATATTAAACCTTTACACTATGTAACATTTTTTATCGTCATAATAAAATCGTTATCCTTAACAATTTATTTTATTGTTATTTGCAGTTTGCTACACTGATATATTTGTACAGAAATTCAGATTTGATCCAGCGCCTTTGTAATTCTCAACCACCTCAACGACCCTGTTTTTTGGGTTGCCTACTATTGCAGGAAAGGGAGAATTGCAGGTGGTAATGCACTTTTGGAGGTGTTCATACAAGCGTTCCTGAATGGCGGCCATCTTTGTTGTCGGTGGAACGTCAATTTTTGCATTTGAAGCGTGTAGTAAAACTGCAATTGCTCATGATGTACGGATCAGCCGAATACCACACAAAATCGAATGTTTAGACGAGAGACTGAGGTGCACGGAGAAATATATTCTTGCTTCTATACACATAGCACGTCCAGAAAGTAAGTTCCGTTTCAATTTATCTCCGCTGCAGCGCTGCGATCGCAGTTCCGTACATGCGCGGTAGACGCTCTGTATCAAGGAGAGAGATCGCTGTCAGTCACGTACGCATTGTTGTGCTTGTTTACAATGTCGGTGTTGATTGAAAATCCCGCCGCTTGTGAAATCAGAGCGGTGATTCGTTTTCTGAATGCGAGGAAAGTGAAACCAAGTGAAATTTATCGGCAAATTTGCGATGTTTACGGACAAAATGCGATGAGTGATTCAATGGTGAGAAGATGGGTCCGACAATTCAATGAAGGACGTAGTGACGTGCACGATGAAGAACGAAGTGGGCGTCCATCTTTGGTTACAGAAGAACTGGTTCACGCGATTGATGACAAGATCCAGGAAAACCGCAGGTTTACAATTAGTGCTCTCAGTATGGAATTTCCCCAAATCTCACGATCAACACTTCAACAACGACGACGAGCTGAAAGAAACTGTTTCCAACTGGTTGAAGACACAGGCGGCAAACTTCTATGAAGAAGGTATACAAAACCTTGTGCCACGCTATGACAAATGCCTGCAAAATTTCGGCAGTTATGTGGAAAAGTAGTTTAAGAGTTGTAGAATTTTGTGCAATAAATAATTTTTCTGTATCTGTACACAATTTAATTTTATTACCAAACGGAACTTACTTTCTGGACGTGCCTCGTAAATATGCAGGGTTGCAAATCAATACATGAAACCACCAGAAAAAGTACAGAAAATTACACTTTTAAAAAGAGGCTGTATGTTGGAATGACATAAAAGTGTCGGGTTTCACAAGTTTTGTGCTGAATACTTTGCATGTAAAGAGTCTGCAGAAATATCCACAGCTATGATACTACTGGCACCGTAGATTTATGGGGGTCCGAAAGTTGAAGTTTGTAATTTTGATGCCATTTTTGAGGCGTAATATATCAGGAGGGCAAAGTGCTAAAAATTGCTGCTTAGGCCACAAAGTCTGTATGTAAATAAACTATTGCAAAAAAAGACTGATATTACATGGACAAAAAAGTGAGGATATGGTAAAAACGCGAAGAAAGCACGTGCGTGATGATGGTCGTAGGTCGGAAAAATTTAAATGCTTGGATATTTTTCATGGGCCGCGGTGGCTCAGTGGTAGAGCGTTCACCTCTAGTGCTTGGGGTCCCGCGTTCGATCCCAGCCCCACCAAGTGAACTTTGTGGTGGACAAACACCGTGTGCGTGGGTTTTCTCGGGGTTCTCCCATTTCCTCCCACTTTCTTCATTCCACCAATTCATTCATCTCATCATCATCGTCTCCTTTAGCCTAACCGGCATAACCGTGGGACCAAAAACTTAAAAATTTCATTTAATTTCATTTTAAAAAAAAATACTCATGATTCAGCAATTAGGCCCGCTTTCCTTTGCGTTCAGTTGTGCAAAAGTTTGCGAGTGGCGTTTGTTCTGTCTTTCTAGCTTCATGATCATTGCAACGTCTATTTGGGAGATGGGGTTAGCTCCCCTTGCACCCACGACACATATCACCTAACTGGACCGCGGTATTAAAGCACGTAATGTATCAGGAAAGTGTCATTGAAATCCAATCCCAGTTACGGACTCCAATATCACTTGTTTCAATTGTACATAAATCACAATCCGCAATACTATCGAAACCGGAAGTGGTTGAATTTACTAGTACTTCTGGTTTTAAATTTTCGTAGAGTAACAACTGGGAGATATCGAGAAGTGTTTTTTGCAGTCGGTTAAGAAAGGTTCCAGGTAAAGCTTTTATTTTCTGCCTTAGCCCTCTATTCAAACCGGAAGTGGTTAAATTAAACAATTTTTGGTTTCCATCTTTATCGCCATAGAACGAAACAGTAAGAGATAACAAGTAATGGCTTTTTGATATGGATTCAGCTTCCGAGAAACAGGTTCTATCTTTGACCTTATTACTGTGCTGCAACCAATACTTATAGATGCACTACTTCAAGTCTGAGTATGGAATTCGCATAGCTTGGGAGTCTTAGTTTTACATTATGAAGCGATTCTCACTTATTATTATTATTATTATTACAAATAATCGATGTTACTTTTATCTTTCATTATACACAGACCACAATAAAACCTAAAATACGGTAAAAGAAGAAGTTACTTATGTCCTGTATTCTACAGTGGAATTTCCTCTGCCCTACAATAAACAACGAAACATTGTTGTAACTGTACATTTTAATTGTTACTAATGATAAAAGTTAAGTAACATCAAAACACTGTGAATATCAAAATTTCAATGATAGAAGCAAAAAGTGCAGTTTTCAATTATTTTTCCTCGAAAAATGTATATTTCTTTTTAAATGCCGAGTTACCTACGTGATAGTATAAATTTTTAAAAGAATGAAACAAAAACATTATATATACATATTCATTCAACTGTTTTTATCCTGACATTTTACATGTTCCTTTAATTCAATTGTTATCCTATACACAGGAAAATATATTCATACTAGTATACTGTTTCTGAAAAAGATAAAATTTTTACTGGACAGGCTACACGTTTCATTTCAATTGCACTGGTAGTACACGTGTTAAGGAACATTAAAGCTACGAAGTCTTTTGTTATGTTCACACACCTTTCTTAAAATTTCCAGTGTCGAAAGTTTCTTTTTGATTATCGCAGGTATGTTTAAACTTTTTTTTTTTTTTAAGCGTATGCTCCAATCCTAAATGGAGTGTGTTCTTTGTGTATGAATAAAAATATGGAACACATTCGTTTTCTACTTGTTCCAATGACGTACTTACTTCGTTTTTTTTTTCTCTTTCTTTCTTTCCGTTAAAAAAAATTTACATACGTTAATTCGCAATCTAAAATTTTGTTTGGATATAAATTATTACGTAATGTATTTTTCTATTTGAAGTTTAGAAGAAACATTATTAACCTATCCACTTGTATCTATATTATGCACATATAAGTTTCGTTCAAATTTCGAAAATCAATTCTGGACAACATTAATTTCTTTTTAAGGATATGACACGTTCCAAAAAAGGCTTAATGTGCTTGAATAATAATAATAATAATATAAAAACTGAACGAAAAAATACATATAGTTTATCGCTGCAAATCTTCCTAATACAACAGCAGGAGTAATTAGCAATTTTCTTTAAAAGAATCTGCGATATAGTAGTATATTCCAGTTTCTATTCAGGGCAATTAGACTTTTCCTTTTTCTTCAACTATTGCACACGCTACGCCTCTTAATTCGTGACAGAAAAATAAGTTCAATTATGGTAAGGCATATTAAATTATGAACTAATCATCATATAAAATAAATTATTCTCCTGGTCACACAATAAATTACGAAAATTTTATATATAAAATGAAGACTGACAAACATAACAACACTTTTATATATGTATTTTCTCTATTCCTATATGAAGACAAGTGAATTGTACACATGGTGCTTCCATTTTTACTTAAAAGAAGGAAAGTCTTTATATATATCTATATAGTAGTTAGATATTACAGAAACATATCGTCACGTATTTGGAACACTATACAGTTATTGTTTGTAAAATATACACGTTTTCTTCTTCCAAGTTTTGTTGCATAACATATCCTCCGCCTTTCCAATTTATTTTCTGCTTCTAGTTAATTGTCTGTAAAATACATTTCTCCTTCTTCTTCTTCCATATTTTGTTGCATAATACATACTTAGCTTTTCCAAATATACTTCATGCACTTCCAGTCTTCCAACACCCAAGAAAAAACTAGCACATTAAAATCATTTTAAACAATGTTTACCTCTTCGCATCTATGTGTCAATTTTTTTGTTTTTCAAATTTAGTTTAAATAGATGTGTGTGGGTAAAAGAAACTTATTTATTTTATTTAGCAACATACATATTGCACGTTTTTTTGGGGGGAGGGGGGCTGTTTCTTCTACAAACATTTTATTACTTTTTTTTTTAACAAATACGAAATAATTTTCTGTAAGACATCTGTATTTTTTACTACAGAAACGGAATCAATTTTTCAGAATTTTTCCACTTTTCTTCTCTATTCGCACACAATTAATTACAGCTTCCTTGCAATGACCAGATTCAAAACAATACCTCCTTCTCTTCCCTTCATTTGTCACGAGAGCAACTTTGTATGGAGGAAACCCAAACATTTTACTTTTACAAATAGTTGAGTGTTTCTTCGTTCTTGTTACTTAAAATTGTTCATGATTTGTTAAACAATGCTTTATGAATGGTAGCAATGTCTGGCGTTACGGATGACTTTCCTCCAGTTGGTAATCTGAACGTGTTGCCACTTGCTGCTACTTTTAAACTGCCTTTGCTACTGAAATAGGAAAGAAAATTAGAACTTTCGACGTAGCGGAAATAAATATTTGAAATATATTTTTACTTAACTAAATATCTATCTATCTATCTATCTATCTATCTATCTATCTATCTATATATATATATATATATATATATATATATATATATATATATATATATATATATATATATATATATACGAGACGTGTTCAAAAAGTATCGAACTTTATTTTTTTTTTTCGCGTAAACCAATGAAGCGCGGGAAGTTTTCTTCGGCGTAGATGTAGAGGGGACACTCATGCGCACTTGTGATTTTTTTTTCCCGCCCGCAGAGAGCGTCAGTCGCTGGCAGTCGACCAACGAGTGAAGGCGTGTAGTGACCGGTCTCGGATTTCAGGTTTTGTAAAATGACAAAAACTTGAACAGTGATATTGCATCAAAATTTTCCAAAAGCTTAGTGATACCCGAGCGGAAACCACTCAATCGGATCGGTACATTCAATTTTGAATGAGATTTGGGCATGAGGAGTGTGTCCGCGAAATTCGATTCAGGCTTTCATCGTCAAACACAACATTCCTGTGCGTCATCACCTCCGTACTCCCCCGACATGGTTCCATGTGACTTTGGTTATTTCCCAAGGTGTAAAAGCCACTAAAAGGGACCCGATTTAAGTCAAGAGAAGATATGATGCGGAATGCGACGCCACGGTTACTCACCATTCCAAAAACTGCGTTCCAGAAGTGTTTCCGACACTGGCACGAGCGCTGGGAGAAATGTGTGCATTACCAAGGAGATTACTATGAAGAGGATTATTGTTTCAGATTTCCAAATCAATAAATATATTTTTGCCACCCACAGGTTCGATACTTTTTGGAAATATATATTAATATTACGAGTACAAATATTTTGAAAATTTTTATGGTGGAAGAATTTATATATATATATATATATATATATATATATATATATATATATATATATATATATATATATATATATATATATATATATATATATATATATATATATAAATTCTTCCACCATAAAAATTTTCAAAATATTTGTACTCGTAATATTAATATATCATCTTCGTTTGATATATTTGAATTCAATTATTTTGATTAGATTGAAATTTAAATAAAACATGTTTTGCTACAATTTATAATTTTACTTAAGAATGCTATACTATAAAAATGGGTGATTTACACGGATAATGAATAATCATAAAATCTGGTAACATTTTCTACTTGTTCAAAATCTGGTGCATATTACGAGACACTAATACAACATATCTAAAGATTAATTCTACCATTCTCAAAAACAACTTTTAAGCTTTGATGATAAATATAACATTGCAGGTTTCTTTTTCTTTCTTTCTTTCTTTGTAAATACATAATTTAGCCAAGATTTAAATATCACAGAAGTAACCCGTTGAGATTATGAACGCTTAAATTTTGAAAATTTATGTACCGCAAGAGATCAGTGAAAAGCACTTTCATTCTTCTGTTAGCATTAATGAACATCAAAATGATAAAAACTTAAATACTTATCGAGCTCTCCTTTTACGAGGGGCGTACAATAAGTTATCTACATAGACAGGAAAAGAGGGGCGGAGCATAATGACGGCTGACACGCACGCTAAGGCAACTGTGGGGAACCGTGTTGCGTAATTTGAGGTCAGTCGGAGCAACGCAGTAGCTATGAGGAGAGTGTTTGTGTGACGTCGCGAAAAATGGATTTGCAGTGGTTGGAGCACCATTCGGTCATCAAGTTTCTCACTAAATAAGGGAAGAACATGGCCCCTAGTAACTATTTCCTCTTCCGAGATCTGAAGAAATACCTACGGGGATAACGTTTTTCTCGTCGGACAACATGGTCCAACAGGCTGTTTCCCAGTTGTTTGCAGGCCATGACAAAGTCTATTTTTTCTCTGGGATTTCTTCGCTGACCACAAGTGGGGACGGTGCATAGACCTCCATGAAGGGGGGGGGGGGGGAGGAACTACATCGAAAAACAGCGATGACCAGGTGAGCCTATTTGTATTCCTTCCTGTCTAGGTAGATAACTTATTGGACGCCCCACGTGATTATACTAACCACTCGTTACTATTATTATAATAATTATTACTGTTATTGGTTGCTTTATATACAAGTTTGTTATAAACATTCAATCCTTTCGATCTAATCCAATCTTTCAGAATTTCATTAACACTTTCCAGTTGTATTTCAATAAAACTCTTCCTTCCCCAAATTTATCTATGTACATCACACTGCATTTAACAATTTTCTATGAGATGGAAGACTATCTTGATTTGTTTATTTATCGTTTAAAATTCGATGTAATACCCTGAAGGTAGGATGATTCTCAAATTTTTTAAAAACTTAAGGGTAACAAAGTAATCTTACCTTAAAGCAGACTGCGAGCTTGAAGGATTAGTTGGTCCTGGAATAAGAGCGCATTTCATTGGTTGGCCATCTAACTGCCTGTTATGATAAACGTCTACGGAGCGTTCTGCGTCACTACGATGTTTGAAGATGACTTCGGCGGTACCAGGGCGCAGTAATCGGGAACGAAGCAATGGTCCAATATCTTCAAAAAGTTCCTATGACAATATCGAAGAACTAATAACAGTAACATAAAAAGGAGGATATTTTCAAATAACTGTATTTCAATCACTGTTCTGATAATTCATGTTGTATACAATCTTTAAAAAAAAACTGGCTATGCCTCTCTCTTTTAAAATTTATGGGCCGAGAATAAGCTCTTTTGGCTTCATCCTGGATCTTCCTTACTGCCAAAGGGGACATATATTTCCTACAATCTAGCGTATGGCTTTTGGAGGATACTGTTTATCTTTTTACAGATCTGCCACAACAAATTTTGTAAACATATATTTGCTGATGAATGCTATAGCATACATTGGAAATGAATAGACAATAACCTTCGTGCACAATATTGGTCTGCTCTGAGACCTTCCTCAACACCAATACTGGCCGTAGGACAACAACAAATAATATACCAGTAATTGTTTTTTTTTAGATGCTCGTGATTCTTTCTAAAATAATTTTTGATAAATGGTCTCAGAGCCGACCGGTATTATCCACGAATAATCAGAAAATTTGTTACTGGATATAGAGGTATATATATATGATCATGTTATATATTTTTAACATGATCATTGTTGAAACTTGTGCCCTTGAAAATTATACAACAAAAATGCAGGAGCATCAAACAAAAAACAAACCAAAAAAAAAACTATTTCTGGTGTATTACTTGTTACTCTCTAAAAATAAATTCATTATGTAAAGCAAATGTTTTTACGTGTTTATAAAATTTTAAGTGAAAAATTAAACTGTGGTCTTCAAGAAAAAATCAGGAATTCATTAGAAAGACACAGTTATGTTTTTCTTTATTCATACAGCACAACTTGATAAATAAATAAATAAATATAAAAACTTTAACGGTAATTTTCTCAAAGTGAAGAAGTGGAAGAAAAACAAATAATATACCAGTAATTGTTTTTTTTTAGATGCTCGTGATTCTTTCTAAAATAATTTTTGATAAATGGTCTCAGAGCCGACCGGTATTATCCACGAATAATCAGAAAATTTGTTACTGGATATAGAGGTATGCTATTGTTTATTCATTTATGAACATATGTTTTTTCTTTCTTTCTGTTTTCATTTCATTGTCACGTGCGCCTAGTTATAAGTACAGGACTTAAGTATTGTTCGTTATGCAATTACGCTTAAGTTTCCAATATCAGTGTTAACAAAGATCTGAGATATTTTTGTCCAGGACACATCAAGAATAGCAGTACAACAGCAATATATATATCCCACAATATACACGTTAGCAACCAGCAATACACAAGTACTCATAAAAATAACGCATCAGCATCAATATAATTGATGTTTAAATAACTAGTTTGCGTAGTCACTGACTATTAATTAAAAGCTTACATATTAAAACAAATTCGACAATTCCGTGTCCGAACTGTCAAGCTGAACTTATATTTTCTCAGACTTACAACATGAGATTTCTGGAACCCTCAGAAAGAACGGTATCGGCTATTTAGTGAAAATACTTTAATGGTATCCTAAATGAGATGTACAGGCCTCATCTTAGGTTCTACTCCCAATCAGAGGATGACAGATATGATACTTACTTGGACCAAAACAGACGCCTATTAAAAACAGCAAAAAAGGTGGGCATAGAACATGACAGTCAAAATAATTAAAACGAAAGGATAAAAAAAAAAAATGATATGAGAGAGAAAGGGTTAGAGAAAAAAAATAATTAAAAAAATAGTTGAGATTTTTTAGTGCTTCTTGTACCATAGCAATTCTATTCCCTACGATTGATCATCTCCATATTCAGTCACGACTAACAGTCTGGCGTCTATATATTAGAGTCTTTAACAGACACAGCTGCAACTGGCTTTCGATGAATCTTTGGACGACTGCCCCGAAATTTAAAAAAATGGAGCATTTTAATGGATATGTTTTTCCAGGATGACCAAATCTAATTTCTCTGATGCTTACGAAGAATGCTGGGGCTGAATCGGTTAAGCCACATGTAGGTTAAAAGTAGGGCATTAGGTAATCAGGAAATTCTCCTTTCTAGTTGTTTATGCAAAACATTTACATAATGTACCATTTCAGACACGGAAGATTTTTAAGAAAAAAAAAATATATATATTACAGATACATTTATGTCCTGCTTTTGGATGAACATGGAAACAAGTTGCCACGTTCTTTTATTATGTCACTCGAACTGTTTTTATAACGAATTTGTTTTTTTGTTTTTTTTTTTTAAAGTAAACTTTAAAGCAAATGTAATTATGTTTATTGATTTAGTATCGATTGGTATAGCCCTTTGCAACAGTGAATACTAATCATTTTATCCACTTCAAAATCCAAGAAATTTGTATTTTCCCTGTTCTCCAACCTTTCACTTCTTTTTTCTTCTTTTCTCAGTACCACAATAAATAATACAGACAAACTTATCAATGATCTCAGTTGGTATTTGAAAGCTAAATTCGCGTAGTGTCAAACGGTAATTTTACACCGTAATGCGAAATGAAGTAATGCTTTTGCATTGTTATTGCTTTAAAAAATGAAATCTTTAAGTTTTACGCCCCACGCTTATGCCAGTTAGGCTAAAGGAGACGGTAAAAAAAAAAAAAAAAAGTATATAATTTTTACTCCTGTACGTTTTAGAAGCGATAATATAGAATTCTTATGATATCCTGTTGCTGCTTATCGCCACTTTACGTCATGATCACGTAACAAATCACGTGAAATAGTATGGCTACAGTCTTGTGTACGGAAGTCTTGTTCGAAATAAAATGTTTCAGTTTTACATTCCACGATTATGCCGGCTAGGCTAAAGGGGACGGTGATGATGAGAAATGAATGGAATGGTAGAATGAATAAGTGGAAGGAAACGGGAAAACCCACGCACACGGTGTTTGTCCACCAACGAAGTTCACTTGGCGCGAATTGGAATCGAACCAGGTACCTCATACATCAGAGGTGAACGCTCTACCACTGAGAAGTCTCTTCCATTTTCTTCCAAAGTTCATTATATCTTTCAATGTATTATAATGAACTCGAAAGTGTCACAATACTTTTATTTCCTTCACTTAAAATTCTGTAGAAAATGATTATTCAATCTACTACCTATTTAAAAAATTTTCCCCAATGCTTTTAAACATAATCCTCGTAAACTCTACTAGAAGCTTTGAATTAATCAAGTGGCTCTAAAACTATTTTCAGTAACTGAGAGAAATATTAGTAATTGATTGTACAAAGCAGGAAAAGTCTACTTATTACAAGAGTTTGTATTATTTATTATAATACTTACTCGAATATCGTCGTGTGTAACTGTAGTTTGTAGATTTGACACCACTACTTTAAAACCGTCCGTGGCACTCGGAGTATCTAACCTTGCTTTCAGCTCCTGACTAAGATTACCAACTTTCTTCATTGGTTCGTCATAGTCAAGCTCATCCGATTCTTTGCTGGAAAAAACAAAAACATAGTACACTGCTTTCCTTGCTTTAATTTTACGTCTTACACATCTAACATGAAGACTAATGAAAAACAGCCTTACACCGGAACCATAGCTGCAAAGGTAAGCCCATTTTACGTGTCAAGAGCAAGTGACTTATTACTAATTTAACTCGGGAGGCCAATATATATATTCTTCTTTTTAATTTTCTAAACAGATTATGCTTACGTATTTTCTTAACGCGGATCTTCTACTAGCTGCAAAACCACATAGCTTCATATGCAGTTTATATCAAAACCTTAATAACTAAGGAGTGATTTGTACATAAAGTTTTCGTCAATTACACATCATGTATTTACAGGTTTTTATATATAATTTTCGAGTGACAACAGGACGCTCCCTACATTCTGAAAAATTGGGTGCTTGTCCATCTGTTCGTCCCAATGTGAACACACACACAATAAGGAGCACATCATTGAACGTATCCGGACAAAGGTTTAGACTTACACTTTTATGGTTCTTCATAGGGAAAGGAGAGGTCCAATTTCTTGAAGCGCCCCCCCCCCCGGCCCAAAAAAAAAAAAGAAAAAAAGTTTACTGAAAGTTGAAAATCAAAAATAGTCTTTCTCGAAAACTGCTTTAACGACTGTATTTCATTAAGAATCCTACAATATGCCGTACGTAACTTCTCATGAAACAATCCACAAAGGATAGTTCACGTTGCGGGAGAGACTTTTTGGGATGATTTTATCAAAAAAACAATTCAAGATAGTATAGTATATAGCAATGTAGTATATCAAAAACGAAACGAAGTACTTTTAATAAAAGATCCTAAATACACGTCACGAAAGAAAATTCGTATATCACTGGCCCTTGTATATCAAATTCTTGAAGCAAAGATTTGAGGTACCTTGGACATTTGAAGGTTTATTCTTTAATTGGTAAATCCTTTTATTGGAAATTAATGAGGATGAAAATAATATATATTAAGGACTGTGGAAAATGTATGCATATAAAGCGTAACTATTGAACTCTGTATAAACCTATGATGTCAATCGTTGTACCGGAAACTTATACCTGGATTTCCATTGATTTGTACGGTCAACTATCACGAGCACCAACTGGAGATTCATATTTTTTCACTGCAATGGATGTAACTAGATATTTTGTGGCATATCCTCTTAAGAGAGTAACGTCATCTTCTACCGTTCATAAAATTTTAGATATTTACATTCCTCACTGTGGACAATAAAACGCATCTTCTGTGATAATGGAAGTCAGTTTCATTCTAATGTATTTGCCCGAGCTATCAATAACGCTAAGATTCACTTTATGGCATCATATCATCCACCCATTGCACCAATGACATAATAGTTTGATAGTTGAAAAAAAATCTTGGAACTATACTGACATATGTGTAAGGATAATTACTCAGATCAGCCCTTTCGGCCCTGACCGTAACATATGTGTACATCATATTTTAAGATTAATCTAATTACTCTGGAGGATTCAAAATGGCTGGCACCAGAGAAATAGCGGAAAGTGATTTAGACAAGTTCAAAGAATACTGACATGAAAACCCAGCCCCATTCTGAATCATCCAGAGTAATTATATTAATCTTAAATATGATGTACACCTATGTTACCGTCAGTGACGAAAGGGTTAGATCAAGTATCACTGAAGTTACATATTTTTTGAATTATTCTACGCCTGACACTTTAGGTTCTGCTCCAGCTAACATTCAGAATGGGATACATTCAATAACTCCTATCCAACAACATTTCGACATCATATTGGATGACTGTTCTGCGATCCAACACGGTTGATTAGCACCGTAATCAGACGATTGGAAAACTATGTAGTAGTACATTCAAAATGTGATTTAGTATTCGTATAACATCCTCAAAGTAATCCTTTCTTAACAAGAACTTCGAAATTTAAAGTTTGATATGCAGTCCAGATATCTGAATGAAACAAATAAATCCAAAGATGTTCGAATTATGGAATGTCCAAACCGGGTTTTCGTAATGTTGACGAACTAAATTGGTAATGTCCTTTTAAAGAAAAGAAACATAAATGGCTGCAAATTATGAATATTATTCCACAAAAAACATGCTGAGCCAAATAATAACTGATTCTGGTTTGTGTGTTATTCATTCTAACGAGCAGACGCCTAATTGTTATAGAAGAGGAAAATATGGTGTAGAGAACTTTAAACTTAGATAAATATATGTATATAAATCGGGCGTTCTAAAAATGGTGCCCACAGAGCATAACGAAGTATCCTACAGGTCAAAATACAACGAAAACATTGCATAATGGTAAACCTTCCAGGGCTTTCTTTAGGCGCTAGAGCACACCTAACCAATCACGGATATACACCATTGTTATTCTACGTTTAGTTATGAATAGTTAACTCTGTGCATGTTTCTTGCTAATGTATCATTTTGTATCTTATTCTTTTTTTAAATAATAATAATAATAATAATAATAATAATACGTAGTGAAAATTCGCTCAAAACTGAACACAAAAAATGCGGTGCGTCTTTTGTGCTAGCAAACGTGTTGATCTGTTTCTGAAAGCACATCATTTAAAAGAGGAAGAAATGTGATTTAAGAAAGAAACATAGTTGCTTAGAATTTACTATCAAAATATACAAACCTAAAACAATCTTTCATTTAGT
Organism: Thermobia domestica; assembly: GCF_964235325.1. NCBI lineage: Eukaryota > Metazoa > Arthropoda > Insecta > Zygentoma > Lepismatidae > Thermobia > Thermobia domestica. The sequence goes on from NC_137456.1 coordinate 79,250,722, forward strand.
TACAATTAACTATAACGTAACATCTTTATATTCAATGACTGAAAAGCTGGATTTTTTATCCTCTATTACGCTAAACGCAAATACGGAAACTTTTATTTTTACATAACTTCATAATTTCTCATTTGAAAGAAGATATTTGATATTCTTTTACTTCTTAAACACATCATACTGATTTATATATACAAAGCAAAGTCTACTTTCTATTATTAAACAAGTAAGAATGCACTCCTACTCCTCCTCTCTTTCCAGGCCGCCTAAATACAATATATCTTGAAATAATGCTTTAAAAAACTTATAAAGTTTAGAATACGAATCTTTCAGGTACTGAAAATTTACAAAAATTAAACCTAACGAAACTTCAAATATTCGCAACATTTTTTGTTTTCATAAGAACAGTGTAGGATCTTATTTAAGGAGGAAAGAAATTATAGGGGATTTCCGTTACTGATTTCTGTTACCACAATTAAAGGTTGGAAAGTTACAGAAATAATCCAAAATTTACAGAAATTCTCGAAAAGCACAAAACACCCCATCTGATTGTACCCTACATAAACTGCCCTGGTTGTAAAGACAAAGATTTGACCTAACTACAACTATACAAAGATACTATGCTGAAACAATTAGCAACAGGTATAGATACTTATTAATTTAATGGAACCACCTGAAAAAAGTATAACTTACCAGATCAATATGGCGTTAGACTAACTTTTGCTTAAAACAGCTCTGATGTGACGTAGAATAAAATTCACAAAGACTGTGAACGGTAACAAGTGGAATATTATATCATTCCGCGTGCAGTGCATCACTCAGTTTTTTGAGTGGGGATAGAGGCAAAAATCTGCGCCGGATTCGTGTCTCCAAAACGGCCAAAGATGTTCAACAACGTTCAGGTCCGGGGAATGGGCGGGCCAGAAGAGGTGTTCAACTTCACCTCAAACTATGCCACAACAGCTCGAGCCATGTGAATGGGTGCATTATCCTCCTAGAATAAGTCATCACATCTGGATCGTAAGATGCATATGGTTTGCTAAAGTGATGGACCGTTAAGCGTCAACACGAATCCACAGAAAAAAAGGGTACTGAAACCCACAGCATCAGAGAGGAGCTGTCAGTTTCATGGTTAGGCGGAGACATTACAAATCATACGCTTCTTTGGGCGTCCAGAACACGAAAACATGGCCTGTGATTTGAAATAAGGTAAGCAATGCCTCATCCGATCATATCACACGCTTCCAACCAACGGTCCATGTTGCATGTTTCCCAGCGACCATTGGTGTCGCGCTAAAGTGTTATAGTCCCCTATGAATGGTTTCGCCGGTGCAACCTGCCCCTGTATGTGCACGTTATGTAACTCGCAGCGGATTGTGATTGTCGATTACACACATCGCAGGTTGTGAGAAGTGCTGCTTCAGTTCCTTCTTGAAACACTGTCACTTGTGAAAAACGCGACAGTTCTTAGCGAAATTTCCCTTTAATTCTCAGCAGAACTGTCACTAAGGGTTTTCTTCCGGCCACTGTTCGTCTTCGTCGATGTGGTTTCGCCTTGAATTTTGTAGATTGTTATCACCTTGGTCACTGCCCTCGCGAAACATTCAATACATTTGCCACTTTCATCATGCTTGCATTACATAACTGAGGGCCAACAGTTTTTCCTCTTTGGAAATCAGAGAAGTTACGCACTTTACACTATCACCGTCTAGTTAGTTCACTGTATACTGTCGTTCTACTGCTCCTCACGTAGTACAGACTTTGCCCTAACACATCACCACCAACAGCCCGGTGCTGTGGTCGCCGCCTGACCGTTACCAATCCACACATAATGTTTCCATTAAAATGGTTAAGTATCCGTTAGTCTGTCATAAAGCTTCATACTTTTTATTATTATTATTACTATTATTATTTGAGGGCACATGCTCGGAAATCAGCCTACTGAAGAGATTTCCAGAATTCCGGTGGAAGTTATTTATGACAGCTTCTGACGTCTAGAGTATAAATCAAGACCAAGAACTACCGCAATCGTGAATAGCTGAACAACTATAAGGAAACTATAAGCATCTGCTTTTCTTTCAATATTTTCTTTTGTCATCAGCTTAAGAACAAACCGTCTAAGCTACAGTCCCTTTAAGCGTTGTGGAACGATTTCAAGACTGATCAGTTATGAGTTACAGACGTGTTTAGATTATTAGACTCACGCTCGAAAAATGCAAAATTGATGTAGCAGACCTAATTTCAGAGTTCTAGAACATTTAATTTAATGGTTAAATCACCAATATAGGATCATTTATTTACTGTACAGTTGAAGTGGTGATATCACCGCTGAACAGCAGATGGTATTAGTGAGGGAGGGAAATTCTGAAAATGGTGTTTCAGTTGTATATAGCTATTGTGGTTCCTATCAACAAGCAGAAGACTTTTCTCCGCGTAAAATGGAAGTTAACAAGATACTTCTGGTGGAAATGTGCGTAGAATCTCTGGTCTGAAGTATTGTGGTTGCTGTCGTAAGAAGTTAACGACATTCAAAGCGTTTAACAGTTCGAATGGGCCAGTTTAAAATGATCGTGACCTGTTTCGTGTATCAATCTTTTATTCTGTGTAGTCCTGCAATTGCAGCATAATGGGAAAAGCAAAAGACTTTTTTCCGCGTAAAATGGAAGTTAACAAAATACTTCTGGTGGAAATGTGCGTAGAATCTCCGTTGAAATGAACAAGAGCCAAAATAGAGTTGGGAAGTGTGGGTCAAAACCAAAGCTATCGCTAAGAGGTATTAAAAACTGGAAAACAGAAGTGCAACTTCTAATAGACTTAAGCATAGAAATGGCTGAGTATGGAGCAGACATTTGACCTGAAAGTGTTCGAAGGATTCTTTGTGCCGAGGGAATAAAAGCACAAGGTCAAGAAAGAAAACAAAAATTAAGAGTCTACTCCAATCATGGCAAAGAAGCGCCTCGAATGGGCACGAGGCCTAGAATATTGGACTGCTGACGATTGGAGAATAGTGTGTTTCAGTGATGAATCATGTATCTGTGTCTGATGAGTGTTCACAATATGCGCGACGTTGACCTGGAAGGAATTCAAGTTGGAATGTCTTTAATAAACCGTGAACCATCCTACTTCAGTCATGGTCTAGGATGTGATCTCTGTCTTCGGGCTTGGAAGACTGCATAGAGTAGAGAGGACATTGAAGCACGACCAATGCCTACAAGTTCTTCAAGAAGAACTGCTTTCCCAGACTGCACTCTGGTTTGATGACGTACAATTCATCTTTATGCATGATGGAGTCCCATGCCACCGAGCCAAAGCTGTGACAAAATTCTTCGAGGACAACGAAATTAGTGTTCTTCCGTAGCCAGGCACTAGTCCTGATACGAACCCGATTGAAAACTTTTGGAGCTTCATGAAAGGAAAGCTAAAGAAGAAGCACATTAGAACCTAACTTCAATTGATCAAGGAGATCAACAATTTGTGGTGTCACGATGCTGAATTGAAGGCAAAATGTGCTAAACTCGTACATAAGATGCCATACAGGATAAAAGACAATAAAGAACAAGGGATTTCATAAGAAATATTAATCTTTGTGTGAGAGATAATTTTCTTGTAAGTATTCCATTTCAGTTTTTGTTTCCAATTTGGATATACACACTTTATAGTAAATGTATTTGAATGTTACATACGCATTTGTTTTATTGATATTGAAAAGCATATACCACATCCACTAGAAATTAGGGCAGAGTTACAAAGTAGTAATTTGGACTAAGTTCGAACGTATTTTCTCACGTAATATTGCAAGAACAGTAAAATGAATGTTGAGTCTAATAATTTGAACACGTCTGTACGTCTCACTATACATGTTTAACTGTCTAGTTTCTTTCTCTTTTTTAATACATCACTGATATTATTTCATCAAATTATAGGGAAGTTTCTTTGGAAAGGAAAATTTTTAAGTTTTTCTATAACACAAAAAGACCAATGAATAGACTTATACGTATGGTAATAATTTCCTATTTACTGTGTCGTACTTTCTGTATGCAATTGATGAATCTCTGGTGTCAGGATTGCCATTTTCTTCGGATCGTTTCAGATACGAATGAATTGTGTTTGGTAAATAATCAAAGTGATATCGACAATTTCGCAGATATCAGGCGGGAAACTTCCAAAACTTTTAGAACAAAGAAATGGGATTTTTTGAAAGCTAAAATTAAGGAACTTGAAGATAATAGTAAAAATAAAAATATTCGGGACATGTATAAGGGGATCAGCGAATTTAAGAAAGGCTATCAACCTCGTGCTTATATATTAAAGAAATCTGACGGAACAGTTCTCACCGATACGGATAGCCTCTTAAATAGATGGAAAGATTTCTTTGACGATTTGCTGAACACGCAGCCAAAAACTAATGTGCGTGGAGAAAAGGAGATACACACCGCAGAACCGTATATTCCAGAACCCAATCGAATAGAAGTGGAAGCCGCTATAAAGAAATTGAAGAAACACAAATCTCCGGGTGTAGATGAAATTCCGGCTGAGTTAATTTTAGCTGGAGGCGAAAAATTGTGGAACAAGATACACAAACTCATTCTCCTTATCTGGAACAAGGAAGAATTGCCACAAGAGTGGAAAGAATCAATCATTGTTCCAATTCACAAGAAAGGCGATAAAACTGACTGTAATAATTATCGAGGCATTTCTCTTCTGTCAACATCCTATAAAATCCTTTCAAATATTCTGTTAGCGAGATTGACCCCATACGCAGATGAAATTATTGGAGATTATCACTGCGGATTTAGACGAAATCGATCAACTATCGACCAAATATTTACCATTCGCCAAATACTCGAAAAGAAGTGCGAATACAATACCCCGGTACAACTATTTATTGATTTTAGAAAGGCTTACGACTCGGTTAGGAGAGAAACATTATACAACGTTCTTACATAACTTGGAATACCGAGAAAGCTAATTAGATTAATTAAGATATGTTTAAGTGAATCCCAAAGTAAAGTCCGGGTAGGAAAATTTTTGTCCACGAGCTTCCACGTCGAAAATGGCCTGAAACAAGGAGATGCGTTGTCGCCATTATTATTTAACTTCGTGCTGGAATACGTCATAAGGAAAATCAAAGATAGCAACCAGGGCCTAGAGTTGAACGGTATTCACCAGGTTATGGCATATGCTGATGATGTAAATTTAATAGGGGATGATAGGAGAACAGTAGAAATAAATGCAGAGATCTTATTAAACGCTTGCAGGGACATGGGTTTAGAAGTAAATGCAGAGAAAACTAAATACATGGAAGTGCGTCGGGACCGTAATACGGCAAATTGTGGAGGCGTTAAAATATTAAATAATGCTTTTGATAAAGTAGATACTTTCAAATATTTAGGATCAATATTAACAGACGAAAATCATATTTACGAAGAAATTAAATGTCGACTAAAAGCAGGGAATTCGTGTTACTATTCGGTTCAAAATCTCTTGTCGTCGCGAATTCTGTCGAGGAATTTGAAGCTTAAAATATATAAAACGATAATCATGCCTGTTGTTCTGTATGGTTGTGAAACATGGTCGCTTACTCTGAGGGAAGAACATAGACTGAAAGTATTTGAGAACAGGATCCTGAGAAGAATATTCGGACTCAAGAGGAACGAGAATGGGGAATGGCGGAAGCTTCATAACGAGGAACTACATAGTTTATACGGTTTATCCAACATTGTTAGGGTCGTCAAGTCTAGGAGGCTTAGGTGGGCAGGTCATGTAGCTAGAATGGAAGAAAGTAGAAACGCTTTCAAAGTCTTGACTGGTAGACCCATAGGAAAACGACCATTAGGAAGACCTAGGCGCAGATGGGAGGACAATATTAAGATGGATCTCGCAGAGATAGGAATACAAAGTAGAAACTGGATGCAATTAGCTAAGGATAGAAGTCAGTGGAGAGCTTTTGTGAACGCGGCACTGAACCTCCGGGTTCCATAGGCCATAGAGTGAGTTAGTTAGTTAGTTCGATATCGACAATTAGGATTGTTGATGGTAACGGAACCAATAGGACTCTACGGAGTTTCGGTTTCGGAACTGGAACTGACTTTTCCACCAGAAAAGATTCCTGGAGCTGAACCTAAAATGATTTTTCACACAAAAATTATTTTAGAATCAGTGCCAAAACCAATTTCCCGAGAAAATAAATTCGTTCTGGAACTGAAACCGATTTTCTAGAAAATAGGTTCTGCTTCTGGAACAGAAAGCGATACTGCACTGAGAGCGAAATTACAAAGAAAAAGGATTTATAACAAAACTGTTACAGAGTTCGTTCGAGTTATCACTTCACATTTGCTCACGTAGTTTGAGCTTTTAACGATCTTATATAATGACGTTTACAAATGATTGAGTTAAAATGAATTTCGGTTCTCTTGCCGAAGCATGCCGAATTACGTTTCCGGTTCTAAGAGGAGAATCGATATGTTGAAATGTATTCTGGTTCTCTTCTCGAAGCTCACTGCATGTAAATGTTTATTTACGCACCGGAACAAGAACCCCCCAAAATATCGGATCCGTTACCATTAACAACCCTATCTACAATATATACCTCATTCAGAATACTGAAAAATTAAGATCCTCTGTACTTTACTGCTCTATTATTATACGCTATCTCTGTTATAGAAACAGCAGTTACATTGAATCATTCGTTCTGAAGTTATTAAAAGCAGAAAATGTACAGAAAAATTATGCATTCTTGCTGGGCTACTGGTAGTTCTTAGTAAGTCGTAAAATCTACTACGAAAACTGTCGATTTAATGCATATCCACACTTGCTAATATACGAGTATTAGACTGAATTATTCTAGTTATCACTAAGCGGAACTCACCTTGCAACAATCGGAGGTAGTCTCGGTCTTTTCGTTCCACCGTAATTCCACTCTTCCCTTTCAGACAATAACATTGGCACCCTTGATTTCTGAAAATATATCAAGCGACTAATTAAAATATATACTATTTAAAAAACAGAGAAGCATCATTAGAGGAAACTTGTTCATTGCTAAGGAAAGAGCCATTCTTAGTTACTATTATCATCCGAGACATCTAAATCTTACGTCTGCTTCTTAAATGCATTAGACAGACTAACTGAGACTGTTAAGCTTCGAAGAACAAATAAATTCTAGACTGTTTATGATTTTCTTTGAATCACCTCAATCTCACTCCATCTACCGCCAAAAGTTATTTGTTGTAGTTTAACACACCTTTGTAGCACCAAGACTATATGAGACATGGGCTTACATATATGGTTTTGCTCAAAGGCATTCTAGCCCATTTGTCTAGCAGAACTACGTGGGCTTTGTAAGTGCCATTCCCTTTTCTCATTGGCTACTGAGTACATGCAAAACTGGAAAGTAGGATGTTGGAGTGAAGGGATAGCTTGAGAAATAGGATTAGGTATAAACGTACACAAAAGACAAGTATTATCCAGAAATTAAGTTGCACATTCCTTTTCCTTAAGGCTCTGTAACATCCTATAGTCAAGAAGTCGGATCCTTTAGAGGTATGGGCCTACATATTAACTTGAAGTATGAACTACACGAGTTTACACAAGAATCAAACCCGAATCTTTCGCATCAAAAACTGAACCCCCATCCATTTATTCACGATAGATTTGTTATCCGTAATAACAAGACTACAGATTTTCACAAACATAAAGAACATTATTGGGGATAAAAGTAATTTACCATGTATCCGAAGAGAGAGAGACTTATCTTAAATTTTTATTCTCTTCGGTAACTTCGTCAGAATTAGACGTTCCACCACATAAAAACATTCTTCTACATAAAGTTGCCGGATAAAAATTAACTTCTCGCATACAGCGCCGAACGCTATTTGCAACTGCTTGTTATTCTAAGAAGAAGTCAGCACAGGCGAGTTAATGTCTTCTCCGAAACATTTTAAAGTATTTTCTCTTATATTACAATACACAACGTTCACATCTCTTAAGGAAACGCTTCTGTCGCTTATAACGTTCTATATATTTTTTTTCTTTTCTTAAAGGTATCGTTTAGTGAGAGCGACACCTCGGATAGAAAGGAATCCACCTATATCTTAGCAACTTAGCAGTGCAGATGAGAACTTAGAACGTAGCTTTTTCTTCTGGTACGAAATAAAGTTATGTTCATTGAATTAGATTCTATTTCAGATAGTTGTCTATTGAGTCTTCTACTCATATTGTCCCACAAATTTTCAACTGGATTCATGTAGGTGAGTTTGTAGGCCACACGAGTCTCTAAATAGTCATATTCTTGAACTACGTATTAACGATTTTCGCTCGGTGACATGAAGCATTATCGTCCTGGAAAAGGAAGTAGTCCACATTTTCTTCAGAAAAGTAATCTTTAGCTGTTGTAAGAACGTTACGTACCAGAATTTGAAGATATTTTCGTGCATCAAATTATCCTTCACATATATATCTGTCGTTCTGACATCTTTAACGGTGAACCAAGCCCATACCATCACTCAGAACTGAATATTTGAATCTCTTAAACAAAATCCTTGTCAAGTTCCTTGCTTGTTCGTATCCGCAAGTTCACACCACCATCGTTTCCCACTATTCTAAACTTCTTTTCAACGAAGAAAACGACGTACTTGCAGTTGTCATTGCATATCGACTCACAAAACTACATGTTGAAGTCCTCTGTGTTTTGTCAGTTTTAACTTTCTACGGTTTCTTCTTTGTAATATCCTCTTCATACAGTCAAGACAATACAGAAATGAAAATGAAATCTTTGAGTTTTACGTCCCACGGTTATGCCGGTTAAGCTAAAGGAGACGGTGATGATGAGTAATGAATGAAATGGTGGAATGAAGAAAGTGGGAGGAAACGGGAGAACCCCGAGAAAACCCACGCACACGGTGTTTGTCCACCACAAAGTTCACTTGGCGGGGGCTGGGATCGAACCCGGGACCCCAAGCACCAGAGGTGAACGCTCTACCACTGAGCCACCGCGGCCCCACAAGACAATACAGTTGTACGAGTAATTGCAGTTCCAAGATCATGGCAAACTACAGAAGCGATTTTTGAGGAAATCACTCCTCAAATCTGCAGTGCTATTGATTTCATTTAGCAATCTGCTCTGGGTGATGCTTTCTTTTTTTCTTTCACACTGTTGACGAAGGGACGATTTGTTATGCTGTTTCCACTTGTGAATTACTCTTCCTGCCGTAGAATGATGGATTTTCAGTATTCCATCTATTCCCTTAGAGATTTGCCTTAGCTGCGCAAAGCAAGAATTGTCTTGTTCACATGGCAACATGTCACATTTCTTACCCATCTTATTTGTTTACAGTCCACATGTAGCAACAATTGCACATACAAACAACGCTGAACAACAACAATTTTGCCACTTGACACTGTCCAAACAATGAGAAAGCAAAGAACAATCATAAAATGCTATTTACCTCAGCCTACACATCACAAATGCAATGCCGAATTCTCACTGCAATAATTTACGAGACGCACTCAGTGCCATCTAGCGAAAATATTACTGATACAGAAACAATTGGCAAGCGGCGTCGTACACCACATGTATCACAGATAAAGCAAATGAACTATCCCACTCTTCATTTCCTTCTATTCCTCTTCTAACGGGCTGCAACTATGGTTTTCTATGTAAGTTAGCTTGAGAATTGAGGTGTCGCTATTTTTTCTTTACAGAGTGTAGTATCTGCAGATTGTAATCACAGCATAGGACGTGTTGAGTGAAGTTCTGTATGCGGACCATAGTCTAAGTCTGCAGTATCAGGACGACGCAATCAGATACCTATTGTTCCATCACGTGGCCGTATAGTAAGGCTGCGAGAAACCGGGTTGTCGTTCCGAAGAATTGCTGCTCATGTGGGTCGTAAATGAAATGAAATCTTTCAGTTTAATGTCCCACGATTATGCAACTTGTGCTAAAGGAGACGATGATTAAAGCAAGTGAATGATGATGCAAGGATTGATGGAATTAAAACCTAGGAGGAAATCCGGACAAAACTCACGGACACGATGTTTTCCACCACAAACTTACTTAGCCGGAGATGGAACCAGGTTCCCCACGCATCAGAGGTAAGCCATGAGGGTTGTGTCGTGTCAGTGGCCCATCGGTAGGGTACACGATGGGATACAGAGTTACCTCCCACTACACCAGGAAGCGCCTGGAGAGGATCGTTCGGGCGGACTTAACTAATATGACGGCGATCACGAATCGAATCTACTATTGCGTCCCCTTATATAAGTGCATGAATACGAAAGCAATCGATTGTTGGGGACAAGTATATGTTCCTGCGTTACTCTCGCAACACTGCTTATAGCTAAAGACAGCTTCCATGGAATGAGGAAAGATCACAATGGCGAAGCGAATGCAAGGCAGTGATATTTAGCAATGAGAGTACTTTCTGTCTTACACACTTGACGCCTGTGCGTATCCGCAGATGTGAAGATGAGTAGGAAAATTCGGCGTGTTTCGCACTCGCAATATAAGAAACAATTTTCATTTTTGAATACAGAATGTATTACGTTAACAAATCTCGCTCGACTCTACTCTTCATTCAGGGGAATGTGACTAATGCGTTGTATGTTTGTGACGTCTTCAATCCTCTTCTCCAACCTTACCTAGACACTTTGTAGATATCTTCCAGCAGATTAACGCGCGTCCCCATATCGCCAGGCTAATCCAACGTGCTCTACTTGGTGTACGCCTTCTACCTTAGTTTGCTACGTCTCTGGACTTTACCTCTGTCGCCCACAAGTAGGACGGTGCCTGACCACCAGCTTTTACTCCGCTACGTCATAATCTAGAGCAATAGTGGAATACTGTACCTCAGACAGATATTTATTACCTGTACGATCAGCTTCCTGTCTAAACAGCTGCTTCTGTAGTTGCTCGGGATGGTTAGTGGTGTTACTAAGGTGGTGTTTTTTGAACAACTGTATAACATGTATGTGATATCCTAATGGCGCCGTGTTCGAAGCGATATCACTTTCTTTTTGTGTACCAACGTTGACACAAATATATGAATTCTTACTGAGTTTTCTTAAATGGGTTTGCACCAGTTTTTTTTCTTCTTCTTCTTTAAAGCGTAAGTTCCCAAATTTTGTTTTCAACTCATTATAAACCTTCCAAACGCCATGCCCTTCATTAGAACTAAACGTGCTTTTACTGCGTGAGATCAAAGGGGTTTACTTTTGGATGGGATGTACTGATAGTTATTTTTCATAACTTACTTTAACCTATAAAACAGTATATTTCAGTAGCCTGAACCTCGGTGCTGACTTTTTATGTCCCTCAGATTAGAAACTATTACTATAAGGGAATGAACGCGAAGAAGGCAATTATAGAAGTCTTCTCATTAGGAATTATACAAGTTAGAGTTAAGCTGTGCCCTTTATGATGAGTATCAAAGTTCATCAATAGGTGGAACCACATTCCCTCTATCTTCTCCATATATTTTTTACGGAACTAATATTCACAATAATTCACTCACATATACGAGACTGATATTGATACTTTACCCAAAGGTAAACTGAACCTATACCCAGAGGATAATCCGTCGCTTCCTTTGTAACTATTTCGTTACATTCACTGTGGAGAATACAAAACACCGGCCCTCCATATTACGACGAAGGCGTAAAATGTACATAATGATGGGCATGTTCCACCAGAAAACTACATGTTGTGCGCAATATTCGTCCAGTTGTTCTTAGGGAAACCGAATCCCCACTTCACTCCATCCCCTCCCAAAGCCATCTTGCCAAAACATGCATTCTATTATAGAGCACAATCAATCATATCACCACAAACGATTTGAGCCTGAAGAAATATTACAAGAAGAAGGAACATTATAAGCTAACATCTAGGATGTTCAGGAGAGATTCGCGAACGCAAGAGAGCTATCCGAATAGTATCTTGCAGGTCACTATCAATGAAGCTTCAGACTACCTCGACGTCACCAGGAAACTCAGGACCATGTTTACACACCAGCTGATGTGAAGAGCTGCTCCAAGTTCATCCGAGAACGTCGAAGTGGTGGGAAGTTTCTGTGCCCGCGCAGTTGCCAATTCATCATCTCATTCCAAGGCAAAGGTAAACGCAATCTACTTCCAGACAGAAGTCATGATACAATTATATACTACTTGCATTCCACTATTATGTAGCAATGACCCAAAAAGTACAGATCAAGTCTCTACGCTTGGAGTTAAGTCGAATATAGTCGATAAAGACTATAACTACTGAGATATTATTCCTTTCTCGTCCATTTCTGTGAAGTTTCCCGATATTCCCAGTAAACTTTTGTGCCTTTGGCTTGCTAAAACAAGGACTCGTACGAAGACGTCCCATTACATTAACAAGTCTCTGGAAACCTTATCACCTACCATCCACCTTGGTCTTAAGATGTCTATAATATACTTCTTTACTTCACTCACGCCACCCCCAAACATTTTCTTTATTATATTTGCCAACTTCATTATTATTACAATTAAAAAATATTTTTCATATACACTTTTCATTCTACATTATATGTAATTACTTTCTTAATTATGCGATTTCCTACACTTTTACTCACCCATGTAACCACGTGACCATGTATTCCAATAGCCCCCACCATGACGCTTCACAGTGGTTTGTTCTCTCTCTCTACTTCTTCCCCTCCCTATTTGACAAAACAAAAGCACTTATTATTAATACTTTTTTGTGTATGTGATTGTGCTTTATTCCTTTTTTTTCGTTGTGCGTAGATTATCCTCTGAGCATGGATTACATGCAATTTCCAACAAAGTTTCAAAATCCATCTCCTGAATTAGATTGATTTATTGCGAACAAGATTAATACTACATTATTAGGAATGTAGTATCACTTGGTACTACATATCTCTCATAGTTACGATGTATCAACAATACATATACTAACCCTGACCACTCCTACACTTACTGACGGCCAGTAGATGTCACACACTGAACTATAACGAACCCAACATTCAGGGTAACTTCTATCGTATCCACCGGTTTGAAATTCACAATACTGAAAAGACGAGTTATAACAGGACAAAAACTGAAGTTGTGATTGACATTGTACAAAATTGAACTAAAGTATGTATTAGTAGCTTATGATGTAACATACTATGTTTCGGCGTCCTGAAAAGTATAAACTCATACACATACATACACGAGCGCAATATTAGAGTATGTACAGGCCATCTAAGAGGAGTGATTTCACTTACTGATGGAAAATAAAATTGCTGAATAAGAGACATTACTTCACTTCTAGACCACAAAAACTGAAACTAGAAACTTAATGGTACAATATTAGTTCGAAAACAAGCCACAATGACTAATTAGTGCAGCGCTCACCTACAGACTGCAGAGTTATGATCCACTACTGTAGGTGGACGCAGGGCCGCCCACAGGGGGGATGTATGGCGCAAGCTGCGCCATTGAGAAAAATTTTGGGGGGGATTTTACTCTACTTTCGAACTATAGCACGGCCAACAAGAGATGGTCTCTGACGTTTGTTACCATATGCGTTGGGACATTGCAGCCCCTACTTTGATACCAGTGTTACCAACCACGATCACTCTGTCTTATACCATTAATTAAATTGCCACTACAGTTGCACGGAAAAAAACCTTGACACGCGAGTAGTGGCAATGTCACTGCGAGCTGTCAGAGACGTTCTCTTACTGGACGCACTTTAGCAATTTTATTGTCGGAATAGCAATAAAACACGGTTCTGAGAAGCTAATTTTCAAAAATTTTCCGGGGTGAACCCCCGTACCCCTTGCTTCGATACTCGATGAATGAAGTACCGCGCAAGTAGCCGTATGAAAGGAAAGGTTGGTTCGTTTTAAGAGAGAAGAGGGATGAATGGCGCAAGTTGTGCCATCGAGAAAAAAATTGGGGGGGATAAAAAAATTGGGGGGGATAAAAAAATTGGGGAAAAATTTTACTCTAATGTCGAATAAGTAATTTTGCTGTCGTCAGAATAACATTGGAACACGATGCGATTTTTTTTTATATCTCGAGAATGAATCCCCCTATCCCCTGCTTAGAAACTCTATGAATGAAGTACCGCGCAAGTTGCTATATGAAAGGATGGCGCCAAGTTCTGGTGAACAACAGTTACAAACACTCAAGGAATCACTTTCAAATTTAGATTTGAAACTTGCCTATGTTGTCTGTTGAAAATTATAAAGTAGTGTGACATAATTGTGAGCTAGTGGTAACCATACAGACAACAGCCAAGTTTCAAATCTAAATTTGAAGTGGGCCAGTGAGTGTTTCTAACTGTTGTCCACCAGAACTTGGCGCCTATTTTTGTGATTTCAATTCTTTTTAAGGCCACTCGTACTTGGCTCTTTTACAAGAATTTTTTTTTTTTTTTTTTGTCGGATATCGCTTCTTTTTGTAGGCTAATTTCGAGGATAACATTTTCTTTTGGTATCAAACTCAATAACTTGTAACTTGCGTCTTACTTTTCATGTACAGCGGGGGACACTTCTAAATGGTACACCTTAGCCGTAAATCTCCATATGGCTGTACCATTTAGAAGTGTCCCCCGCTGTACAAGGGAATTATATCAATATTTTGTAAAGAAAAAAATAATACTACTAATTGTAAAAAAAGAATACCTGTGCCATACACAGTGTGTAGAAGTTTTTATACCATTTAATATCCTTATAGAACATATTTAGTATTGTACACTACCAAGACTACTAATAAAAGTAATGCCATTTTTATAATTACTACTGTCCCTACTACTACTACAAGCATTCTATAATACTACTACAGGAAATAAAAACAACAAAAATAACAATTACTAGTACTATAAAAACTACTGCTACACTGGGCAATTGTTTTTAGAGGACTTGAGTTTTGAGGAGGGAAGAGATTATTAGTTTTGGGGGGAATGCGCCATCAGCTTTGGGGGGGATGGGCACCCCTGGGTGGACGAACATAGCGTGCGTGAGTTTTCTCGGAACTACATTTTTTTCTCTCTTAATTCATCATTCTGCTAATTAACTTCATTATCATTGAATTTGATATACCGTTTTCTTAATCTTAAAGGCAAATACCAAGCATTAAACTATTTAACGAGCGTATGCCAGCGTCAAGTTCTTCACTTCGTTACTGAGACATTTTGGATTCAAATCTCATGCTCGGCTATCCGATCTTTTTTTTTTTTTTCTTTCTTTCTTTCTTTTTTTTTTAAATAATTTTCAACCTTATTATGTGACTACCCGGAGGGTACCTTAAATATAAATACAGTAGAGCGTCGATTATCCGAAGTAATTGGGGGACATGGGTGTTCGGAAAACTGGTTTGTTCGGATAATCGAACTGTACATGTTTATTTGCCATGCGGGGAGCGGCACGCCTCAACTCTAAGCTGGCGCAGCTGTTGCTGTGAACAGCTTTGATACTGGCGCTACTTCTACAGCCAGTGCCAAACCGACAGAAGTGTGCTGATTGTTGAAACACAGCGACTGGCGGCTTGGCCGGTCAGCAGCGCCTTATGAAGGCCCCATTAGAAGCAATGTTCCGCCAGCGGTGGCTTAGTGCGGCGACTACTGTGGGAAACTTGGTTTGGGAGTGAGGGGGATGATGAACGGTAGGGTGGGAGAGTAACAGGTGCGAGCGAGTACATAGTTCGGTTAAGCGGTCGTTCGGTTGACCGACGTTCGGATAATCGACGCTCTACTGTATTTTAATCAGAAATAAGGGGAAAATACAATTTAACAGTTTTTTCTATTAATGTAATTGGTGATCATAGCATCCCTCTTCCTCTCAAGTTTTCTTTTCTTGTATTAAGTACCATTTACATTAATACAAAACACTTAAATTCTATTTTCCATTTATTCCTGACTAAATACATATATCTATTACAACAAGAATATTTCATCTACTACACAGAAAAATTAGCAAATAAGAAAAATTCCACCTATGATTTGGCAACAAAGGTATTTAAGTAAGTGAGCAGAGAAAATAACAATGGTGGGATCTAAACATACTGCATAACTTCATCTCTTATAATTTTAAATGTGTAGACATAAATCAATGTAACTACTACTAGTTAATTAACGGGTTGCTTTTGCTGTGCTATTTGATGCATCTAAAAATAATAATTTGTGTTTATAAGCTAGTAGACGGAAACATCGAACTTGTAAAGTTTTTTTTTCTTTTTTTTTAATAGCTTTCACTTTCCCTTAAGTTTGACAGAACATATACACTCTTCTAAGGATATTCAATGTATCTGAAATATGAGAAGAAATAGGAACACGCAAAATTCGCAATCTGTTGTTATTGGAATAATAAAGAGACCAATTTGTCTTTGACATACATCGCAGATAATTATTCACAAATATTAGTTCTCATGAAGCATGGAAATGTGGGCTAATAAAAGTTTTCCTATGACATTAATGACGTGAATTTCTACGATGTATGAATTACAAAGATCAATGTGTTTCCACCATACCAAAAAGTTCTGTTGTAATGTCATAGAAGCAAAGTAGATCAAAATTGTTTTTAAAAGTTCCCCACGCCTTTTTAAGTAAGATATCAAATTGATTTATTTTTCATATCTTGCATGGTACGAAATAGCATCGTTTTATATAAATTAGTTTAAAAGTTACAAGGGTGTATCAAGATAAATAGTACACCTTGTATATATATAAGACGATCGTAATGGACTGGGAGTTATTTTGGATGAAAGGCTAAGAGAGAAGATGAAAGGAGAATTTGTACATGATATGTTATGATGATCAAGCTAAACACAAAGAAAGGCCTCGTGGTAATACAGCAATCAGTCCACATACGACAGATGTAGTAGAAGAAAAACAGAAGAAAATGAAATGAAATGAAATCTTGGAGTGTTACGTCCCACGTTTATGCCAGGTAGGCTAAAGCAGACAGTGATGAGAAATGAATGAAGTGGCGGAATGAAGAAAGTGGGAGGAAACGGGAGAACCCCGAGGAAACCCACGCACACGGTGTTTGTCCACCACAAAGTTCACTTGGCGCGAGCTGGAATCGAACCAGGGACCCCATGCATCATAGGTGAACACTCTACCACTGAGCCACCGCGACCCCAAAAATAGAAGATAGACACCATAGATTGGCGAAAAGAGGCGTATGGGAAACTATACTGAATGCCTTCAACGCTGTTGTGGGAGGAACTGATTGCTTAATTGATTACGGTTTGATGGAAATGTCAGCAACCAGACTATTTGTGTCCGTCAAAATAAGGTCAAAACATGCTGAACATTAGAAAAACAAAACTTCTTACAAATTGTAGTTTAAGCAGTTCAACAAAATAAGAGACTGAAAATATGTGTATAAAATTAAAATAGAGGATGGGAACGGCTAAGAGAATAAATAATAAAATATGCAATATATATATGATATGAAGATAACTGGAAAATAGTAATTATAGTAATACACAAAAGAAAAAAGCTATGAGAACGCCGTTAACTATTCCACCTCACGAATAAAATTGAAAATAAGGGCACTAAAGACTGCATGACATGATTAATGAAGCTGCTAGAATAACACAGACACTTTCTAAGTGCACACGATAACGGTCGGAAGATGGCTCAAAGCGATAAGTTGCATCATCACAAAGTTCGATCGTTGGATACCACCTCAGTTGCGTTCAAATCAACGAGAAACAAGTCGGGACCTGTGTATTTCCCTGCTTTCTCTGTACAAAAATTACCAATTTCTTTCAAGCACGGTCATGGACGATGAGAAGAGGTTATGTACCGGAATGCAAACAGGAATATGTACTTTTCAGAATAGAAGACAACACTAAACCAGAACTTCATCCCAAAATATTAAGTGTGGTGGGATATTAAAGGAATAATTCAATGGGAGGTTTTGGATACAGTCACATCATTAACGCCATCTTCTGTGGACAGCTGGACAGACTAGTAGCAGTACTATGATCGAAGCGGCTAGGCCTCATTAATCGCCAAGGAGTATTCATGCACTATGATAATGCCAGCACACACGGTCAAAATTGGATTTTGGTTGGAGTTTCACTCCATCCGCCTTAACCTCCTGACTTCGTTCCTACAAACTATCGTCTCTACAGCAATATCTGTTTCCGCAAGTTGCAGGAATCCCGTTCGGAAAATCTCTGATAATGTGGGGGCTGTGAAAATTGCCTTATAACAGCTCATAAACTCCAAATCTCAGGACATTTGTAGTTTTTTTTTTTTTTTTTTTTTTTTTTTTTTTTTTTTTTTTTTTTTTTTTAATCAGCAAGATGACAAGAGGTGGAACTTTTTCACGTATCGAAACGAGAAAATGTTAAAAATTATTTGGATATTAATGATTCCGTAAAAAAAATTAAATGCAAAACGATGTTAGTAGTAAGGAATTATTAGTCCTATATCGCATGCGAATGGAAACCTACTTCGAATAATGAACAGATGACATGACTGAACAAACGAGGACGGTGAGAAGGAAAAATCTGGATTTTGGACGGAGAAAGACAAGAGAGACGCTACTTCTTACTATCTGTAATCAGTAAGAAATTTTTAATTGGTTCATTGGGTTTTGAGTTTAGGGACTCTTTTCAGTACCTAGGCTATACGAAAAGTGGACCTACAGGTTGAACGTACTCATCAGAGCAAATCAAAGTATAATAGTACGATTTCCTCGAATAACTACTGATTATTTAGCGAATACTAGTTAGAGAAATAGTTTGTGTTCTGGATATATTCCCTACTGTCGAAGAATACGTCTTCTAATCAAGGCTTGGATGACGAACTAAGTGTGAACGAAGACCGTTTGAAAACTATCGACAAGCAGTATTTTGTACTTACTTAAAAAATACGCACAGAAATTATTACAGTACACTATAATTTCTGCAATACCTTGAAATAAGTGAAAAAGTGGGAACAAAGCTAACAAGCACCATTAACATGGGATTTGAACCGCATGGAACACACACAGGAAATAAAACCCTTTCTTGTGCTGAATACAGTATGTTAAATAAGGGTTTCTACAGATATCTTAGTGTGCTAGTTTCTTTATGAACTGATGCACACATCAAGAAATTTCACTTATTGATACTAACCTCGTATTCGTGAAAAAACAAACTTTTAAGGATGAAAAGATACAACAATGAGTCTAGCATAGCAGTTTAATAAATTACTAAAGTGGCAGAGATTACTGAAATTATGTTCCTTTTTCACGGATACAAGGTTAGTAATTTCAATTTCTAAATATGTAACCCAAAGCGTTCATCAGTAAATGTTACTTGTCCTTAATTTTCTTTCGAAGTTCTTGTACTTTGTTTTCAATGTCGAACTGCATTGAGTCTGCTTATCGTCTTCACTTTCTTTTTTCCTTCACGCAATTTTAACAGTTTCTAATACTCTCTTTTCTATATCTTTAGTTTTTCTTCCCGTTGTAATTTGAGATTAATCTCTAAGTATTAATCGCCGTGCTCCTAGAACGTAGTGTAACATTTTTCCAATTTCTACTTGTCTAAGTCTGCCTGTTTCATGGATAGCATCAAACGCATGTCAATGATACACTAGTGTTTGTTCATGCATATTCTCTACTAAAATTGATTTGTTAATAGAAAAGCCACTTTCCACGGTTACACTGTCATGCGATAAACTAAAGCACATTTCCATTACTTCCCACATTTCCTTGTATTTTAATTTGATACAGAACGGAAACTTGCATAAAAATCAATAACTCCGTTTTCTTCTAGTTCTGTCGAAACATTCTCAATTTTTTCTTTGCATTCACTTTTACTTGCAGTACAAAGAGCGGAATATTGCCTTTTTGCTTTTTCTGCTGTTGAGTCATTTGTCTGACTGTTATTGTGCATCACTTCCAAGAATAGATTAAACCTATTCTGACCTAATTGGCATGTTCGCTTGATTACTGCAAGGTGTAGTGAAGACAACCCACATACAATTTTAAACTTCAAAGAGCACTTCTCCATCAGCATCATTACCATTGCTACAAGAAACTGCCGACACTCAGTAAGAAATTCCATTTTTTCTTGTCATTATATTTATTTCAGCAAAGATACGTGTGGCTGCGAATCCACGTCCACATTCTACACCGATACAAGATTTGACGGTGACTTTATGTTAACAGTAATTAACTTGGATGCTATTGTTACATTTTCATTAACTTTGTCACGCAACGACTCAATACTCAGATCAAATTATGTAGAACTTCAAATAGGAATGGGTACATAGGTATCTACACACACCGGGAATTGAACACGGATTGAAACGGTACGTGACGTTTGGGCGCCGCCGTTTGGGCGCGGACGTTTGGGCCCCGCTGTTTGGGCACTGGACGTTTGGGCGCGAAGCCATTTGGGCGCCAGACGTTTGGGCGCGAGTTAAATTAAAAAGTCATTATGTTAGGCGCTGAGTACTAAGTTCCAATCAAGATATCACAAGGTGTCTACTGTAGTGGAAGTCCTTGAATTATACTGGATTTTGTTTTACATATTAGAAATACTGGAATTTCAAAATTCTAAAAACTGAATTAACAATTAAATTTTGTAAATTTAAGTTTCAGCCAAAGTTAAGTGTGCTTTTTATTTGATAACTTTTCAAGCCAAAAGTTAGTAGACCAGACTAGATATGATTGACTGCATTACATACATAGTGAGCCTATTCCATTAAAAAATTTAAACAGGCCTTCTACTGTGGTTATGCAATAAGTGTGAATGTCAAACACATTTCTAGTGGCTAAATGACCAATATATGTACACTTAACAATATTTTTCACTTTGAAATCGTTCTTTTTTTCCCTTTCTCCACTTTCTTTAATGCAGATTAAATGCTTACAATGGGACGAAAAAAAAGTGTGTTAAGTTTTGATTTTTATATTGGAATGTTAATATAAAAAAGTGATACCAGAAATACAGCATACTACAGTTCCTAAACTCAATGTCTTAGACACCCTGTATTAACATCTTTCCCTCAACTCGATAAGGATTTAGGATTTTTAGATTTCTGGGCTCTCGGCATTTAAGGCCATTTAGCCCGTCACGTTTGAGGGAGCACACTATCCGGGGAAAGGGAAGGAAGGAAGCGGCCTGGACCTATAAATTAGATACCACCCCGGCATTATTAACACTTCGTCTGATTCCTTCATTTTCTAGCTTTCTTATATAATACAAAAATTAGATCATTAGATCAGAAGTACAAGAATAGTGAACAAGCGAAAAATCAGTCCATTACGAGGTTAGGCAACAAATACCACAAACGAATTAAACTATTTAATTTAGAAAATATACAGATAAATGAGGTGAGATAAAAACAGAAGTATAGGAAATGTATATATCTTGATTCGCGCTTAGTTTTCAGTGCCTAGCTTACTTTATATGTCGTAAATTGTGATTTTTACTATGTACCTCGCGCCCAAACGTCTAGCGCCTAAACGGCTTTGCGCCCAAACGTCCGGCGCCCAAACGGCAGCGCCGAAACGTCCGCGCCCAAATGGTGGCGCCCAAACGTCCTGTCCCGTTGCTGGATTGGCAGTCGGACACTACTGACTGAGTTACAGGCCAGCCCATCTCAATTTATCTAGTAATTAAAAAATACCATTATTTTTAAAAATATGCATTTTCTACCTACTAGAATCTGCTATAGCATATTTTCAGTTTCTTTATTCGTAAGATATACAATGAAACCTCTACTAACGGACACCTCCCATAACGGACATATTTTCTAATCCCCAAACACTGTAATAGGAAAAAACATATTGGCAAACCTCTCTAAAGCGGACACGGACAGTCTTTCTTGTCTTTTATAGGTATTATTTACCTCCGTATTACGGACACTTTCTCTAGAAAAAAGTTGAAAATTACAGTAAAAGTACACTTTTATTAATTCATATGTATGTCACCAAGGAAGAACATGAAGGTATGACAACATTTTGCCTCCTCAACTGTCTGTTCAGCAACCCAGAGGAAGGTACCCTGTTTCACAACACCCTTATGTCCTTTGCTTGCATTCCACTCCCACCCAACCTTTTTCAGAAACAAAAGTGATTGACAGTTGCCCAATGTTTGGGATGACACATCATTCTACTGTCCCGCTGGAATCTCTAACGAAGCAGAAGACAAGTTTGGTATTTTTGACCACGGGTACGCATATTGTCAAAAAAATTAATGGACTGCAATTAACTCACAAATTAAAGCAACACACCAAACACGTAGTAAGTAGCGATAAGTGTAAAGTGCAGAGAACTATAACATCTTATTCCCATGTTGTGCCTCGAACATAGGGAATTGGATGACGTAAAATAATGCAGGAACAGTAACATTTTGATAATATTCATAAATACGTGATTCATGCAAAAATATTTTTTCTAATTGCATATTACCTTGTTTATTAATTTACGTAAGAAAATATTGAAACCTCTCTAAGGCGGACACCTCTCTATAGCGGACAATTTTTGATTCCCCATGGCTGTCCGCCTTAGAGAGGTTTCACTGTACATATATTTGGTGAATTTCCCTCCCTGACCAAATGCCATGTCCCAGTCTCTCCTTGACTCTCCAGAGCTGTAGAAACCCTGTACACCATATACAGTAGATACGAGGTGAGTTCTCCTGTATGGAACAACAACATGCTTTCTAATCAGCAGAAGTGCAGTGATTACATAACATTTTTCAGTTATTTCGCTCATTTTGAGGCCGTAAATCAATGATGATGTTAAAGAAAGAAAAAACTGCTAGAAAATTAGAAATATCCTGAAAACACTTCATTATTATCCAAAATATTTTGACAGACTAAAGACTACAAAAACATATTTGAAAACTCGGAAATAATTTTCTTAAAATATACATTAATTTTCATAACATTCTGAAATATACGGTACTAAAAGCGAAGAAGACCTAGCAAGCAAATACACAAGCACTAAGTTTTGATTTCTAGCTTTCAACTATTTATAATTATTTAAATACGATATAAAGTATCTCTTCCATTTCGGATATATGCAGTATTGTTCTTTTAATTGGATTTTTCATCCACGCGGTTCGATACGTTTTTTACTACTACTACTAGTAGTAGTAGTAGTAGTCGTCGTCGTCACTGGATCCTTTCCTTTTTATCTCTAAGTGTAGTTTTAGCCTTCCTATAAATAAAATTTTACACAGAGTATGCCGTGGCTTGATTTCAGTCATTAATTTTTACCTATTGATTGTCCCTGTAATTTTACCAATCAATAACTGTGGAACACAGCCTCTGTCGCCAAGCCGAGTTCGGCCATTAAAAGTAGCGGTTTTTATTCTTTACATGATTAGATACTTACCCACCAAATTTCGTTCAGACATGGCCGTAGTTATCAAGACATAAAGTGCCACATACAAGTCGAGTACAGCCGATTCTGTCCATGGTCGAGATCGGCCACCAATTATAGCGATCGTTACTCCTGAGACGATGGACTACTTGCCCACAAAATTTGAGTTGAGCTTATTTTGAGTTTAACGTCCCTTTCAGCAACGAGGCTATATGAGACGGGACATACTAATTAACGTGGAATCCGTCCACCTGGAATCGAACCCGGATCTCCCACGCCAAGCCCACAAAATTTGGTTTAGATCCGGCCAGTAGATACGAAAAAATAAAGTAACACGCTCACACACATGGAGTAAGTTCCCGTATATTTATGCCGGGAGCTAATAACCGAAATCAAGGTACAGAATACTCTGTACAATTGCATTTTATAGGGGAACTAAAACCACAATTACAGACGTAAAGAGAAAGATTTGATGACGCAGAAAAAAAAATGTTGCCGAAGATAATCCCCGCACCGATGAAAATATCCAACTAAAGAAACAAAACTGAGGTTGTAAATCGCGTTTCTTATTAATATATGCCCTACAGCTTCAATCAGTAGATAATTCAATGGTTCGATTCAAATTAGAAAATCGATTTATTAAACAAAATAGAAAATATGTTACTAAATAATGACTCACCGTGGACGATATACTGTCAGACGATGGTTTGATATTAGAAACAGGTCTTCTTGGCAGATCTACACTGGAAGTTCGAGATATATGGTCATTCATTGGAGATGATGGTTTCACCCATGTATATAAGTTCTTCTTTGATAAAGGTCCCGACGCTGAAGGAGAATGTGATGGAATCGACGGCTCGTTATCCACTGTTCGATAAAGATACCGTGGCGCTACATCGTCATAATCTTCAATAGTATCTGGAAATGTTGAAAAAATTATTAGTAAAGTAATACACAGATTAATGAGCGAAGTGTATGCAAGATATGATGAAACGACTATATGTTAACTGAGTCAATTCAGTTAAGAAAGAATCAAAGCGTACGTCGGTTACTTTTCTATATATGCATGTATATTGAATACAAATTACTTAACAGTGAATTATATCCGTAATTTGACATACAAAAGAGTAAAATAATGTCCATATTTTAAAAAATTAAATTCGTTGTCTCAACAGCACCAAAAGACCGAATGTCTGTCTTCAGCATATTATTTCCTGCGTAAACACACAAATACACACTCCTCTTAAACTTAACAATTTAACAATACGGAAGGTTGTACACGATAAAGAATACTCGACTTTCACTCGCGAACAACGCATTTAACCACTGTTATGTCCCGATACATTGCTGGTCACATTGGGGCCTATACTTGAAAACACTATCAGGTAAAAGTGACAGTCTTCTGGGAGATACCCAATTATGAACTTTAGGTCACTAATCACAGCCACTCAGCAATAACGAAAGTGTGCATAATAATAATAATAATAAATACAAAATAAAAATAAAATATTTAACTGTCAGCAAAGCTGATGTGGGTATTGTGGCCATGTGCCCAGCAGGCCCCCTGTGGTACACGATTGGCCGGGAATTGTGAGAACACGGTTCCAGCCAGGCATGTTATAAAATAGATGATCTGCCCAAAGTATCTTCATCCTATTAAATCAATGAAGCCAAAAAACAACCGAGCATCGGCACGTCTGATTGGCTACTCTCTTTTCCGCCATCTTCTGATTGGCTACTTTCGTTTCCGCCATGATTGTTGGCTCAAAACATTGCGACCTTATTGGGCGGACTGGGGAGGGTAGGGGTGGCGAAACTGTGACGTACGGCTTCAAGATTTTGTAACATCCTCTATCCACTATTTTATAACATCCTTGGTTCCAGCCCACTCGAACCCTTCATACAGACGCCATTACGAGATTAATGACAGGACAATCCTCCAACGCAGAGAAGTTTGGCCATATGACACGGTATCTCAAAAGAGGTAATTTCCATCATCCGGAAGAACGTCACACTCGAAGCACGTACAAAGCTCGCGAACACCGCCTCACAGAGCGCCACATCCAGGAGAGGTCCACGAATACCAAAAACCTGTATAATACATCGCACGGGATAGTGGAAATGAGTGTGCACCCTGTATGAGGGATGGCTATACATAGATGAGACCAACAAAATTCGACCAATTTTCTACCACCAAATAGACTACAAGAGCCGTTCTGACCGTTGGAATGCAGGGAAGAGTTTTCATAGGATTTCTAGTGGTTGTAGGATACTGCAGTCGGGAACCGCTGTCACTCGTCGAAGTGCCATTCAACACCAAGGTCAAAGCATCTTATTTCCATGACATAATGAATCATCAGTACGACACATACATTCCACATCTGTACGATGATGAGGTTACAAATAGGATCCACATGAACAAGCTCTGCAGTCATACCGCTTGATCATCTCAGATGCTCTAAACAAGGAAGGTAGAAGAGAGAGAATTCGAGTGATCTCATCTACGTTCATCCGTGTGAAATACCCAGATGCCTCACCAATGGACTGTTGTGAGTTTGGATTCCTCAAACAGGCACTTGTTCAACAACGTTCCGGTACAGCGAGACATTCTCTTTCCTGTTCTCCGCAAAAGTATGCTATAGTGGAAACACGCTGCCGGGTGATCAGACCCGTACGTGTCACATCGAACACAATCGATGGTGGAGAAAGGGAGATTTACAAGCTAGGTAAGCGGCTCAAAGTCGAGTATTTTTATAGCGGACAACTTTCTGTACACTTTGCAAAACCTAACCATTATACTACTCAATATTTGAACAGATGCTTGCAAAATAGGAGACTGAGCAAACAACTGTGTATCACTTGTTCTTTACCGTCAAAAATGATCTGGATGCATTATTTTGTAGGAAGCTTGGAGTGTATTTGATTTTTTTCCCATGACAATACTAAAAACGTAATTATCTGAACACTACCAAAAACTGTACTCAAAACTGATCCACTCGTTCCGATCAAACACACTGATGCGCAAATATAAGCACATCAAATACAGGAAAAAGGGAGTAATTACACAGAACACTTTTTTTCCTGATTTATAATTTACTTACTTGGTTTTACTTGATAACTTCTCTGTATCAGCTCATTTGCAGGATTTGGCTTCTGAACCGCATTTTTATTGGTTGTTAAAGTAATTCTTCCATTGCGACTACGTTTAACAGTGATATTGCCCTTTCGAGTTTGGTTTGGGGTCAAGTTGTTCTTCTGAAATGAAAAACACATTATAATTTATCAATGAATCCTCTTATTAATAGTACTACTTCTTATCATACAGAATGAACAAAATGTCAGCTAACCATTGTACAGTATTCATCGAGTAATCAATTGTTCAAAAATTATCTTACAAAAAATTATAACTTACATTTTAATGTAGTATTTCTGGACCTTGGCATATAAACAGAATGAGACGGTTCATGAGTCATTTAATTGAAAATCGCATGATTTACCACAAATTGGTTGGATAACCATTTTTAAAAATTCTGATAATTTGCACATATATTGGTACACGTTTCGTAATCACAATGCACAGTGGGCCAGGAACCCCGAAAACCTGGCCAAAATAGGAAGTTGTGTTTTAATTTTTTTATGAAACTTGGTATACATATGTTTAGAAGGTCGCTCAGTACGAATGTGATACCAAAAGGGGAAAATTCAAAATGGTGGACCCAATATGGCGGATATAAATTGCAAAAATATGTATAGGTATTACAGAATAATAGAAAATGTGAAAAGATCAACAAATGAAATCATATTTGTCATACATTATTATGTCTCGAAAGACGGCAAATATCGCAGTGGCCATGAGCGACGATGCACTGACCATGAGCAAGAATCTTATGAACTGATGCCTGCATGTAGAACTAAGGGTAATTTGCCATATACAGTTCCTAGATATCATTTGTCTACTCTTCAAATCTGTCTGCGTTTATGTCCAGCCCTGTGGATAATGCCTGTAATAACACAGAGTACTTCTCGATGAGTTTCGTGTGGAGGCCCGTTATCGTGGCTATCGTTTCCGCATTTTGAAAGATATATATTCTAGCCGTGTTGCCTTCATTTGATGTTCCGTCCGGCCTTGGATCGTCAACAATGGGACCTAACTTTGGTTTCAATTTCTTTTGGATGTCTCCCTTTTCTCCACGGCTGACTGATCTCCTTTCACGACTTGCCATTTCTTTATGTCTAGTCTGTAGGCTACATGAAGCAGCCACTCACTCCCTGTACCTAATTTATGCATGTAATGTAGAAAGACTAAATCTGAAGGACTCGGGATTTTCAGGCTTGCTGATGAAGATCTCCTTGTAACTGTTCATATCTTTAGGTTCTGTGTCTCATACATAACAGGTTTGTACAGACTTTGTATGCGTTATAGCATTGCAGACTTTGCCATCTACCATCGTCAAATGGAAGCTGTGTTATACTTGAAACCCCGTATCTTCAACGAACACCTTACTTGGTGTTAAGGCTAATATTTGTTCTTGTACTTGCTGCACCTCTTCTCATGACAGGTTCTAAGTTTCTTTCTTGAATTGGAGCCGAACTGGGCTGCAGAATCTTGGTAAT
Organism: Thermobia domestica; assembly: GCF_964235325.1. NCBI lineage: Eukaryota > Metazoa > Arthropoda > Insecta > Zygentoma > Lepismatidae > Thermobia > Thermobia domestica. The sequence continues at coordinate 79,278,633 of NC_137456.1, forward strand.
GATGGGTGGGGATCGTGCCACACCACAACTCTTACACTTTTCTTCTCGAAGAACAGCTGCAATAACACACATGAAGAAAATGTCTGAATCCTGAAACCCAACCCCGCTAGCTGACTGCTTGATATTGGGCCTGGCCACTAGACCCATCAAGCTCCAGTTGCTGATCAACGTTAAGCACATACGGTATATACGTGGCATACTCTCCAAGACACCTGCACAAGCCTTTCCACAGTGTGATCTAGTAGACTCTGAAATGGTACTTCCGACGACGACTCACTCACCTTTATGTCCTCTGGGTAGCACTTCTTCTTTGCGTCCCGTACGTGATTAAAAGCGGGATAAATATCATGGCCCAGTTTCTTCGCTTCGCTCCTAAGAAGCTGGTACTGATGTTTAGCTAGATTTGTTTTCAAAAACAATGCCAGAACCTTATCTGAATCATACGACATTGCAGTGTGTCTTTCGGATTGTGTCCAGGACTTCCTAATCTTGATCGCTCTAGTTGGACTTGCCTCGATTTGTTGTAGTACTTTTGACTTGTTCTTTTTGCTCTCTGTACGTCATCGCGGCTGCGTAAGCAAGAGTGGTTCCACTCTCGGCTGAGTGAATTACCTCAGTCTTTCTCCTCTTTGATCTTTCACTGCTTTCTGCAAAGTCTGCCTTTGGGTGTCAGACTTTCGCCGAGCTCGATGGCTGTGGTGGAGCTGTGGCCAGTCCGCATACTTTTCCTCTACTTTATCATATTCGTAATTGCATTTGTCGAGCTTCCGAAACATCTGATAGCAAAAGGCGATCACTGTATTTTGGTCAGCACTACATAACGTCTCTCCACCTGGTATTTCATCTTCCACGAAGCAGGAGCTAGAGATGCAAGGGCTCGGAAGAAAACTCGGTTTTTTCTGCTTCGCTTTTTTGCTGGGAAATTTTCAAAATTTTGCTTTAAATTGATAAAGCAGACTGTTTCGCTTCTCTACAGCACAAGAACCTATTTCATTAGTGGTTGATGTAGATGATAATATAGAACCTCTAAAATAAACCATGAATTTCGAGAAGATTTTTTTAAAATTCTTAACATATTTACATTATGAAAGGATTAACCAATATATATATAATATTATTTTAACTTCTTATACACAAAGTAAGTACTTTTTTTTTTAAAAAAAAAGATACACAAATAACTAGCAAAATTGTATCTAGTATTTTTACTTCAAAATATCACACACCCTCTTTTTGAAACAAAAAATAAAACATGAAAGAAATACATTTATATGATAATCTTAAAAGCTGCACATCAAGAGCTTGGTTTCGGGTGGTTCTGTACATTCTTGAAATTTTTAAGTTTTAACTTTTATATACATTATATGAATATTCGAACAAATTTTTCATTCATTGATCACATACGTAATAATATTACCACCTATCAGGTGCTTGGAATCTGCAAAATCGGTAAAATTCCGAATTCTGTAATGCACCGACTGTTCCTGAAGCTTGTTCAGAATCGGGAAAGTACCAAATTTTCTGTTAATGGATCAGATGCGTAAGAAAGTGTTTATCTGATCGTGTGGTTTCGTAGACTTATAACCACCATCACGCTTTACCCAGCCCTGAAGGTTTCTGAATTTTTAACGACAGCAATTCAACATATCATTACGAAACTTTTTTTTTTTTTTTTCAAAGAGAAAAACTATGGAATACATTTAAGAAGAGTGGAAAGAAACAATCATTGTTCCAATTCACAAGAGAGGCGACAAAACTGAATGTAATAATTATCGAGGCATTTCTCTTAACATTCTATTAACAAGATTGATTCCATACGCAGATGAAATTATTGGAGATTATCAGTGTGGATTTAGGGAAATCGATCAACTATCGACCAGATATTTATTATTCGATAAATACTCGAAAAGAAATGGTAATATATTACCCAGTACATCAGGTGTTTATTGGTTTCAAAAAGGCTTACGACTCGGATAGGAGGGAAACATTGTATAACATTCTTACAGAATTTGGAATACCGAAACAGCTAGTCAGATTAATTAAAATGTGTTTAAATGAATCTCAAAGTAAAGTCCGAGCAGAAAAATTCTTGTCCATGTGCTTCCACGTCGAGAATGGCCTGGAAACAAGGAAGTACGTTATTGTTCAGCTTTGTTCCGGAGTACGCTATAAGGAAAATAAAAATAGCAACCAGGCCCTACAGCTGAATTGTATTCACCAGGTTACGGCATATGCTGATGAAGTAAATTTAATAGGGGATGATAAGAGAACAATAGAAAGAAATGCAGAGAAAACTAAATACATGGAAATTCACCGGGATCGTAATATGGCAAATTATGGATGCGTCAAAATATCAAATAATACTTTCGACAAAGTGGATACTTTCAAATATCTGCGATCAATGTCACCAGATCAAAATCATATCCACAAAGAAGTTAAATGTCGACTGAAATCAGGAAATTCGTGTTATTATTCAGTTCAAAGTATTATGTCGAGGAATTTAAAGCTTAAAATACATATAAAACGATAATCGTGCCTGTTGTGTTTTATGGTTGTGAAACAGGGTCGCTTGAGGGAAGAACGCAGACTGAAAGTATTTGAAAATAAAATCCTGAGACGAATATTCGGACCCAAGAGGAACGGGAATGAGGGAAACTTTATAACGAAGAACTGCATAATTTATACGGTTTACCAAACATCGTTACGGTTATTAAGTCTAGGAGGCTCAGGTGGGCAGGTCATGCAGCCAGAATGGAAGAAGATACGAACGCTTTCAAAGTTTTAACTGGAAATCCAATCAGAAAACGTCCATTAGGAAGACTTAGGCACAGATGGGAGGATAATACTAAAATGGATCTCGTAGAAATAGGAATACAAAGTGGAAACTGGATCCAGTTGGCTAAGGAATGAAGTCAGTGGAGAGCTTTTATGAACGCGGCATTGAACCTTCTGATTCCATAGGCCAGAAAATCAAAAGTTTAACTTAAGTGCTAGAAGCTAGAGTAGGCCTACTAATCTCTAGGAAATGAAACACGACTGACTAAACAGAAATGATGTAGAAAAGAAAAAATGTCCATAACTCAGAAGTTAAAATAAAGTTAAATATCTTCTACAGTTGTCCTCAAATACTACGTACTTTATGTTTACTTTAATTCATAAAACATGTGTTCCATCCATCATGATGGTGAATTTCAGAGCGAAATATAGCATTTAGGTCATGAAATTTTATTTAACTTGAGAGTATACTATAAGAAAGCTATTTAAATAGAAAAATCATGAAAATGAAAAAAGCCAAAATTTCCAAAATTCTCGTTTTTCCCCCCAAAAAAGCCAAAATTTCCAAAATTCTCGTTTTTTTCCCAAAAAAGCCAAAATTTCCAAAATTCTCGTTCCCCCCCCCCAAAAAAAACCTGCTTTTTATGTGCAAGAAATCATAGATTCAAAAAAATCGGATTTTTTGCATCTCTAACAGGAGCTGCTGCTTTTTGGCTTCTCTGTTCCCTTCTGCATTCTTTAGAAACTCAAATAGCTTTCTTCTAGTTATTTTATGTGGCATTGCTTTGAAAAAAGAACAAACTTGCTATTAATGTGGTGTATTTTGGTTAGAAAATTTTATACGGCATCCACAGTTAATATGCTCTTACAATCTAAATGGGCAAAAACAGGCAAAATTGGTCCACTGTTCCAGAAACATAAATAATTCAAGTACTACATTAGAAAAAAAAAAAAAAAAAAAAACGCTTTGTATCTGCTTTTCTTGGATTAAAAACCTATGAGACCATAAAAATGTGTTTTTCTTCGTGATTTACAACCAACTTCTCTAGAAACACTCATAGAATTGATAAATTACATATAACGTCACAAGCAGATGTCTATCATTGAATTATAATATACACAGATGGAATAAACGATAGTTACCCAGTCGTGGATATGACGCTATCCGTAAAAATATCGCAAACTTAACCTTCTCTAACATAGAAAATACATGAATACAGAACATTTACAAAGTATCGTTTTGGCTTTCACTCCTGGTCAAAACAGTGAACATATATGTCAGTAACCCTGATAACAGTATACTGTACTATTGGGACTTTCCTGGATCATATGTGTTAAGTGATAGGCCCTTCCATGAACTTTCATTTTTGAGGTTTTGGCCAGGTTTTCGGGACTCCTGGTCCAATGTGCAATGGTATGATTAGAAATTTCTAATTCCATTCCATATGCCCACGGCGCTCATATTTCGAACACGGTGTAGCAAATCAAGATACACGCAAAATACAATATCTCAGAAATGAAAAGGGTTGTACGTATGAGACAAATACTAGTGGAAAGGTTATGAAGTGACCTTTAACGAAGTGCTAAAAACTTCTTAATACCTTAAATTCAAATGCCTCAAATAATCCCACAAAATTATAAGTGAACATCACTAAAAGTACAATTTTAAAGCTCCAAAAATTCTGGGAAGGAGTTGAGCCAAAAATGTCCTATATGGACTTCGTATTTGTATCCACACAATGTACAGATGGACGAAATCGTAGAAATGAAAATTTATAATTATATAAGGCATTAATAGGACCACGAACGAATTTTGCCAATGTCTGTACTTGAATATCTCTGATGATAGAAGTGCGAAAATTCTGAAACTTACTCTAAATGACCTTTAGTTCATAACGTACTATGAACTAAACCGAACTTTAAATAACCGAACATAATGTAAAAAACCGAACTTTAGAGCTGGCATGTATACAAACTGTAACGTTGGAAAGTTACGTATAAAGTGATGTCAAAATACAGGGCAATGGTATTTATTTCTTTCAGCTATAATCGTACAATACGTAAAAATGGAACAAAATATGACTAAAACAGTAATATACCATGTTACTACTAAAGTATGAACAAAAATTAAATCCTAACAAGTACTGTGATTTGTCTAATGAGCGCATCATTGCAAGTCTGAACGTGCTCTGTGGTGTGCTCAGTTCAGTGCTGTGCTCTGTGGTGAGCAGTTGTGTGTTGGATAAAAATGGAGCTCTGCCGGACAATAGGTATAAGAGTACTGTCATAAGAATATATATGAGAAAGTGAGTAGATGTTTAATGAGTGAATTAAGTGAGGCTCATCAAAAGTTTTTACAATTAAGAATAGGAAAAAAACGATATCAAAACCATGTATGTATCACGAAAAAAAGTTTCTTGCCAAATATAATTATTTTTTGGACAAGTTGTGTTGTGATCGTCTTCAATAACACAAAGGTTGAAAAGAAGTAAAAAGTATGTAGAAATAAGTGGTCATCTGAAAAGGACGAAAAACCAACCGGTGGAACTTATTCCTGGCAAGTCCCTTCGTCCAACGTGTTACAAAGCAATATTTGTCAGCGCAGATGTAGGAAGATAATACGAAACCAGGAAGTGACCAAGAGTATGTACCTGCAGAATCTAACCCAACAGAAGTAGATGAAGTTTGTTCTGTATTAGGTACGTCACTAGTAACACAATAAAGGCGACTCAAAAAAAGGTGAAAAACAGAAAGGAGAATTACGTAAAAAGTGTGGAGGAATACTAAATCACATTGCACAGAAACTTGCCGCAATCGTTTTCAGAAAGTGTGATCGTGGATAGAAGATAGAATTGTGCGAATTCTTTGTGCAAAGAATATGATGCCCTTATTGAAAAACTGAAGATTAAGCAAGCGCCTGTTAACAATGAAGACAAAGTTAAAATTATTAGTTTAACACCAGAAAGTTGGCCGAAGTCTAGTTTATGAGGAACTGCAGGTGTCGAAATATCTTGTGCAAATCATTAGGGAACTAACCAAGAAACATGGTGTTCTTCCAGACCTTGAGAAGAAAGGACGAACTGTAGAAACCAGTTAACTACAGAAGTAATGCAGGCTATTGAAGATTTGTGGTCCGCAGCAAAAAACCTGCAACACGAGCAGCATGTAAGTTTGTTGTGAAACTACGTCTAACAGCGCAGGGAATCAACATCACGTCTAAGTGGCACGTATCACGCGAGTAGAAACTCGGCGTCCTCCCCTGCACACTTATTTTGGAGCAAAAGACTTTGTCGTTTCACAATAAACTTACATGCTCATGTTGCAGGCTTTTTGCTGCGGACTGTACCAACTCGAAGAGTACACCAGAATTTTTGCTTTAAAAAAAAAAAAAAAAAAAAAAACTACATTTCAGTGAAGACAACGGAGTGAACGGAAACAGAAAAAAATGACTGATTTATGTAACTTGAAAAAACTATACATTCGTTTCAGAACTACGTACCCAAACAATTTGCGTGTGTGTTAGCCATCAAAATGTCAAGCTTATGTTCGAAGGAGTACGTCTAAATGTTGACCAAGACTTGTTAGAACTTATGACAAGTGATATACCTAGGTGTTTAAGTATGTATCACATCTAATACTGTACATGGTTTTCACTAAACGTACGATTATAATGCCGTTTAAAGCCACTTGACTTCGAAAACCGTTCCGGAGATATGAAAAACATGGTTATAGATTACTTTACTGCTTAAAATGACGTATTTGCGGAAAATTTTTTGTAATGGTTTTTGATTCTCTTTGCTTCTATAACATTACAGAATAGGTTTTGGTAGCCATAGTTAAAAGTTCTCGGAATTCCATGATTTTAAGCAGTTTTGCAAACTTTATACATGTTTACTTTATTTCCGGAACGGTTTGAGATACTGAATCGTTATAAATGGCATTATGATTTTTTTTGTTTTTGAAGTCTATATTGAAAACCTTCTACGTGATTGGATATTGTTACTTTTAAAATAAAAGATAATGGTAAGATGGTTAACTGTTGAAATATTGAATGTATGACCAGTTTCCAGCAGTTGCAATTAAATAGAACCCAACTCGTACCGTACTCACTCAACGATTCCTGTAACTTAATGACCACACATACACAACTTTCTCTAACTTACTTTATTCCGATTCGTTCTGCACAACTATTTATACTCTTAAGGTTTCCTAACAACTCACAATAGCACTCAACGCTTTCTACAGCACTTAAACCTTACTTCTTTTACAAGGGGATATACACTAACTCACAATCCTCTTACTTCTCGGAACTATCTACATCACAACTGTAATTATTCCAATTCAATATTCAACTGTTACCACAGATTATCAGTCCACTCCAGCAGGTAAAGTATGTGCCTAATTCATAATACATTTCCGCGCAGATACTAAAAACTGCGCCAACACCCGTTACATAAAAACAAATACACTCAAAAAAAAAAAAAATAAATAAATAAATAAATAAATACAATTCTGTATTCTCTTTCCTTTGTTTTCTTCTCAGTATGGCCACTTCGACCTAAAGTTCTTCACGCTTGTTCAACCAGCAAAAGGACTTCCTTTGTTTTGAAAGGCAAAACCTATCTGGATGTGATCAGCAACATCTTTGACATTAAGTAACATGTTTTCCAAGCGTAAACTTTGCTGTACTTTGGCGTAATATTAGTATGCATGCATAGATTTGTAACTTTCAAAATTGACACTATCTCTTTTAGCTGTACGATTTGATCTCGCTTGAGTAATTCCGACAGAATCCAAAACTTTATATCAGCATTTACCAACTTTTGAAGATGTTTACACAAAGATAAAAGCGCACATTTTACAGTAAATCGCTGAGCCATCGTTACTTAAAAAGTAAAATAGTTAACTACTGAAATATTGGATGTATGACCATTTTCTAACAGTTCTAACTGAATAGCGCCTAGCTCGTACATCTGCATGAGTATTTATCCTCCTAGACTTTCCTAATAATTCTCAATAACGCTCAACGCTTTCCACAGCACTTAACCCTTACTTCTTTCACTAGAGAATACAAACAATTCGTATAGACACACACTCAGGTGTGGACTGCGGTGGATTATCGGTTGGATGTCTTTTAGGCTATAAAAAGTGCATATATTGATCTAAGGTTAATAAAACTTTCAATATAGTATTTCATGAAATATACTACATGTATTTATAATTCAAAACGTAAGGAAAATAAGTTTAATTTTAAACTTCAGGGTTCTTTTTCTGACCCTTGTTACAGATAACTTCTACAAATAAAAGAATTTATCGTCATCACAAATAGGCAAGCAAATGTTTCCCTCTTACTCTTTAATATAGCCATTAGCCATTGTGTATGAAATGATCAATTAAAATATACAAGAAACTTTCGTTATGCGGTTGATGAGCTATTCCTCTATCAACACAAATGTTGGATGCTCTTAAAAGACTCAATAATACTAACCAAAATTTAAATTAACGTTAAAAATGTGACTTGCCATATTCAAAACCCCAAAAAATTACCCTTGAAAAACGGAAGCATTGTTCGAAAATTTGGAGTGGAATAGTATATTTTGGAGTTTCCAAGTACTAAATTAAATTAGTAGTTGCTTTCAACTGTTTTCATACAATGCAGACATTTAAATACTCTACAAAAATGTCATAAACCTATATCCCCACAATTCTGTGCTGGAAAAAAAGATCTCAAATAATTCATTAGTTTATTTGATACCATTCTATGTATACTATATAGGTTAGTTACTTCCTTAATCTCCGATACTGTTTTCTGTCTTCATGTTATTCACTAAAATTTAATAAAAGAGACCCAAAATAAATAAAATGACAATTTACACACTTACATCTTTCGAGTTTCTTTCGCGTATTCTCTCTAGCTTTTCTCGTGCATCAGTTTGCTTCGCTAGCTCAGCCAATTTATCCCTAGCATCTACTAACTTCTCCCTTTTGTGTTGAATGATCTTCAACCTTGCATCGCCTATGGCTGGTTTCTTCTGATTGTTTCTTCGAATGGAAGAACGGTCTCGAATAACTGAGAAAGTTCTTCTCTGTTGTGACCTGAAACAGAAACATAAAAAAAAAGTTATGCACTGAGATTTACTTGTGAATTATGTTTGATGTATTTGAAGATCTTTATTATTAAACGAACAATATGTGACGACTATGTGTGGTGGTTTGGTGGTACAACGCTCACCTTACTGCTAGGAATCTCTAGTTCGATCCAAGACCATGTGAGTTTATGATGGGCAACATTGTGTTCATGAGTTTTGTCAGGGGTCTCCAGTTTCCTCCCACATTCACATTCCAGCAATATTGTCATATTCATTCACTATCATCCATCATTCGTTCTCTTTAGTTTACAGCGCATAATCGTAATACATTAAGATGATTTCGTTTTTTTACGTTTTAAGTATTTTACAGGAACCGAGATGGCTCATTTGAATATTTGTTTATTATATTTGTGCCTCTTTGAAGCTAAATGGTTAACGTGTGTGATTCCAGATTCGATCTCTGATGGGATTACTAACAACGGATAATAACCCAAGTGCGGCCAAGTGTAATGTAGTCGCTAAGGCTCTTGCCTTTGGTGTAGGCGGTCTTTGGTTCGATTTCAAGACGGAACACTCGGTAAAAAAGATGTAATAGCTTTTCAGGCTAGTCATCCTGAATGAGATTTTTTCTGGGTTTCCTCATTCACATCAGGCAAATGCCGAGATAGTACCTCACATAATACCACTGGATGTGTGCGTCATTTCATCTATCAATATCCTTAGGCGCGAATTTTCACAAAGAAGTCTCTTTAAAGATCTTGGGCGGTATACCGGCAGGGTTTGAAAAACCCGGGATTTTTAGAAAAAGCCCAACCCACCTGGGCCCATATGGGTTTTTTCTAAATATTTCAATATCTTTGGGGTAAAAGTGTTAAAATGTGATTTATATTTCAAGATTGCCATTGTCACAACTTGCAACAATTTTCTACTTAGTGCTGTTTTGAAAAAAATGGCCGCCATTTTGAAATTTTACATTCGATCGCCGAGAAAATCTATACAGCAAATTTAGCATATCTCGTGCTTTCACCGTCAAAATTTCAACTTAAAAGACTGAAAATTGCGCTTCGTAGCGTGGATACTCGCTGTTTTGAAAAAAAAAAATGGCCGCTAATGTTGACATTTTACGGTGGTATGTCGCCAAAATCTATACAGGAAAAGTAGAGTGTCTCGTGCTTGTATTCTGAAAATCTTAACTTAAAAAGGCCAAAAGTTGTACCCTGTAGTGTGTGTGGTAGAGGCAGACAAACGAGTTGAGTTGATTTTGTGTTTAACGTCTCTTTCAGCAGCGAGGCTATATGAGATGGGGCCTACTGATTAACGTGGAATCCGAACCACATGAGATCCCTCCGGGCGGCAAACTCGGGTCCCACGCCGAAGACGAGTACACTAACCGCATAGCCATGAAGGAGCTCGGCAGACAAACGAACAAATGCAGATCAAGTTATCCAGAAGCCTGACTGACGTTCGCCAAATACCAAAAGGGGTCTATTAATTTAAAACAAGGTACAATTCCTGTTGTATGAAATAAATAAATGTTTTAAAATGTCTTATATGAAATTAACATCTTCCAGCGTAAATAAACCTGCCACATTTTCTCCATGAGAATACGGGACACCTCAGATCCCCCCTTCCTCAACTTTCCAACACAATGCAATGAACTGTAGTCTGGTTATGAACAAAAGTATAACAGGCCGCGGTGGCTCAGCGGTAGAGCGTTCACCTCTAGTTCATGGGGTTCCTAGTTCGATCCTAGCTCGCGTCAAGTGAGTTTTGTGGTGGACAAACACCTTGTGCGTAGGTTTTCTCGAGATTCTCACGTTTCCTCCCACTTTCTTCATTCTGTCATTTCATTCATTTCTCATCATCGCCATCACCATCACCTTGAGCATAGCAGGCATAACCGTGAGACTAAAACTAAAAGATTTTTTTTTTTTTTCAATAATATAATAGGCGAAAGTTCACTAAGCAGCAGGTGCTTTTCTCTGTTCGTACCCAGCAATTAATTGTATAGACTGAAGATGCCTAAAAACTTAAGATGTGCTATAAAAATGCTTTACAGGAAAACATTATGCAAATTATTTAAATCAGTGGTACAATCTACTTTCAATATTTTTCGCACGTTTAGCAATATTTATTTACATGACTGTATCTGCCAAAATTACGTTCGTCAGTTTAATCTGATGAAAAGCTGATTTTTCTCCGTAGATCGCGTGTAATTGTCAGGACCGGATTTACAGTTTTCTAAGACCTGGGCCAAAGCACAATTCTGTGCCCCTATAGTGCGTCCAGTAAGAGAACGTCTCTGACAGCTCGCAGTGACATTGCCACTACTCGCGTGTCAAGGTTTTTTTCGGTGCAACTGTAGTAGCAATTTAATTAATGGTATAAGACAGAGTGATGGTGGTTGGTAACACTGGTATCAAAGTAGGGGCTGCAATGTCCCACCGCATGTGATAAGAAACGTCAGAGACCATCTCTTATTGGCCGTGCTATAGCCTCTGAAAATGATTATAATTCTTGTTAACTTATCTAATGTGTTGCTGAAGAAAAGGTTAGCCATCTTCCTTGTGTTTGTAAATGCAGAAATCAAGTGCAATGGAAAAAGTAGCATTGCAAATTTCGCTCGCTATCAAGTCGAACAGGGTGGTGTTATAACTTCCTCGAAACTATTACATGCAACAGCGTACTGTTCATTCACTAATTACAGGATTCCCAGCCAATGTCAGAATTTTTTGTTTTTCACTTTTCGACTAAGCTGATATTGATAGCAGAAATGGAAGGAGTTAAAATACGGGACATTTCCCTGTCTCGACTAAATTTACGGGGACACGGGACACTCGGGCCCCAAAACGGGACTCACTCGTTTTTTACGGGACGTATGGCAAGCTTAAGCGTAAAATAAATAGTTTTATTGTTGAAGTATTCATTTCCGATCCTTCTGCGTTTAATTCGGGAATTTCCCGAGCACTTCTTTCACGGCGTGTACATCAAAACTTTCACTAGTACGGAAATTTGAACTCAGCACTTGAAATAGTAAGCGTTACATAGTCTTCGGAACCCCGAGCATTGAGCTTCTTAAATTTGACAAGAATTTTTACGCTATTGCTGATGTTGATTCTACAGAATGCTTATTTGAAGAGTAGCAACAAATGACTGAATTAAACTGTTATTGTTGGAAAACCAAATTTCAGTTGAAGAACCTTGTGTTTTACATCAAAGGTAAGAAATAATACTAATAGTTTTACTAATGTATTTACATATATACTATTAGTACCGGCACCTATGACCTTAAACCCGTCAAACGTATGAGTGATAATGTCCCTTGGTGTCGCCAAGTCGACGAGCATCCTATTCACGGAAAATATTTTTTAAAGTACAAATTTGCTTATTTTACTTCAAATAGGCTATAAGCATAAGCCATACATTAATTTGTTCTATAACTATCTTAAGTTAAGGTAAGTTCCTTTTAAAAAAATTCATTTAGTGCACTCAGAACTTTATAAAGGTCTTATGTTGAATGTTGTTGTATACCTTAACGTGAAAGCCTCTAATTCGCCCAAGGAAAGTCTAAAATCTGATAAAAAAAATCACTTACAATGTGATCACCTTAGTTGTATCAATAATATACTAACAAATAGGCCAAAACCCAGGTGGGTTTGAAAGTGGTTTTTTTCAGGGGGTCCAACCCGAAAAAACCCAAGGTGTCTTTTCGGGCTGGGCCCACTTGGGCAAACCCTGTATACCTGTAACTATGGATCCGTGTGAACCTGCTACCTTTTCCCGCATATTACGTGTTGACAGTAACTTCGTTTGGACCTCACACTAGGAATCGTATGGACGTGCTCCCACTACTAAGATGAGTTATCATACAACAGTATAGTAATCTTTTAAATAGGAAAACTAGAAGAATACACCAAAATTCACATTAATTCCACCACCAGAGTGCGAATCTTTTTTCATAAATGAGCTATGTAAAATAGTAAAACACTCAAATGATAAATTCACCATTAATGCACATTGAGCAAACCGTTGAAATATTATGTCAAACACAATATGTTGTTCCGACTTTCATTAAAATATAAATACAATAATACCTTGTCTCGTGTCACTTCAATTACTTCACAAAGATTCAATGCAGTGCATACTTGTCATACAACATAAAAATTCGAATTATTTAACAATATATTTCTCTACATCAACATCGAGGAGTTGGATTATAACAGTGTTTTAATACATATTACGATTTGCTTCCGTATGTTACGAAGTTCTAATATAGGTTTAATATTACCAGTGACAAATTAACTGTTTCATTGACCGAAAATAAATTATGAATCTTAGAAAGGATTTAAACGTATAGTTTTAGTTATTAGAAGACATCGTAACAGTGACTGATAAATTTTAAGCCTAAATTTATTATTAGTGTAACAAATTTGTATTATTATTACACATCACTAAAAGAAAATTGTGATATGTGCACTAAACATAGTTGATTGTTTAGTGTAATAAAACACCTTTCTGCCTTTATATCGTTTTGCAGACAAATTATTTTTCAACACTTAAAACAAGTTCCATTTACTTTCACGATTACACTTCTTCAGTGTGTGTAACAAAGAAAAAGAAATTTCTGGATACAGCTTATCGCCATATGGAATATATGAATCAAACATTTGCAGAATAATTGCTGTTATTAACAAGACAACTCAATAAGAACAATATTCGTAACGTAACGTTTGATAATTGCAATTTAAATGAACAAGAAAATAAATTACCATTTGCTTAAAACCTTGAAGGTATATTTCAGTGAGATACCATGACCTTGATTTGTTAGAGCTCATCCTGGCTATATAGATCGTATGCGCGCGATTGGCGTAAGAGACCCCGAGCTCGATTTCCGGCGAGAACTAATGTCTTTCGGATGCACGTTAAGCTGTAGATTCACGTGAACGGGATGCTAAACCCTAATCGAACCCAAACCTTGATCTGCTACTGTTAGAAGATCAATGTCATAAATTATGTTTCAAAAAGAAATAGAACGGATACCAAAATGGTCCATTACACGAGCCTAGTCCTTATTTACTCACATTTAAATCTTCTTTTATATACGTATAGAGTATGTAGTAATGGAAAAATTAAGAGCAACTTCATGTAACTCTCTGCGTTTACGAAGTTTAATAAGAGGTTTCTACGTAAGTAAGCATAACACCCAATTAAGTATATATCAATTTAAAAGAAATCTTATGCAGAATAGAAATTAAGTTACATAAGTCTACAACAATGGGTGACAGTTTACAAAATGTGACAGCCATTGCTAACGGAATTCAAATTTAGGTTTGAACAAAAATAACTGACTTGAGCTAGCCCAATACTTAACTGCATATGCACGTGATTTGATAACTAGATTTAGCATGGAATTCACTAAGTTTCGCAGTCTCTACTTAAATGCAATGCTGCCACACATCCTTTCTTACCTCCAATGATTTCTTGTTGAAAGAATCCTTGCACGAACCACAACCTTCAAATTAGTCCATAAATTTTCAATAGTTGAAGTCCGACGAATTACTGGGCCAAGAAAGTGTAAGGACACACCGTAAGGACAGAATATCATTTTTTACAACTGTGGACCGGTGGCAAGGGACAGAATCATCTTTAAAAATGAAAGGTTCACCGTTGTACAAACATCTTTCCGAAGATATTTTAGTCTGAAGAATGATTTTGTATGTCTGTGTATCAACACTACCATTAAATATGGATTCTAACAACTCTATTGAAGAAAAGCATCCCAAAATCACAGGGTTGGCAAAAACCATGTTTTTTATTGAAACCACCATGGTCTTTTTGGTTTAAATCATTTGCTCTATGTATTTATATCACATATGGAAAGAAATAATTTTGTTTCACCTTGGTGTTACTATGCAACAACCGGATCATGTTCGAAGAGTCACATAAGCTTAAAGCGGAGTCCAAATAGTTTCTCGACTTACATCCGAAACAAATTGTCCTCCATTTGAACTCGAAACCGGGACTAATTGGCCACAAATGCGATACGTCTGGCGACTCAGTCACGAAGGACTCCTGATACGTTGTATTGATCTTTACATACTTGTTAATATAATTGTCAAGTGTCATTTCAAAATGACAAAAAAATAAACAGTTGCACAAGTGAAACCATTATACAGAATTACATATGGACAATTTCAAAATACTGCAGAGTACAGAAGAAATAATTAAGTCCAAGTAAGTTCACCATGACTTTTATTAGTCTAAGTTAAAGAAACACGACGACTTAATTTGCACATCAGTAAGAAAAGTGAATAAATATAAGAATTGAGTCCACTTTGGCTCTGAACCATTTGTACATAAATAGATACCAAAGGTACTTTTGATTTCAGTAAATGCCTCTCATGGGGTTTGTATGTCCCCTTCCCCAAAAGTACGGTATTTCGATGTATTTTATCAATAGTAAACATTATTAAAACAAAACAATATTTATAATTTTTCTTTGGTTGCAGTTGCATATAACAATAATAACAAACTATAAAAAAATCACAAAAGAAATATTCAGAAACTTATATAAAAAAAAAGTTGCTTTTGTAGTATAATCGCTTTGAGTAATGAATGGGGAATTTAGGTCTGAATATAATGCGAATAATTTGCAGGAGTGACATGTGATAATCCACAAATGTGTGTTCATCAATATTTTACTAACACATACACTTTCACGAACATCTTTCGTTTTTTGGTTTAAACCAGCCAACCCTGCAAAATCATGATACAGCAATCTTAATGGTATTTTTTTTTTATTAGCTCTATAGGCTTACATAAACCTCGAGTAGAAATTTCCAAGTGATACACTGTTTCGATACTGAGATATGAATTTCTGTATTAAGCTCTACGAAATATTAGATGGCCTAGAGAACGATCGAGATGCCTGAAATTCTGAAACTTTGGTCTCGTATTTCTCACAAACTATTAGGATTACGGAAGGAAAACTTTACAGGTCTTCATATCTTAGTAGTGTTAACAAGTACACGAAGTTTCATTAAATTATGAGTTGGTGGGTGACATGGCCTGGGTGATTTGACGTGGAATGAGCCGATAGTGGTTGGGTATTTCGAAGTTTTAACAGTACACACAGGACTAAGTGATTTACTAGATATACGATGCACCCTGTCATGCGAATCATTTCCATAAATGTTTATTTTTGTCTCATCACCGAACAGCATTTTGCACCAATGTTCAGTAGTTCAATGCTAGTGAGCCTTGGCCCACTGCGCACGCATTGTACGTTACTTTCGTGTAAGACATATACCTATGTGAATACAAACCCTTGATTTCAACTTGTTTATCACTGTACGCTAACAAACACTAACACCAAATGTTACAATTCGTTGCAAGATCTTGAGATGACTGAAATCTGTCTGTAAGACAAAACCGCCGCAATGCATTCTTATGTATGGCAATTTTTCCACTTTTTATGCACACCGCTTCCCGAATCTTACCTACTGTACTTCTATGTACTTTTATAATCCGCACAATATCAGCATTGGTTTTGCCACACTCACTTAATGTTCGGATTTTACTGACTTTTGTCTGTGCTATGTCATGTCTTCTCTCCATTCTATGTCCAGTGAAATGACCTGAACGACTTTTCTTCAAAAATGCACTCAGTACAAACATTTGTAAAAGAAAAAACAGATATTTTTTTAAGGGTATTAATTTGAATTTGAGGACTGACAAGTCTCACCACACGTATGATAATTTCAACACTCCATCTGCGTAATCGTGAACATCTGCAGAACAAAAATAAACAGAAGAATGATACTGCACGATTGAGGGGTTGATTAAATAGTCGAGCGCAAAAGATAGACCGGGTCGACCATGAAATGAACATTTCGAAAAGTTAATTTGTTTCATTGACGTCATACTGTAAAGTATCATCCATTGTTGCAGATAAAGGTAATTTCTGTAACTTACTTTGGATTCTGCATAAAATCTCCTTTATTTTTTTCTTATTGTGTGTTTATGCTTCCTCATGTACAAACTTATTAACCTAGAAACATTAGCGGCTTTAGCGCGTAGGCCGGGTAGGCACGGGCCTACTTAAATACTGTGAAAAATGTATAAACGCTAAAAGATAGAATAAAGAGTAATTATACTTTCCACCATTTATATTAATGATAGATAATTATTTAACAAATAGCATCAACCACTACTGTAGAAGTACAGGTGATTTCCTACTGTCATTAATGAATCAAATGTTTATATATATATATATATATATATATATATATATATATATATATATATATATATATATATATCCATAAGCGAAGGAGCGGGAATACCCAAAATTAAAATCCTAAAGCCGCCCCTGCTAGCAAACGCACAAAATTTCATGGAGTTCCTATTAATTTTTCCATTATCGTATTACGCATAACATTCTATTTTATTTACCAGTAGGCATAATTTTCTTTATGCACTAATGTGCATTGTAAAAAGTAAATATTCACATGCACTTAAAGATGATAACTAAATTAGAAGATTAAATTATATATATAGGGTGTTCTAAAAATGGCGCCCACGGACTACAGACCACTATTCTACAGGCCAAAATAAAGCGAGAATGTTATATGATGGTATGCCCTCCGGGGCCTCCTTCTGCCGCTATGAGGAATCAAAGTTTCACAATGTGGCAACGTCGCAGATTAACTTAGAACCATTTTGACAGTTGCATTTCTGTTTTTTTTTTCCTTCCTGTACTTGGTCATAACAATCAGGCAAGAACTGTTTCTATGGTAACGGCATGTTCAGCCAATTGTAGTGGCCCATTCCTCTCGCCCTGCAATGGTAAACATTCCACCCTTTCCGCACGTTGCCAATCTGAATATAAACAAATGCACATTGTTTTGGTCAAAAGTCAACTTGAGTAGTGAACCTGCTGGTCATTGAGAGCCTTGTTTTTTAGTTCTCTTTTGTATCATTTAATTTTATAAAACTGACACTTATTTGCGGTGAATAATTTCGTGTTTCAATACGCGACACGAAAGCTGGCAATATAGCATTGAGTACCACGTGCCCGCAGCGAGCTGTCAGAAAGGATAAGTAATATCAATTGCAGTATATACACATCTAAGCACATCCAGTAGAAATTCACGGATATGCACCGAAACTGGTACACGACAATCTTTCAGTTTATGGCCTAAAGGGTAAGGGAGACGAACGATTACTGGAAGTAAATAATTGGAAGAATGAAGATGTGAAAGGAAAAAGGGGAAGGTTGAGAAAACCCATGAACACGATCTTATTCACCACACACTTGGCCTGGGATCGAATTAGGAACTCTTGCACTAGAGGTGAGCACTATTATTGAGCCATCCAGACCCCCCAACATTAGTAGAGATGATGATAATCCAACATGTTATCACATTATTCAAAATGAAACTTTCATCAGCATTCTTCGAAAAACGACCAGGCCTCTCCGCTGGTGTAGTGGCTGTCATGCGCTCTCGAGTTCCGGGCTTGATTCCCGGGGGAAAAGTTTGGAAAGTAAACGCATTCGGATTCCCCATTAAACTGTAGATACCGGTACCTCAGTGCTAAAAGGAAAGTTAAACTCAAACCAAGAAACAAGACAGGAGCTTAATTCCGGCGCTGTTTGAAGGTGCACTGACCATTATCCAAGATGAACCTAAATAATGTAGGCCACTACCCACCACACTATTATGCCTCCACGAGAGCTAGATTACGGGAAGGTTCTAGAACACAGGTTAGTATCTTAGTTCCTTTCTGTACCAAAGTTTAATTCAGAGAGTATTGTCGAGCGAGCGTTAGCAAGTGTCTCTAGAACAAGGTTCTGGAACACAGGTCCCCTTCCTATTGAGCCCTAATAAAGACAGAAAACAACGAGCTCTGCGGGGCTCTAACCCGCCTTCACTCGCTAACGCTCGTTCGGCACTACTGTGTGAATTAATTATTAAGCTTTAGTACAGAAAGGAACCTAGAACCTTCCCCTTACAGAGCATACACTTGTTCAACTTCACCGATTAATGCACGAATGCTTCTTCTATTTTGAGGGAAGAAACTAGTAAAAATTAATTTCATTGCAGTTACCTTTCTTCAGAAGTACCTGAATTTTTCTCTAGTTTCAATTCTGTGAAGTACAGGTCATCAGGTAAACTTTCCGGTGTCAGATAGTATGACCATTTTCCTGGACTTGGAAAATGACAATACCAGAAATAATGCATTTCATTACCCTGAATACAAGGTGTAACATCGTTTAAAAAAGTATGAACACAAAATTAATCTTCAAACAGTGAATATGGAAAAGAACATACAAAATGAAACCGACATTCTGAATGTCATGGAAGAACGGAAAATGGGCTTGAAGCTGTCATTAACCATAAGGTACACATTTTATACTATAAGTAATTATATGACAACTAGTATACAGACGAAGGAAATAATATGTAATAAAATTACTTTCATGTGTAGCTGAAATACTTCGCGCGGTCAATAAAATAAAATTTGCTGAACATTGACAGTCTTCCAAGCTTCAATTCTAATTATCGACTCTTTTGTTTCTTTAGTTATAACTCCATGCTGAAACACTTCTTATAACAGAAACTTATCATTATATACATGTTCTGTGACGTTCAGGAGTTTATTAACTCCGTTGACAATATCCAGAAGACGCTTGTTCTAACCGCTGTACCTTGAATGATAACATCGTGGGGGGGTCACCCATAATTGTAGATAGCAAGTTACATAACAAATAAATATTTGTCAACATGTAGAACTATACATAACTATAAATATAATATTACAATAATTACCTTTTCCTTCCTCTGTTTGCCGCAAACTTCGATTTGTTGCTTTTAATGATTTCATCCAAACTCAGATGTACATTCGCCATCATGAAAACAACTGACAACTGAAACATCTACAAGTGTTGCCAATGAACTAACTATAAAAGATAGTTAAGTGTGTGGAAATAATAATAATAATAATAATAATAATAATAATAATAATAATAATAATAATAATAATAATAATAATAATCGTTTATGTCAAATTTACGTGTGCCACTAGAAATCACTGTTCAACAATTATACGTACAGGTTTACTTTTAGTTTACTAGTCGAAATAATTCTTGAAAAATTATAATATTCATATTCATATTCATATTCATATTTATTTGCCTGTTTATAGCTTACAAATGAGGACAATCCTCAATTAAGCATTACAGTTGTCAGATATGATTTACATTCTCTATATATTATCAGTAAGATAAGTTTCCACAGAGTAATAGCTTTTTTCCAACAATAATTCTAACAGAGTATTTCTGAATATCCGTTTTTCGTTAATGTTCTTATACTTTGCTGGTAATTTGTTATATAATTTTATACAATTCATATACACAGTTTTGCTAAAATTTGCATAATTCTGTTGGATAGTATACATATTACAATTCTGCCTAGTATTGTATGAGTGAATCGTATTAGCTAAAGTAAATAAATCCTTGTGCTCGATTACATACATAATTGTGCGATATATATATAAACTAGGTAATGTCAATAATTTATACTTTTTAAAAATATTTTTACATGAGGATCGTTCAGGCATACTTAACATTATTCTAATAATTTTTTTCTGTATTCGGAATGTACTAGCACTTATTCTCGAATTCCCCCAAAATATAACACCATAGTTTATTATTGAAAAAACTTTGCTATAGTATAAGGACATGACAGCTTCCTTGCACAAACTACCTTGCAACCTACGGAATGCAAAGCAGAGTGAACTGAGTTTAGTATTAATGTATTCAACAATCTTCATTAACATATACTCCTAGAAATTTAATAGATGGTGTTTGACATAATTCTACAGTGCCTACAGTTATTGGTACAAGTTCATTTCTTTGGCCCGGGAATCGAAATTTGACAATGTTAGTTTTTCCTAAATTCATAGTTAATTTATTTATGTTTAACCAACTAATAATTTTTGTTAGCGTCTTTGTAGTGAGCCTTTCTGCTTCATTTACTGAGTCTCCACTGACAAGAACATTTATGTCATCAGCATACAATGTTGACTTCACACAGCCTAGACTATTAACCAAATCATTAATATATACAACAAACAAAAGAGGTCCCAATATTGATCCTTGTGGTACTCCTTTTGTTACTTTCATTAAAGATGATTTAAACATTGTTCTTCTGCCATTTACCTCTTTACAGATGCCAACAGTTTGACTACGTTCAGATAAATACGACTTTATCCAATTGTTTGCCACACCTCTGATGCCATAAGAATACAATTTTTCTAGCAAAATACCATGGTCTATAGAATCGAACGCCTTAGATAAATCAACAAAAATACCAATTACATGTTTTCCTTTATTTATATCCATTGCTACATCAGAGATGAAATTAAAGATTGCAGTGTTGGTTGACTTCTGGCTTTGAAACCCGTGTTGACTTGTGGATATTATATTATTTAAAAGGAAAAAGTTATTTAGTCGTGCTTTCATTGCTAACTCAAATATTTTAGAAAAGCACGACAAAACTGAAATAGGACGATAATTATTTAACTCCAATTTACTTCCCTTTTTATACACAGGTGTAACTCTAGCTAACTTAAGCCGCGTAGGAAAAATTCCTGTCAAAAATGAATGATTTATTATATGACAGAGTTGATGTGCAATAAGAAGAGAACTTTCCTTTACAATCATGGATGGCACTTCATCCCAACCTGGAGAGCTGGAGCTTTTTAAGCTTTTTATTATTTGTAAGATTTCCTCTGGTGTAGCTGGTTTCAGGAAAAGCGACTTAGTTATTCCGCTCTGTAGCTTAGAGTTATTTTCTTGATGAGCTATTTTGATTGGGTTAAATGTTTCTAAAGTTAAGAAATATTTATTAAAATGATTTGCAATCTTATCTGGGTTACATACTACTTGAGAGTTTACTTTTATTGCATCAATTCCTGTTGTTTTTACCTTATTCATCTTACCATTAATTAATTTCCACATAGCTTTACTTTTGTTTCTCGCTGCTAAGATGTAATTTGTACTGTGTAAAAGTTTTGCTTTTCGTATGACTCTTTTGTATGTCTTCCTATAGTATTTTACATATTCAATAAATTGAGGTGTTACATCTTTACACGTTTTTAGTTTTTCTGATAACTCAAGTAGTTTGAGTTTAGAAGTCCTAATTCCTATAGTGACCCATGGTTTCCCCAACCTAACCTTACTGTAGTTCTTTCTGGGAAACGCAATATTGAAGTGAAAGAGAAATGTATCTAGAAAAAAGTTAAATTTACCATCCGTATCACCAATTTCATATATTTTGTGCCAGGTTTCTTGTGCTAGCAAGTGTAGAAAGTAATTAATATTAGTTTTTGAGAAACATCTTTTTGTTATAACTTCTGATTGAGTAGGTACGAATATTTGAGATGTGTATATTTGCCCTATTATTGCATCATGGTCAGAAAAGCCTGGCTTAAAGATATTCAAAGAGGTAACTGACTCTGTGTATTGTTTACTTATTATTATTTGATCTAACGCAGTTTTCCCTCTAGTTGGTTCTCTGATAAGAGGCTGCAACCCAAACATATCTAATATATTTTGACATTTTGTTTTTTCTCTTGATTGAACCAGCCAGTCAATGTTAGTATCACCACAAATTATTACCGTACTATATTTCTTACACAGAGACTCAAGAGCAGTTTCAAGACTCCTAAAGAATACATTAATATTTCCTGCTGATGACCTATAGATGCAAATTATACACATGTTTTCAATTGAAATAGCAACTATTTCAAAATGCAATTCAACAACGAATTGACTTACATTTATTTCCTTAAAACGTAAATGGTCACCTACAAATATACATACCCCACCATGTTGCCTACTAGCGCGTGAATAGTTTGTAGCCAACTGATAGTTATTTAAGTGTACCATATTCATCTGATTAGCAGATAACCAATGTTCACTAAAGCAAATGACATGCATACCTTTAAGATCCTCTTCAACTAATACATCAAAAAAATCAAGTTTACTAGCTAAACCTTGCACGTTCTGGTAATATACATTTATTACATTGTAGTCACTGTTACCTCTATTGGCTAAGTGCTTGGAATTTTTATTGGGACTTGCATTAAAAAACTATTATCATTATACCTTGTAGGAACCTTTCTTGCTCTATTTGATTTTCGCTGAGTTGTACTAGATGGATCGTTTTGTTCTATACCATTTGTGGTTACTTGCTGCGATCTGTTAATATCCAGTCCAGGTTCTTTCGTACCGTGATTTGTATTATGTGGACCTTGTATTAACGATATTCGATCAATTTCTTCACTTTCAGTAGCCAAAAGTACTCCTGGCTCCTTATCATGGCTTACGTGTGAGTTTCCTGTCAATTTTAACACTTCACCCTCATCCCGATTCGCTCCGTTGTAAGTCGAACTGTGTCTCCTTTGTTCAGACGAAATTTGATCACCTTCACAATCGTTTCCATTTCCGTCTATTACCAGTGCTGATGTACTTCCACAATTGATAGGTATTAACGTACTATAAGCTGTGCACTGTGCTTTCAACTTATTTGGCATAATGATATTATACAGTGCGTTGCGTAAAAACAATTTCCCTAGACGATTTAAATGGAGGCCGTGATTAGTATGATAGTTTCGGGGCACACAACTTACATCAAGAAGTTTGACATTTTTGAAACTTTTACACAACACGTCAATTTTTTTATTTGTTTCTTTTATTTCATTGTTTACACACGATGAGTCATTTAAATCATGGCGATACGGCAAGTTTACTACCACTACATTTGTGCCTGAAAGTTTCTGTAGAGCCAATTCTAGTATGTTTAGTGCATTTTCAGCTTCATTACAAGCAACGTCATTTGCACCGCCTATTATTACAACTGTGTCATGTTCATTATAATTTTGATTGTGGATGTAAGGAAACACAACGTCTTTTATCTTAGCACCTGGTTTTACCGACCCAGAAACATCCATGTCACTTATTTTATAGTTTAGCCCAGTGGCAATATCGCGACCATGGCTGTCACTAATAATAATGATTTTCCCTTGTACTGCTTGTCTTTTAGCGTTTGTATTATTCGTGCGGACTTGATTCACAATTTTACATTGTACCGGTAAATTAATATTTTCCCGAGGATTTGTCCTTTTTGGTCTTAAACCAGAAGGGCTAATGTTTGAATTTACCCTTGCACTGCTTTTGACTTTGGTCGAAGAACGATTTGATTTGTTGCTTCCCACTTGAAAAGCACTCCGAGATGGTGTGTTTACATAACTACTTCCTTCTGGTTCGTCTTCTAGAACTGCGAATCTATTTTGCGTTGGTATTTCTCGTACAACACTATGTAGTCTGGATTTATTCATGCATTTGTTGTGAAAGTTAATATCCTTGTGTATAAGCGGGGGGACATTCTCTGATTCTTCTTGGTGCTTCATATATGTTTGTTGTTTGCTGTTACTTGTTTTGTCTTTGCCGGGTACTTGCACTTTTAACTGAAGGGCATTTGTAGATTGCTGGACATTTGTTCTGTAACTACTTTGTTTTCTTGAGTCTGCTACCACCTCACTCCATAGCGGACTGCACTCCCTTGTACTCCTGAATACATCTCCACATTTTTCTGGATAATATTGCTTCGATACACATTCACATTTTTCGTTTGCTAGTAATGATATAATTTCATAATATGATGATAATATGATGATATAATGATGATAATATGATGATAATATGATGATATGATGATAATATGATGATAATAATTTCACTGAGTTCCTTCTAATTGCTATCCAAAAGATTTGCGCTGGGTGACGACATGACATTACCCGTTTAGCATCGATAAAATTCAAGAGAGCAACCAGAAGTAATTTTTGAAAAATTGCAATTCTTTTGCCATTTACGGTGACCGGATGTATGGCATTAAAACTACAGTGCAAACAGTGGTGCATCTAGGCCAGGGCAGGGGGAACCTAGGCCCCAGTTTTTTGAGTGACAAAAATGAATCAAGCTATTATCTATATATTTTTGAAATTTTATAGTAAACTCATGATATACTTATCATAGCCTACGTTCTGCTGCCCCCCGTTTTTACTTTCTAGATCCGCCACTGAGTGCAAAAACACAAACCAACCTGTGCTAGGCGGCTACTAAAATCATGAAAGCTATCTAACCGAGCGAGAGCATGACAAAGCTGGTGAGCCCGTGCGACAGCGCGGGGATGCGTCCAAAGAAAGCAGGTTTGTCACCAATGGTGAGTATACGCATAAGTGAAAGTAGTGAAAACAAATGAGTTTTGGCAATGATACGAGTTTCAATAACACTTGTCATGGTTGCATTAACAACACTCCACTTGTAAACATAAAATACAGCTTTTTTACATTGTGAAGAAATACACCGTCAGTGAAAATAGTATCTAATACAGTCATATTTCATATACTCACTTATTTTCTCTGTAGTAAAGCATTGGTAATGATTTTTCCACTAGTAAGCCTGCATTTGTAAACCTGAAATACAGCTGTATTACTTTGTATTTATTTCTATCGCCTACTCCTTTCGACATATTTGTGTTCCTTACAAATATGTCTTTTTATGCAAAGTATTGAATTTTACATTTTCCAAAACGTGATGTGCCAAAACTAAACTAGCACAAAAAATTTTGTACAAAGTAAATCAGATGTATTACAAGTTTACAAGTGTAGGGTTATTAGTGTAAAATCATTACAAGTGCTTTACGGTTGATAAAATAAGTGAGTGCGTATGAAGGATGTCTATTTGATGTTATTTTCCGCTGGCGGTGGAATTCTGCACAGTATACAGAAGCTGCATTTTATGTTTACAAGTGGAACATTAGTAGTGTAAAGTCATGACAAGTACTACTGAAACTCACACATTTCCCAAAATCCATTTTTTATCACTGTCCTCACTCACGCGTATACTCACCATCGCAGACACGCCTGCTCCCTTCTGTCGCGGCCAGACTCGATTAGATAGCATCTGTGCTTTTACTGGCCACCTAGCACAGGTTGGTTTGTGCTTTTGTACTGTAGTTCTTAAGTCGTACATCCGGAAACCGTATCTATACGCAAATCGAAAAAGAATTATAATTTTTCAACAACAATCTCTGGTGCAGTGGCAAAGAGTACTGTGAGGCTATGAGGCCGGGTCTACCCTGTTTTCTACAGTTTTCTTTATCTTTGACTTCATAGAAAATAAACTCAATACTTCAACATTTCGGTTGTTTCAGTAAAAAAATAGTAGGTTGGAAACACTTGGAGACCCTTCCGTCGCTAGATAAGCTTACGCACTATGCTGCTCAGAAAGCGAAGCGGTTATCGCTGGTGATTGCACGCATTCTTGGGAGGGTGCGATAGCTCCCCTCTGGAAACTTAGTTTTAGTGTTGAAGGCATCTTTCAATGCTAATATGTAATTAAATATTCCCGTTAAGATAATATAAAAAGTTTCTGGTGTAGAGTTATGTATTTCTATTAGTGATAACTTGTTTAATTTAAGTGTATATTCTCACGAGTTATTCAGAGTAGCTGTTTTTTTTACTACATGGGGCCTATTCCATAATAGCTTGTAAAATATTAGTCTGATACATTAAACATACGTATAAATTTACCAAATGCTACTCTACAGGATAAATAATAACATTATTTGTGTGTAATTATAGTTGAGTTTTCCATTTCATTGAATCATTTGGGTATTTACGATTTTGTTTCGAGGAGCTTTGCTAACTTTATTCCTGGAAATGTGAAAATTCTGATATATATATATCAGTGGCGTATTTAGGGGGTGGCTTCCGGGCTTAAGCCCCCCCCGAAATCTTACTTAGTATAGTAAAATAAATGAAATATCTTGCAGAATTTTCACATTTCCAGACAAAGCCCCCCCCCCGAAAGTTAGCAAAGCCTTTCCCGAATCAAAATCGTAAATACGCCACTGATATACATATATATCAATAAAAATTGCGATAAAATTTCGGTGAGTACTTGAGCCCTGAATCCACCCTCTTAAATATGCCACTGCATAGAATACAATATTAAATATAATGGGCGGTATTCAGAGAGAATTCGTTAATCGGAGGTTAGTCATAGACTAGCTAGTAAGCATACTAAATCTTTACTAAGGAAGATACACTTTTTGGTACTCAGAGTCTACTTTGAGTACAACTACAATGATGGTTTGGGTATGATTAACTTATAGAACCCCAATGCATCGGCGAGTAAAATAAATGTGGCAACTACGGAAAAGTAGATGAGCGCATGCGTAGTCTGTAAAAATGGAAACACGGGAATTACGAAATACGAAATGTTGTGTCGCATGCTAAACCGTGGGTAAAAGATTAACCTCTACTCTAGATTAATTAGTCGCATGTGATTAACTTCGTCAAATACTACGTCCTAATCAGAGACTCTGAATACAATTTTGAAAACCATCCGTTAGTCAAACAAGTAGTATGGCGTTAATCAGCCTTCAAAACGACTCTGCATAAGGCCCCTTGTGTTTATACAAATAAAATTTCTCCTGAGGATTAATATTTCTCGTGAAGTCATTATCACGTGATGCATTAATTAAATGCTGTATTGTACTTACTTTGAGTAATGCAAGTAACAAACGCTTATCCAAGAAATTTGAAGGTAATAGTAAGAATGTACTTTCTTTTGCTCTCTCTCCATTTTCAAATGTGCAGGAAATGGAAACATCAAGTGAGGAGGAAATTTTCCTCACCCTCCTGTAAATCCCAGACAGAAGAAAATATGAACTGTACTTAAAATATTTGTAGTGGAGCTAAATGGGAATATTAGTTTATCGGGCCTACCCTTCTTGTGGGATTACGCTTCGCCACTGGTAACAGGTCGGTATAGGGGAAAAGGTCTGAGCCGCTCACTAGGGAAACGGCTTAGTGAAAGATACGATGCATGTTTTTCAAATGTGTACGACTTTGCTAATAACCCAAAGAATAAGAAAAGTAACAGTATTTAAGGTTTATTTAAAAAGCAAGCTATTTTTTTTATTTATTACCAATTATTTGAATATACTTGAATATCTTAGGACAAAGTTGAAGTGTACTAATTTGCAATATTATTGACATTGTTTGCAGCCTGAGGTAAGAAACTAATTAATATTCTCATGTTTCGGTCACCGACCTACCTTATGAAGGGAATTGAAAAAAGATAATGCAAATGGCGGATAATAATCTAGTTTGTGTATAATAGTGAAAGTGTAGTGCGATTACAATTTGGTAAAGTGTGGTGTATAGAGTGTTATATTTACTGTCGTGTTTTTTTCTGTGTTCTGGTTCATTATTACTGTTGTGTTTTATTGCATACATTGTGTTATTTATTCATGGTTCACATATTACTACAGCATGTAATCATGATGTGTTTTGGCCTCGTATAACTTACTTGCAATTTATAGATATTTTGGTTTACACTTCGCTCCTTTTTCAAGATGGAGGAGGATGACAATGCTGATGCTAATAATGCAGATGTTACTAAGTATATTGCTATGGAAATACAAGTACCTTTGGATTCACCTACTTCTACTCCTCCCAATTCTTCCTCCACTATTGCGGTTTCAACTAATATTCAATCAACTTCTACACCTTCCAATCAGAAATCTACTATTGTGCTTCCAGCCGATAATCAGAATGTGCATTTTCTCCATCCTGATAAGAATTTATACAAACCTACTCACCTTGCACCGTATGTTGTCTATGTGAAGTCTACTACAGAAGATTTAGGTAATAAACATCCAATGTCCATCAGCCGCAAATATTACTTGGCTGAAATGCCTGGTATCCTTAATATTAATGTTATTGGTAGAAATTTAATTAAACTTACTTTTCAATCTGGTCAGGACGCCAATAATTTTCTGGATCATGACATTCTTCAACATAACAAATGGGAAGCATATATCCCTAATCATGTTTTGTATACTACAGGTATTATCAAAGACGTTGATACGGACATCACAATGGATGACTTATTAAAAGATAGTAAATGTGACTTCCCGACTACATCTGCACGTAGAATCTTTCGTTATGATTTAACAAAAGGTCGGCAGCTTACTCGCTCGGTTGTCCTAACATTTGATTCTCAAAAGTTACCTAAAGATATTAAAATTTATTATCAATCAGTTCCAGTTGAATCATATATTCCAAGCATTCGTCAATGCAAAAATGGCTGCTGGAAATACGGACATATTGCCCGTTCATGTAAATTAAAACATAAATTATGTAAAAATTGTGGTTCTAATCATGTTGATGGTACTGGATTTTGTGATCGTGATCCTCACTGTATTAACTGTGGTGCTTCACATGCTGCGGATTATGAACAGTGTGCGGAAAGACACAGACAGAAACAAATCATGCAACTGATGGCAATACAACGACTTTCGTTCAATGAAGCGAATAAACTTGTTAGCAAGAACACCACAATAGTTTCACATACTCCGTCCTTCTCCGCAATACTGCAGGATCCTTCTACCGAACCTAAGGAATATACTAACCTTCCTTCATCTCATCCCTCAACTGGTGATAAAGTGTCTACCACACACATGAAAAAATCTGCTTTAACATTTGATATTGATACACCCCCAGGAAAAAAGAGAAGCTTGGATCATCCATCGGGATCTTCTGGACCATCGGCTTTTCCCTTTCCTACTCCGCATTCCTTACCTTCTTCGTCCACTGTAATGCGGTCTCGTTTCAAGAAGGATAAGCCATTTCAGCTTGATTTACCACAATCGTATAAAACAAGAAATAAACTGAATTCAAAGCTCACCTCTGTTAAAGCATCGTATTTCACCTTGCTGGATCCTCACAAGCCTTATGCTCCTCAAAAACCCCTTAAGACCTCAGCCGACACGCGACCCTATTCTATTTCCAGTTACCACGCTAATTTGACTTCTACCACTCTTACATCTGATACTACTAGTAACTTTACATCTCTGAAATGTTCATCTTCCCCTCTACAATTATCCTCTAAACATACCGAAGCATTGAAGAAATTGTTGGCTACTATATTACTTTCTCAAAATATAGACGCTTCGCATACGTTCTTGGAGAATTTGGTTACACAAATCTACAATACTTTAAATCTTTCATAGATACCCAGTATGGAAGTAAAAGAATTTCGTCCACTCTTCATCATTCAATGGAATGCTCAAAGCGTCTATAACAAATTATACTTTCTATATAATCTTATCATCTTTTTTGATCCTGATATCATTATATTGCAGGAAACTTGGTTAAAACCGAACATACCTTTTCGTCTCAAGAACTATCATATTGTAACACAAAACCGAGCAGATGGATATGCTGGCATTGCCTTCTGTATCAGAAACAATCTTTCATACATCACCAATCAGCTTTCCATCCCGTGTCCGGATCCTGATATTCAACTTTTCTCTTTAAATATTCAAAATATCAACTTCCTGAATATCTACATACCTCCACATATTGTTCCTCATACAGATTTTTGGGAAGCTATTTTTTCTGATACTCATCAGTTTGATTACATAACTGGAGATACTAATACCCAATGCCAATTATTTGGAAGCTCTAGAAATAATACTGCAGGAAACAATCTTCTCCAAGCATTACCTGTTTCTTACTATATTGCAATGAATGATGGCACTCCCACACGCATTGCCCAGTATGGGACGAGTGTACCGGACATAACTCTTGTGAAAAATTCATATTATATTCACACTACGTGGTCTGTATATTTTGATTCGGGAGGAAGTGATCACTATCCTATTTTATTTTCCACTCATCCGGTAGCCATCACATCTCCTTTTCATAATCCTATAGCAAAAGATTTCAAGTCGAAATTACAATCTACTACCCTTCACCTTGAATGGGATACATATCAACATACTATCGAAGATTCTTGTCACCTTATCAATAAAGAGTCTCTTTCTGTCAATACCATACATACTTTTATCAAACATGCTGTATCAGTCTCGA
This sequence comes from Thermobia domestica, assembly GCF_964235325.1. Lineage (NCBI taxonomy): Eukaryota > Metazoa > Arthropoda > Insecta > Zygentoma > Lepismatidae > Thermobia > Thermobia domestica. The sequence goes on from NC_137456.1 coordinate 79,309,508, forward strand.
AGACAATTTCCACTACTCCTCCATCTAGGAAACTATCAAACCGTACCTCTACATCTCATCATCCACATTGGTGGAATGTAGAATGTCAACAAGCAGTCAATAATTGTCAAAAATCTTTGAAATTAATTTTTAAGACCAGAACAAAAGACGATTTTCTTCATTACCGTAAATGTAAAGCTATTGTTAAAAGGATCACCTTGTATTACAATAGGAAAAGCTGGGAACATTTTTGTAATAATCTCTCCTATCTCACTCCCAAATATAAGATTTGGAATTTCTTCAAACATCAAATTCACCGTTATCATAATTCACGACCTCAGCCTATGCATCGATTGGATGATCAGAAATGGATCACAGATTTTCATCAACAATTGGCTCCCTGCACTGTCAATAATTCTCGGCGTCATCTTTTACCTTTAATTCTGCCACAGGGATCTTCTGTTTTGGAAACTAGTTTTTCAGAAGCCGAACTCGACGTTGTTTTTCAGCACCTTCGCACCAACACCTCTCCTGGCATAGATGGTATTTATTATAAACATTTTACTACTCTTGCTGTTCGTGGGAAGGCTTTATTATTACAAATATATAATAAAATTTGGGACACCGCCCATATTCCATCTCAATGGAAACAAGTTCTTATTGTTCCTATTTTAAAAAACAAACAACATATTGGCAAAGCGGACAACTATAGACCAATAGCGTTACTTCCTTGCTCTCTCAAGATATTTGAAGACTTACTTTTATCCAGATTACAGTGGTTTTTGGAACATAATCAAATTTTTCCTCCTACTATCACCGGCTTTCGAAAAGCCACCTCAACATACGACGCACTTGGGCCTCTTATTCTTGACATTTATCAGGCTTATCTTGAAAGACAGTTTGTTATTGCAGTTAGCGTTGACTTGAGAAAAGCATATGACTCAATTATCTTAGATCTTCTCATTCAAAAGCTATATCTGTTACAGATACCTTCCAAATTTATTAGAATCATTCATAACTTACTTATCAACAGAAAGATTTTTATCAAACTTAACAAACATTACAATAAACCTAGAACTACATCGGTTGGCTTACTCCAGGGTAGTAAGTTAAGTCCTACTCTATTCAATCTCTATATATTGGACCTCATAACAGAACTTAACCATGAAGTAAAACTGTATTCGTATGCTGATGACATTATATTCATACTGACTACCGATGATCTTCACCGAGGGACAATTCTTATTGAACAAACCTTACAGAAACTATTACGTTGGTCTATAAACAATGGTATCGACATCAACTGGGAAAAAACTGTATACTCCGTCTTCACGCGAAGACGTTGTTATACACGCCCTACCATTCATATCGAAGATCGTACGTTACGCTATGTTCGACACTTCAAATACCTTGGGCTTTATTTGGACACAAAAATGACTTGGAAACCTCACTTAGCTCTGTTATCAACCGCATTGGATTCATACAACAACATCCTCAAAAGCTTAAGAGCAAAACGTTGGGGACTCAATCCAACTTGTCTATACAAAATTATTACACATTGTATGATGGCAAAAACTCTTTATGGAAGCATATTTTATGAGGAGAAGATGAACTATTTTTACCAGCGAATAAACAAACTTTTATATGATGCACTTAAGATCATCCTTTCTCAGCCTACCTTCTGCCCGAAAAATGTTCTCTTTGAGGAAACTGGTATGATTCCTATTGACTTACAAATTTCCAAATTAGCAGAAACTTTTGTTTTGTCACGAATGGCGAAAAGGAATAATCCTCTTATAGCACAGCTTCATCAGATCAAATATATAATGGAAAATAGACATCAGAAGGTGCCGTATAGAAATAAATCACCATGGATAGTCGAAGCGTTTTTTAAAGTTCACATGTATGAAGGAATGATCCTACAATCTCCATCACTGCCGTGCTACATATTTCACTATACAACGGATTTAGTACAAATAAAGACAATTCTTCCCCACTATGTCTCTTCTTCGACTTCAGGACATTTACCAAATATCAATAATTACATTTGGCACTCTTGTGTAGATCAGCTATCTTCAAATTGTACACTTGTTTTTACAGATGCATCTAAATACATTCATCAAAATGTCGGTGCAGCAGTTGTTGTTCCTACTCTTCATATTATCAAAAAATTCAAACTTCCTCAATATTTTACCATTTTGGTGGTAGAATGGGTGAGGCTTTTGCCATTTGGCAAGCTCTTTTATTAATAAAAAAGTTACAACTTTCTGATGCCTGTATCTGCTCTGGTGCTCTCAGTGTTCTTAACGCTTTAAGACACACCCATTGGAATGTGAAAAACACTTGGCTTCTTTTAAATATAAAATTTTTATACCATCAACTTCAAGAACAAGGATATATTATACATTTTTTACACACGAAATCACATTCTAATATAAAATTCCATGATGATACAGACCTAGCTGCAAAGTCTGCATGTAATGATGGTCAATCAGCTTTTATTAAAGTTAGTCACTTAAACTTTATTCCTATCATCAAACGAAATCAAGTCCAGATGTTTCATGCGTGGAAATCTGAAAATAGGCTTGGACCAGGGCGACATTACTGGCAAATCATGTCTATCTCTCAACCCAAACCATGGCTTACTATACATAATTGGTCTAGATACAGAGTAATTCTATTATATCGCCTTCTTTTTGACACCGCCTTAACGCCTTATAAATTATATCAAATACATAAATTGACTACACCTTTATGTTGGTGCCAGCGTGATATTGGATCTTTGAATCATTTAATTTTTGTTTGTGAACAATTTACTAAAGGCAGATCTTATATGATCAATAAACTTCACAGAGCACTTGGTTATGGACCTTTTTCTGTTGAACAAATTTTAGCTACGACCTCTTGAACTCTCATCCAATTATTGATTGAATTTTTACAGATAAATGGTATCCCGCTCTAAAACTACTAAACCTGATGCAAATATGGTCTTCATTTTTATATGGGTAACTTTAAAAAAATGAAAAATAATAATTATAATAAATAAAAAAAAGGAATAACTTCAAGGCATTTGATAATGTATCTGGCGAAAGTTCTACTATCGACTTCACCTGTGATTTTATTTTATTTTATTTTTATTTTTTATAAATTTGACTTCTAAAGCTTATCAAAATACAAAAGGCAAGAACACTAGTGAATAATAATAATAATAGTGGTGGTGGTGATGGTGATAATAATAATAATAAACTGACTCAATCCTCAGTGGAAACATGATATTGCTTGACAATCTTCATGGTATATATGTCCTGTTATGCATCACTCTCATCACCAGAGAACTGTCCGAAATCCATTTGAAATTTTTCATCTTCCCACTAGAATAATTTTCAAGAGCATTACTAACATAGTTATCTAAGTTCAACTATTCTCTTGAGGTCTGGTCTTCAGTGCATGCAACATGTATCTTCTTCAAGGTTTTTACTGGACGCAACGAGTTAAAAATGTACATTATGCAATGACTTTAGTAGAGATTTATCATTTTTTTTATTTTTTCAGCAATTCCAGGGCCATAGCGGACTTAACTACTACGGTGCCGCATCTCCTCCTATGTATAACCTCTATATGAAGGGTAAGGGGAAAGAACAAGGAATGTCCCTGTGTGTACTTTATCGGGTTCTTTGTCCTTTCTGTTGGTGACTCTTGGTACTATTTGACTGTATATGCCACGTATGTGTAGATGTAGAAATGTCCAAGGAAGAGGCCAAAAGATTTGACTAACCCTATTCATTTTATACGCGGTTTTCAATATTAAAACGCCGTTTTCTCAAAAATGCAGTTTTGTGACATTCCTTGTTTTTTCCCCTTACCCTTCATATGAGGTTACAAGAACAAGAACAACAAGAAGGGAATTTTATTCATTCTTAAGAAAAAATCAACAATATAAAAGCATAGTTATTTGATAGTAGAGTGCTAATTTCTTATGTACAAGTTCATTTTGGATTCGATAGTTATGCGCTCAGTGGGAAGCCCAAGGAAATTAATACATGAAAAATTTTTCTCCAAGTAAAAATAATCTAAATTCTTTATTGAGTTCAGCACAAGGACGCACAAACTTACGATGATAATTATGCTCATGAGCATTCTGATAATTTACCAGTGTTATTATCGAACTACTTTACACATTAGCAATATTATTTCTTTAGCTCATGGAACATACTCGTAAATTGTTTCCTTTGGCGTGGGAGGCCCGGGTTCGATTCCCGGCGGTAGCTCATGTGGTTCGGATTCCACGTTAATCAGTATGTCCACATCTCATAATAGCCTCGCTGCTGAACGGGAAGTTAAAACTCAACTCAACTCGTAAATTGTTTATATTAGTCCATGTGAACATTTACAAAAATTGACTTAAGTGTTTTGAGCACATCCCCATCAGGATTCTGCCGCCTATAGTCGGACAATTTGTCCATGCCGACCAGATGCCGCGGTCGGATTGCCGGCGCCGGACGCCGGCATCTTTCAGCGCGATTTTCGACCGCGACGAATAGTTGCATTGGCGAGCGGTCGGCAAACAGCCGGAAATGAGCATTAAATGCGCCAGCACCGCCGTCGGAAAGTTGTCTTGCCGAGCAGCCGGCAAAAAATGCGCCGGCGCCGCCGTCGAAAAGAGGCCGGCATAAGGAGTCGGCAGAGGGTCGGAAAGAGGCCTTTCCGATTGTTTTGCCGGCTCTGACGGTCGGCAACAGTCGGCAAAGAGTCGGCAAAGAGAATTTTACTTGACGATTTTCGACCGCTTGCCGCCTCGGCAAAAGGCCGGCAACTTTGAACAAGTAGATCGTCGTGCCGCCGCGGACGGGTGCCGGCTGCCTCCGGCGGCCCGCCACCGTCGACGGCGGCAATCCTTCTTTCCGACCGCGACTTCCTGATGGGGATGAGTTAACATTTAGACCAACAAATAAACAGATGTGGTCTCACAATAATGATAACAAAGTAATTACAGTGGCTTATCTTATATATAAAAGAGAACGCACAAATCCTTTGTTCCCTCATCACGCTAATACGGCTGAACCAATTTCTTTCATTTTTGGGGGGTTATTAGGATTTGGACCCTAGATGGTTTTTATCATATCACTTTAATTTTTAATTACCAGTGTCTTGAGATAATTGACCATTCAAGTGTCCATAACGTACAAATCCTTTGTTAGTTCATCATAGGTAAAAATAAACGTATTTATATGCAACCCGCATGACCGTGTCACTCGGCGGGTTAACATAAATGACAGGCGATATAATGTTAACATTTACTGCAATCTACTATGGTTTTTATCATATCACTTGAAAGCGAAAAAGTAAAAATTATCTAAGTAACAACGTTTATTGCGTTCCGGGGTGACCGCAGCGAAGCGGGGCGGGTTAACATAAATGACAGGCGATATAATGTTAACATTTACTGCAATCTTCTATGGTTTTTATCATATCACTTGAAAGCGAAAAAGTAAAAATTATCTAAGTAACAAAGTTTATTGCGTTCCGGGGTGACCGCAGCGAAGCGGGGTGAACGCTGCTAGTTACTGAATAAAGTAAAATGAAATTTCTATTTTTGTTCCACGAATATGTCCTGTAGGCAAAGAGAGACGGATGATTAATGAGAGTGAATGATTATAAAAGAATCGGTGGAATGGTCATGTGGGATGAACGTCAGAATCGCGAGAAAACCCATGAACACAATGTTGTCCACCACAAACTCGTGTGGCTTAAATTCGAGCCACTAGAGGTGAGCGCTCCACTATTGATCCTCTGTGTCCTTTAATAATGAATGTTTGTATCATGTTATGACGAGTAATGAACACCATATTCTGTTCCAGTGAGTGAAACAATATAAGAGAAATCAATCTACTAGACGAAACTTATTTAAGGTTGAACTCTTCAAAGATTTGCCTTTATTACTTTCTTTTTTAACTTGTGGACCTCAGAACACAAAATGCAATACTTTCACGATATAATCTTTTGCAAATGTACCACCATATACCAAACATTAATCATCTCAAAGCTGAGGTCAGTCTTGTAGCCACCCCAAAAATGTTGGGGGCCCGGTAGAAATTAGGGGGGAGGCTAATCCAACCATATTATAGTTCATCACCATGTTATAGTTTATTTGCAAGCCTACCTTGAAAATTTTAGGGAACAGTAAAAATTTAGGGAGCTGCTTCCCGTGGATACGGGCCTATCTGAAGAGGAGAAAGAATATAAACTTATGTTTGTACACTTAGAACATTATTGCGTGTGAGGTTATTGAAAAGAAAAAGCTGAAGTTTCAGAGTAACAAATATAAGTTACACATAACGAATTTCTGTCAATATTCCTCTTGTTCAGGCTCGATAAATCCTGGACGCCAGGTAGTCAAGGCGATTGGAAATAGGAGTCTGGCTCATAAATAAGTTAAATCAAAAATAAAATTATGAAGTTCCATGTATAAAATTGTATTATTATCGTGCCTAGGTTTGAGAACCGGCGCCTACGTCACAAGAAAAATTCTCGATCACTTATCTTGTTTATGATGGTCTTTCGGCAGACTACCATCTGTGTGCCTCTATTCGCTACAGCTTCTTCAACTTCAAACCACCGCGGTTACCACAAAAGCATTTCCCTTATAGAAATATAGTAAGAAAGTAAAGAGCTATTTAATACAATTCTTGTAGCATTAAGATAAGAATAGTTATAGCAAAGGTGTGGAGTAACTAAGTGCTGATATACAGAGTAAATAATAGAAAAATGAAAGGATGTAATAGGATATGAATATTTTAAAATGGATTAACAGCTTTCTGGTGCAGAAAGTGCTTATTTGTAGCCCTACTAGCATGGAGATTTACGACAAATCTTCAAAATAAAGAAAAGCTATAATATGATAGCCTAGATATTCTCAATCTGCGCATGAACTGATATAGTGCTTAGACTAAGTGTTTTTGGGGTAATACAATAGTAAAGTAATCCTGTTAAGTGTACACGTATCTAAAATATTTGTAATGATAGAACATTACAAATGACCACTAATGTATTTCAAACTAGGAAAATAGGTCTTATTAACACGTTACGTTTATATAGGCCTACAATAAGTGTATTACTTATTTTGCTATTTTTCCTTTCACTATTCTAATAAATTTATTTGTAGTTTGCAGTAAAAAACTGTAATATGAAAAGATTCCCTAAAGCTTCCAATGCAACTCACAGAGCGATGCGGACTTGTGACGTCACGCCAAAACCCTTGTCTGTGTTGCCGTGACGTAAGCAGCTCATTTTTCCATTGTTTGAAACGTATCTCCGTAACGAAGAAATATTTTTGAGATTTTTGGTATGTGGTATATTGAAGACTAGTTCTACACGATGGTGTCTTTAAATTACAACCTTTGGTCAAAAAGAAAATGTCCATTCTCTATATTTGTGTCTGTCTGTCCGTCTGTCTGTTATTTCCATTTTTTTTCAGTTTTGATCCCTCTATTCGATGGAGAATCGAAAACTATCTGAGAAAGTAATGGAATTTTTCGCGTCTCTCTTACCGTTACCGAGATATTGGCCAAAAATGGCCGATTTCCGGAGATTTAAGGATCCATATCTTTGGAACCATGTCATAGAGAGATGATGTTGGTGTTGATCAATACCTAAGAGGTTGGTGAACAATTTGGTACCAAATAGTAACCTTTGGCCACTGTCCAAGTGGTTACTAGTTCGGCCAGTGGCCACCAGTGAATGTTGGTACCAAAATGTTTACCATGCTCTTACATATAGATCAACACCAACATCATCTCTCTATGACTTACTGTTCCCGACATATTGACCTACAAATAGTTCTGATTTCGGGAGATTTGAGGAGCCTTTTCTCGGGAATGGTAAGTCATAGACAGATATTTCCCGATTTTTTGCCAGAAACAGAACAAGGTGCAGATAAAAAGATTTACTTTTAGATGTAGGAACAATCACAGTTATCCTTCCCGCTCCATCTCTCTATTCTTTTTAAGTTCGTTCTGGCAATGCTTCTGGAGCATTCTCAACTGTTTTTTTTTTAATTTTTTTAAAGTAGCATTTGGCAAATATGCATAAAACAACACCAATATTGTACCACTACAATTACTCCTCATCATGTCAGGTGGTTGATTTAACGAATACCACTTAAACATTTTACTCCGAAGTTTGACGGAGTTGAAATAGCACCAGCTATGAGACAAAATTTTACACAACTCCGGTGTCGCAAATTCACTATTATTGTGTATCCAGTCAATTTACCCTCAATTGTTATTAGCAACCTTCCTAAGATTCAGCTTTACCTCCAACTTTTTCTTGGTCTAGTCGAAGACTTCTTTTTGCTTAAGTCTACTAGGAATCTACTTGAGAAGTTAGCTATCGTAAAGTTCAGCATTGAGAAGTTTCCTGGCAAAAAAGTCACGGCAAATATTTCGCGAAACGTCGTTTTCAGATTTTATTCTGTGTGCATCAGCCAATAACTTTAACTTGGGGTGATGGTCAGAAATACGCTTCAGAACTTTACTTTTAATTTATTCAATATTAGTTGAAGCACACCTTCTTCGAACGGGGAGAATGGAGTTATAGTAAATTACTTAAACGACTTTCCATTTCAAATTCATGATATTCAAAAAAAAATGTAATAATAAAAATGCGTTATGTTATTCCCTTTCCACATCTACCATCATCTCTCATGCCGATGGAAGATGACTTTGGACTTAACTGGCAATGGAAGTATCAGTATTCATCTCAGCGATCACGAAAACCACGATTGGACACTAATATCGGTCGTTTTTAATTATATTACGTGTCACCCCTTTCTTGTCCCTCCCTCTTTAATCGTTTACACCTCTTTGTAAATTCACCCATTCACCGTTCCCGATATGCTTTACAATAAAAGTGTAATGATAAAACCCATCAATTTTCACCACATCCTTACCCTTACCCTTGCGCTAAACTTGGACCTAAACGGCATCATGATTGTCTCTTCATCTCAGCGATAACAAAGTCTATCGTTTGGATATTAATATCGGTCATTTTCGATTATTTTTATATGTCAACCCTTTCCCGCCTCCTCCTAAGCATATGTCGATAGGGGATGAACTTGGATATAAACGTTATCGGGTGTATAACTATTCATATCAGCGACCCTGAAACTATGGATTGGATGCTCATGTCGGTGTCGGTTTTGGATACGAGTGTGAACTTAGCAGGACCACTTTTGAAAATTATAAATATTTTCACCCCATACGTTTGTACTGCGTTTGTACCGGTTTGTACCGTAAAAATTTTCGTTTGTACCGGTCTCAAATTCGAAAAAATCGAAAAATTAAGCGGTCCTACTAAGTTCACGTGAACTTAGCAGGACCACTGATAAATTTCTACAAATTTGATGATTTTTCACTATGAATCGTTTGTACTGCGTTTGTACCGGATTGTACCATAAAAAGTTTCGTTTGTACCGGTCTCAAATTCGAAAAAATCGAAAAATAAAGTGGTCCTGCTAAGTTCACGGGAACATAGCAGGACCAGAATAAAAATTTCTATTATTTTTCGATTTTTTCGAATTTGAGACCGGTACAAACGAAAATTTTTACGGTACAAACCGGTACAAACGCAGTACAAATGTATGGGGTGAAAATATTTATAATTTTCAAAAGTGGTCCTGCTAAGTTCACACTCGTGTTTCGGATTAGTATTACATGTCACCACTCTTTCGGATTAATTATGATCCTGCTGCTGCTCCCTTAAGATATCCATTTTTATCAATTTAATATCATAAGATCTCTGGAGGGGGGGGGGATCGAAGATGATAACCATGCCAAGTATCATTTCAATTGTTTAATTAGTTATTGTATGATTTTATCAGACAGAAATTCACTTTCGCCTTTATTTTATTGATCGCGATAATGAAAGATTCTTTTCTTTATATCTTGTCGGCGTAGTAACGCTCATTTCCTGCAACTAATCTACTTTTTCTTTCATATTTGGCTTCTTTCTTCTTTGTTAGTTCTAAGTCTCAATTTAATCCCATAGTCTATTGTATTATTATTAATTACTTTGGTAAATGGATAGTTTCTTGGCTTACTATAGTGTACTTTGTCTTGTTTTCATTTACTCAGAGACCGAATTCTTTGTGCACAAACAGATGGACATTCAAATCTCCTTGGTTTGACACCATGGGCGTCATTCCATGCCAGTTTCCGCCAACGCAACGCATGATTGACAATGCAGATTGTGAGACAACAGTTTTCGTTTAATTACTTGTTTTATTTGTATTCCATTGTGATACGCATTTATTGTAGAAACATTTATGGAATGAGGCCCTATATCGCGTTGTTTCAAGGATATTTCTTTCATGAATACTAGAGAGTGGTTTAATGCTTTCATTTCTAGTTTTCTAATTTCCTATTAAAAGTAAAGTTGGAAAGTAATAAGAAAATGACGTTCCCTTGTTTCAGGCCATTACGAAGAAAGAATCCGACAAAATTCTTCCTTATTAGCGCTGCTTGGGCTAAATGTAAAAAATTGAAAATTATAAAAATAAAATTGAAAAATACATTGGCTCAACATAATTAAAAGTATATTGAGCAACCAACAATCTGCCATCTTTTATCCAACAGTTTTAACATCGCAATTTTACTTGTTTCCTAAGGATTACATCGGCAATTGAATTGGTTAGCAAATGGTCGGCAAAATGGCCAATTACGCTAGGTGCAACGTTGGCCGTTGGATAGTCTACTCTCTCCCACCATTGGGACTAATATTTGGTGCTACTAGGGATCATTTTTGCAGATTATTTCTTGATACACCAAGATACATTGTTTCAATTGTTTTGGAGGATTCTGAATTGTTCAAAATATATTATGTTTCTACGAGTTGTTATCAAATCATAGGCTCTCTTAAAAGTTATGAAAAGTTGGAGACTTTGCTATTATGTTTCCACTCTTTTGCTAATACCTGTCTGAGGCTAATTATTTAGTCTAATATATTAAAAGTTGTACGAATCTCTAGTGATGATGCGGCACTCTAGACCAGGGTCCATGGTACCTGGGCTAGGGTTCAATGTCCTCTTAAATTTGAGATGGAGACAAAAAAATTACATAATTTTGGGAATATATAAACTTTCACCTTAAATTTGAAAATTTTGGTGTGTACCTCTAAAAATTCGAGAAGTTCTACCTAGTTCTCTTGGATGAGTAGAAAGTTACTAAAAATACAGATGGGGTCCTGTAAGATAGGCATCCGACTTTGATTTTCGCCATTTGTAAAAATTATTCTAAATTATAAAGTTCAATGTTCAAAGGTCAAATAGGCCAATGCACCAATAACAAGGAAGAAAAACTTAAAAATAAAACAATACGAAATCATTATACTCAAACAGAATGTAAATGAAAATGCATGAATATGTTGTAACGCGAAAATGTTAAGAAACAACTTATATTATAATTTCCTGTCTATTTTCAAAGAACGCTTAGTAGAATCATGAGTTGTCAAAATTTCATGTGACGCACACATATTGAGCAAACCATGATATGACAAACTATCTGATGTCAAAATAATAAAAAAGAAAGGAACCAATTCAAAAATGAGAAGAACAATGCATTAAGTGTTTTAATTCATAGAAAATATTAACATTTGGATGCTTCGTGGCCAGTCGGGTCAGTCAAGTCAAGTCAGTGCAGTTCGTAGTCAGTCAAGGTACACCGCAGTTGAGTTCAATTAGAGGGTCAGTCAATAACTGTCCAGAAGTTCTCAGTCAGTCATCTTAGAATTCACCTAGAAGAAAAAGCGAGAAGCTTCAATCTCAACAAGCACAGAGATAAACAGGAATTTCAGGTTCAACGCCACTGATACCAAATTGTGTTCCAGTACTATCCTCGACTAATAGATAGGCCAGTGTTGCTCATTATGCGATGTCACATATATTTAGAGATGCAGAAAAGCCGGCTTTTTTGAATCGATGGTTTTTTTCACATAAAAAGCCGGCTTTTTTGGGAAAAAAACGAGAATTTTGGAAATTTTGGCTTTTTTCAACTTCATGATTTTTCTATCTAAATAGCTTTCTTATAGTATATTCTATAGTTAGATAAGAATTCCATGACCTGAATGTCATATTTCGCTCTGAAATTCACCATCAAGATGGATGGAGCACATGTTATACGAATTAAAGCTAACATGAAGAATGTAGTATTTGAGGGTAATTTTAGAGGCTATTTAACTTTATTTTAACTTTTGAGTTATCGACATCTTTTTTCTTCTCTAGTTTGTCATCCGTGTTTCATTTCTAAGAGCTTTTAGTACTCTAGCTTCTAGCGCAAAAGTTAAACTTGCCCGTTTTTCTATTTATCCGTCAAAGCGTACGTTTTTCAATATATCCGTCAAACCGTACTTCCATATTTCTGTTATACTGTAGCTGTGAAGTGATTTAGCATTAATTTTCCGGACACAACCTTGAATACCAATTTATACAAATAATCAGTAGCGGATTTAGAAAAGTACTTTAGGAGGGGTTTTTCTGATTGTTTCGTTTCCTAAAAAGTCCTAATTTTATTTGGGAAGTGCTTGAAGTTTATGAGTACAGGCATAACTAATATTTCGCTTCGTTTATATGTTTAGCAATAATCTTCCGGATACAACTTTAAAAATCATTTTATACTGAGAATCAGTGGCAGATTTAGAAAAGTATTTTGGGAAGGGTTTCTTACTAATGTTTAGTTTTTTTAAACATTCGTAATTTTTATTTGACGGGAGCTTAAAGTTTATGAGTAAAGGCATAAATAATAGATATTTCGTTTGTTGCAGACATTCCGTAACTTTGGGGAACGGGCTTCAGTCCGAAAGACCGCCCCCCTAACCTTCGCAAAACCGTCACTGCTGGTAATTAGTAATAATAACGATTTAAAAACAATAAAAAAGGAAGTCGCTCAACTCTCAGTACACGCACTATTTCTACATTCACAGATGGAATGAAGAAAAGCTTTGTCAGAATGGTCGAATGCTGGTTGAATCCCGGACTTCCCGATAGAAGCTCAAAAGCTAATCACTCAGTCATGTTTGTTGTGCAGTTGTATTTAGCTTAACTTAAATATATTCCGTAGTCTTTTTTTTAGGGGGGGGGAGTTCCGTAATGATATGTTGAATCCCTCTTGTTAAAAATTCAGAAAACTTGAGGATTGGGTAAACTGTGATGGTGGTTCTATAAAAGTTAACTGTGGAATTTCAAGAATATACAGAACCAAAAGATCTAGATGTTCAGCCTTTAAGTGTATCATATAAATCTAAGTATTTCTCTTATGTTTTATTTTAATTTTATTTTGTTTCAAAAAGAGGGTATGGAATATTTTGAAGTAAAAATACTACATACTATTTTGCTAGTTATTTGTGTATTCTTTAAAAAGAAGTGTTTACTTTTAGGGTTGGCTGGTTAACACCAACTTTTTTTTTTTTTTAATAACTGGTTTAAACCACAAAAATAAAAAGAATGAAAAATGCGAATCGTGTGAACTTCATGGTGACGTTTCCAGATATCAAACCACCTGCAATAGTTTTATTTCCCTTTCACCTTTTAATCAAGGTGTCCCATGTTCAATTCTCGGTCGAACCACAACCCTTCTTTCATGCGTAACCCAAGTAGCGGTTCGGATGTCAGTTTAAGCGAAAGTCTTCTCCTTGATAACCTCGGTATTTCGTAAGGATTTTAAGCCTAAATATACGAAACGAAACCAAATTGTATATTTCTGCATGCCTAAATGCGTGTTGTTTTATAAAGAAGCCAATATTGCTTAAATATATTGATTAAAATTGGCAAAATTTATCGATTGCCTACGTAGCTTCCAACATTAGCTTGGATTGGACTTTCAATGATATCTACGTACCGGTACTAAATTTGTAATTTAATACCTCAGTTTTAGCGTACTGATTATGGTACGTTGACCTTTAAATTTTACATGCAAAGCAGTAACAGGATTTTCCCGTTATTGTCTTACATTTCAAGTAATGACGGGATTTTCCCAATGGCTAGGGCGGGAGATTCTCAACTTAAGAAATTTACTGACCGCACTTCTTTAAGCTTATGGGAGTTCTTCCGGCATAACCTCGCTGTTGCATAATAACATCAAGGCGAAACGAACTTATTTCTGTGAATATGTAATATAAATATATAAAGCAAAAAATGTAAGTCAAAAGCCTGGTTTAAACCAAAAAAGCCTGGTTTAAAACATCCCCCAAAAAACGGGTTTTCGGCATTTTCAAAAACAACCACGGTTCTTGCCAACTCTGCTATCTTTTGTACATAGGAGCTTAAAAAATTCTTATTATATACATTGGTTAATCCTGTGGAATTCATAATGTAAATATGTTGAAGAAAAATTGTTTGAAATATTTTTTCGAAATTCATAGTTTATTTTCGATGTTTTATATTATTATCAGCATCAACCACTAATTAAATGATTTTTTGTGTTATAGAGAAGCGATACAAAGTCTGTTTTATCAATTTAAAGCAGTATTTTGAAAAAAGCCCAAAATTTCCCAAGCAAAAAAGCAAAGCAGAAAAAACCGAGTTTTTTTCCAAAAAAGCCGGTTTTTTTTCCGAGCCCTTGCATCTCTACATATATTACACTGGTAGAATATACAAATTTTGATCAAGGTTGTGCTTATGTTGGTTTTTCGTCGGTTTCTTAATGATTTGCACCCGCTGAACACGAGTATGACAGTTATTTTCCCGTAATGTCAAAATTTGAAGTGATATAAACATATCAGATTTTATTGAAACAGTAACATATTATAAAATTGTATCTTATAGGAGCATTGAACTACAAACATAACACACACATTCTGGACATCAAGTTTCTGGGTAACAAAAATCTACATAACAATACATGAATACCAAAATGTATGAGTATTACATTTCTTATTAAAAATATACAAAAGTACTTCAGATTGGAGGAAAATGTTCATCAAGTACTGGAATTCCGTAATCAAAAGTGAAGGTTAGTGGTTGTTTTTCTTTTGTGTGAAACGTTCACTTCATCATGGACTAACCCCCAAATATAATCACCCATCATTTCACAGTCCCACCTTCCTTGGTATCTCCTTTCCATTACTTGAATGTCCTTATGGAAACGTGCCCCGTGCTCTTCGCTAACATCATCTAAATTCTCCCTAAATAAATCCAAGTGTGAATGAAGTATATGTAAATTTAAAGACATTCTTCATACCAATGCTCGATATTGATCAATGAGTGTCTTAACTTGGTGATCAAATGCTTCACTTCGGTTATGCACAATAAATCCCGTCACCAACTTATGAAAGGCCTCCCAAGCGTTTCTTTCCAACTCTTGTAATTTTTTGTTTAAGTGTAACACTATTAACCATGACACGAATCTGAGGCCCTGTGAAAATGCCAGCCAGAACTTTTGCTTCTGATAAAGCTGGAAACATGTGTTTGATATATTGTAGGGCAGGTGAATTGCAATCCAGAGCTTTCACAAATTGTTTTGCCAATCCCAGCTTAATATGTAATGTTGGTATGAGAATCTTCTTCCTGTGCACTAATGCTTCATTTATCACATTATGTGTTCCTGGAATAACCTCAGATCTTTTAGGCCACACGGTTTGATCATAATGCTGGTTAGTTGCCCGACAGTCCCACATACATAGAAAGCAGGAATATATAGTAGTCTATAACTACTTTGCAACCCAAGAAGAAAACCAATAATTTTGAAATTCCTACACACGTCCCATTGATGTTCCTCATATTTAATTTCCATCAGCTTCACACTTGAATAACTTTCCTTTATGTGGATGGAATATGCAACAGAGATTGAAGGATACTGGTTTACGTTGTGTGAAATAACCCCTTGAGACTAGTACTCGAACTGTCCATGAACAGTCATCATTCCTTTGGTTCATATTGAAAGCCAATTGCCCTAAAAAGACCACCGATATCTGAACAGTAGCACAATGAATCCTCAACAGCAAAATGAACGGAAAAACGTTGGTGTCTGCTTCTGTACTTAGATATTTTGCAAGAAGGAAGTAGAAAGTTCCATTCTTTGAGTCGTAATATTAGCAATTCGGACTTATTTTTCGGTAATTGTAGATCACTAATCAGATCATCTATTTCATTTTGGTTCAGTAAATGAGGTTTCTCACTATCTTCCAAAACGAACGAACTATCTAAAATGTCGGAATGAGCTGCTTCACTGAAAAGCATTTGTGGCGGAGGTGAGGGAATAGGGACTTCTTCACTATGCGGAACAGGTGCTCGTGAGGATGGTATGTTTGGGTATTGTAGCTGACGTCTGTTCTCGCCTTTCTTGTAGTGATTCAAGTCGACCATGCAAAAATAACAATCATCATGATGGTTGGTAGGTTCTCTCCACAATCGCGGAATGGCAAAGCATGCTTTTCCTATTCCCACGCAACCAATATTCCAATGTCGACCTGCAATTACCACAAGATACATGTGGGCCCATGGCTTGTCAAGATCCCCAACCGCCATTCCGAAGTAAGCTTTATAGGCTGCACAAAGTTTTGTTCCAGGCACAATCCTATGCTTCACCTGCTTCGGACCAATATAGTATCCACACTCATAACGAAAGAAATCCGCACGTAACCCGACAACAAGTTGCTCAAATATATTAACTACACACTGACATTTAACGACACGTTTTTTTTTGCTAGCCGTAGCTAGCACCCACCCAAAGGGTTACGCCTTTTATTTGGGAAGCGGAGTTTATAGGAACTGCAGGTGTAGGTTAATTGTCGTGAAGCAAAAGGGATTTTATTAACTTTATTAAATCCAAGTTCATCAATTGAAAGGACATTATGGCCGTTAACCATAATCATAAGGACAGGAAAACATGAATAAGTGTGAGCAATTCAATAGGAGAGCGTGAGAGCAGAACAGTATGGAGAAATGGAACAATGAGGTGCACTGGACATCACAACACAACACAGAGTGTTAGAGAGACGAATGAATGTTATCTTCTGTCCAGGGGCTACTCTGGACGTAATGGAGACAAGTGGAGCCCTGTTAGTGCGGTGAAATCACTGTGCAACATAAGATGGGATGATATATGGTGGGGGGATTGCAATGAGGAAGTCTTCAAGAAGTTGAAAGTCGGGACTATTTGGTGGGAGAACGTATTGGTACAGAGTAAACAGCAGAGAGAGTGGAGAATAACGGAGAATAGTTGAAGGTTTGCGAAGAGTGGCTTCGTGGTGCATGGCATCAAAGAGCAATGGATGGTGAGTCTGGAATCGCTTCGTAACGTACCGGAGTCGGAGGTCTTCTAGGTGATAAAGTTTAAAGGAGTTGTGGAAAAGGTGTTCTCTCATATAAGTCACGTGTAGGGCTTGGTAATTTAATTCGAAAGGCAAGGCGTAGGGCATGGCGCTCAAGAATTTGCAGCCTGCGGTAATATGACTCTGGAGCTGATAGCCAGGCTGTAAAGCCATAAGTCAAAACAGGGCGTAAAAAAGCCTTGTAGGTGTTTAGAAGTATCTTAGGTTTGAAGCCTCAGGTAGTCCCAGTTAGGCGTCGCAGTAGGTTTAGACGGTTGGTCGCTTTAAGAGCAAGACTTTTGAGATGAGCAGACCATTTCAGATGGGAGTCGAAGATAATGCCTAGATATGTGACTGTGGGACTAACAGAAAGTGGTGTTCCTGCAATCTCAATACTGAGATTGGATGGATTGCGATGAACCCGACTGCGTTTACCTGGTGGTAGGAAGATAATGGCTTGTGTTTTATTGGCGTTAAGTTTGAGGCGCCAGGTTTCGCACCATTGAATGAAAGCATCAATGGCAGGTTGAAGGATGCGATTGATGTGTTGAATAGTATTTGCCGTTGCCAGAAAAGCCGTATCATCCGCATATTGAAATAGACTGACGTTCGTAGGAAGAGCAGGAAAGTCAGCAACATACAGTAGATAAAGAAGCGGGAGCAGAGCCGATCCTTGAGGAACACCAGAATGGATAAACACAGGGTGTGAGAGAGCAGTATTGATGGAAACATAGGTCAGGCGACCGGAGAGAAAATGGTAGATGAATCGAATGTAGCATATTGGAAGGCGGAAAGAAAATAGTTTGTATAGAAGACCTAGGTGCCATACTTTATCGAACGCCTTTTCTAAATCAAAAATGACAAGACAGGAAGGCTTAGATTGGTTAAACTGAGCTGTAATGTACGTGGTCAGGCGCAGAAGTTGGTCGTTAATACTGAAGTTTGGACGGAATCCAGCCTGATGAAGAGGAATAAGGTTGTGAGCGGTGAGATGGATGTGCAAGCGTGAGACAAGAATTCGTTCGAGTATCTTGCTGAAAAACAAGGGTGAGTTGTATTGGGCGGTAGGAAGACACAGAGGGACCTGTTTTTTTTCGGTTTGAGGAACATTAAAGTTTTTGATGTTTTCCAATCGGTAGGGATAAAACCAGTACTGAGAATGAACGTGAAAATGAGTGACAGAAGATAATGGAGAATATAGGTCCTTCTTTGATATGACGGTAGGTAATAGAATCTAATCCTGGAGCAGTGTTACGCTTACGAGCTATAATGGAAGTAATTTCTGTGACAGTGATAGGAGCTGTTAAAGGTGAATCGTCGGGCAGAGAATTTTCGGTATGAGGTTGAAGTGATGGTGTGTTGAGATTCAGCCGAGCTGTAGGATGAGGACGAGCTGTAAAGGCAGATCCAAGAGGCGCAGCTGGTCAGCAAAAGCATTGGCTTTTTCCTCGTCAGTGTGTAAGGGCGTATCATTAAGGATGAGTGGATAAGAAGTACGAGAGGATTGACCAGTGAGCTGGTGAAATCGTTTCCAGTACTTAGTTGGGTGGGCTGTATCGGAGAGAGTATTACAGGTTTTGATCCAGTTTCTGGTCTTGTAGGCAACAATATAGTTATGGACTGCTCTTTGGTATTGGAGATGTTGCCGAAGCGATTCCAGATTACCTGTGTGAGTAAAATCTCGATAGAGCTGGCGGGAACGGCTTATTAATGGTAAATACTGGGGCGGTAGCTTAGGTCTGTAGGAAGTTACTGTAGTCTAGGGTATGAATTCAGCGGATGCCTGATGTATACTTTCGGTGATGGTATGTAAGGCATCGTAAAGTTCAGCCTCTGTAGTAGGGGCTGATACAGATGTGAGGCTATTAGAGAGGCATTCCTTGTACTTAGGCCAATTTGCACGGTCAAAACGAGCTACTGAACGGGGAGGAGCAGTTTGAGGTGGTTGAATAGGTCCCTGTTGTTGAATAGTGAGTTTGATAGGGACATGATCACTCCCCAGAGGATCAAGTACAGTCAAGGTAAGCTTCCAAAGAAGGTTGGGTGAAGTTATGACAATATCAGGAGTTGTGTTGGATGCCGGCCTTATCGGTTTAGGGATATGGTGAAAGAAATCAGTCGTGCGGGTCTGAAGATGGTTGCGGAAAGTAAGCTTTTGGTGATCTGTGCGACTGTGGTAGTTAATATCAGCCATGATAATGTAGGTGCGAAAGTTGTCCGATATATACTGAAAAAAACTGTGAGGAATAGGTTGGCCGGGTCGTATATAGATGGTGGCTACCGTGATGTAACAATGTTTGAAATATAAGGTGGAGATAAGATGTTCAGGCAGTGTTGGATCGCCGATAGCATGTATCCGATGATAGATGATGGAAAGCCTATAGCGACACCGCCACTAGCATGGCGAGCTGGGACGGTATTGTCGTGGCGAACAAGATGATAAGATGAAATTTTACAGGATATTTTTGATGAGAGGAATATCTCATTAAGTAGAAAGCAATGTATGTGTTCCTCAAGGAGCAGCTGTTCAAACAAAGGCCTGTTTTTCTGAAGAGAACGAATGTTCAGAAATAAACAGTGAACTGCCATAATGAAGATTAGAGAGATTAGATGAAGAGGGAAATTATACTGCAGATTCATGTACAGTAGAATGGAAGTGTGCGAAGTTGTTGGAGTAGGTGCCCGTAAAATTGACATGCAGGATGGTTTTTGCGGCTAGTTGCACTTGTTGAAGAATATGTTGACGAAGGAAGGGATGAATGTTCTGTAATGTGACAGTAAGAAATGCCAAAAATTTGTCAATGGTAATCGGTTGATTTGCAGAAGTAGGGGGTGGTGTAGTAGAATCGGCGTTATGGATGCGTATAGGAACAGTGAGCTCTGGTTTAAGTATTTCTGCAGCAGGTTTGGCCTTACATTTATAACTATATGTAGGATGCTGATCCGGGCAGGTTGAGCATTGCGGTGGATTAGTAAGATTAGTGCACGACTTAGTCGAATGTGGGCCGGCACAGTACCCACATTTGAAAGGGTTCCTGCAGTCGTTGGTATGATGCGAGTTATAGGATTGACATCGCTCACAACGCATTGGAAGTGGAGGTGGTGAGCGAGATGGTTCTACTCGATGACGTTTTAAGTATATAAATGCACCGTTACTAAGGAGATCATCCACGGTCTCTTGGTTATTTGTTAGAACACGGACCATGTAGGTTGGTCCGGATATGTTCTTAATTCGAATGCATTTAATGATCGATTGACCCTCCATGTTGAGTTCCTCAGCGATCTCAGCATCTGTGTATTGTGGATCAACTCCTCGGATAACTACAGAGGGAGCCGGAGGCTTGCGAGGAGGTGGAGGCTGCTTCGCTTGTTGAGAAGTAAGCTTTTGAAGGTTTGCTGATTTGCCAAAGATCTCAAAAGTGTGGTTGCCATGTTGGGATCTGTGGATCGGATGATAATACCATTCTTGGTGGGTATGAGCTGCTTGACATCCGATCGTGGCACGTACTTAAGTAAACGTAAGTAGATCTGCTTCAAATCATGGTATTTGGCGTCGTAGTTTGTTAGGAGAAAAGAATGCACGATAGGTTTAGATGATGTATTGGCAGTGATCTCGGTATCCATATTGCTAGATGTTGATGAGGACTCACTCAAAGTATGATGTCGTTTCGTTGGAGGTGTCATCTGTAGTGCAGCAGCAAAAGTAGCAGCTTTTGCAGATTGACCCGTTGGACTGCTCGGTTCTGACTCTTGGCGGGCTTTGCGCTTATCAAGCTTTGCCGCCGTCAGAGAGGGGCCCTGTACAACAACAGAAGGTAATCCAGAATGACCGGGGCCTTGTCCAGATGCCATAGCAGGGGTCGTCTAGGTTACAGGTTTGAAGACCACCCGTTTGGATAGTGGTCTAGGTGGGCCAAAGATGCTATCAACCTGCGTAGGTATCTGATGAGTTGGGCTAGATTAGTCTCTCAACCGATACACACAGAGATCAAGCTTCAGTGACCAGGATAGAGGATAGTAAATTACAAAACTCGTCACTATGCTCTAGTGGCGCTTCAGAGCAGAGCAAAGCAAAGCTCTGGGAAAGTATGTAACGACACGTTTTTTTTACATGCTAGCCAGAAGGGCTAGCTACCTTTAAGAGGGTTATGCCCTCTATTAGGAATGAAGTGTAATTACAGTATAGGCTCCGTTTACTGTTGTTGGGCTAAGTGTTTCATTAAATATTTATTAACTTCAAATTGTCAAAAACAAGAGAAAAAAACGTGGTGACTTAAGGAACTTTGATCCTTAACATTTGGTGAGGTGAAAAGACAAAGTTAAATATACAAGAAAACATAGTGATTACAAAGACATGAAATCGTGCATTGAAAAATGTGCGTGAAATATAAGAATAGAAATAATAATATAAACATTTCAAAATATTTCAATAAGCATGAAAGATGAGGTGAAGTGCGATACACAATACAACACTTTAGGTGATGTTAGTGAGACGAATGAGCTTATTCTTCAGCCTAGGGGCTGCTCTAGGCGCTGATGAGAACATGGGGAGCCCAAGTTAATAAACAAAGGTTGTTACTGTGCGGGAAATGATGGATGGATGAGAGGAAGATGATCGTGAACAACATATTCTGATATGAATTGCCAAGTTGGGTCTGGTGGTTGAAGCGTGTAGTGATATAATGTAAACAGGAGCGAGAGTGGTGGATAATAGTAGGTGCAAGGTGTGGGATGAACTGCTAAATAATGCATTGTATCTTGAAGTAATGGGTGGCGAGTTTGAAAGCGTTTAGAGATATATGTTAGACGTAGTTTTTCAAGGTGAAATTTCAGAGTTGGAAAAGTAATATGGCGGTAAAGTTCCTGCGTAGGGCTAGGGAGCTTAATGCGGTAAGCTGTACGGAAAGCGTGGCGTTCTAAGATGAAAAGTTTATGATAGTACGAGGTCGAGCGGCTATCCAGGCAGTGAAACCATATGTCAGAACAGGTCGGAGGGAAACTTTGTAGGTGTTGAGAATTGTGTGTGGCTTGAGACCCCACGTAGTACCCGTAAGGCATTTCAAAAGATTGATGCGATTATAAGCTTTAGTAGTGACTGTTTTCAGATGTTGCGACCAAGTAAGATGGCGGTCGAAAGTAATTCCCAGATACTTTACTGTATTTGTGGCCTGAAGGGGCACCTGATCCACATGGAGAAATAAGCGTCGTGGGTTTCTGCGAACTCTGGAAGTGCGTCGTGGAGGTAAGAAGACCATGGCCTGTGTTTTTGTTGCGTTAATAGTAAGTCTCCAGTGATTACACCAGGTACTGAATCGATCAATAGCAAGCTGGAGAATGGTATTTATCTGTTGGATAGAGTTTCCGAGTCCAAGGAAGGCCGTGTCATCGGCATATTGAAAAAGATGAACGTTATCAGGTAGTCTGGGCATGTCAGCGACGTATAAGAGATAAAGTAGTGGAGATAATGCAGACCCTTGTGGCACTCCAGTAAGTAGAAAGATCGGATGTGATAAAAAGTCATGAATGGAGATATAAGCGAGGCGGTTGGTAATGAAATTGTAAATTAGGCGGATGTAGCACATGGGGAGTCGAAACTGAAGAAGTTTGTATATTAGTCCGTTGTGCCAGACTTTATCAAACGCCTTTTCTAAGTCAAATAGGACCAAACAGGATGGTTGTGCAGAATTGTAGTGTTGAGTAATGAGTGATGTGAGTCTTAAAAGTTGATCGTTAATAGAATATGAGGGTCTGAAGCCAGCTTGTGTGATAGGAATTAACCTGCGATTGTTTAGGTAGATATGGAGTCGTTTTACCAGGATGCGCTCTAGGATCTTACTGAAAGTTGAAGTTAGCTGAATAGGTCGATATGATGAAACGTTCTGAGGTGGTTTATTTGGTTTGAGAAACATGAGTGTCTTAGAGATTTTCCATGTTAAAGGAAAGAAACCTGTGCGCAAGATGAAGGTATAAATATTAGCGAGAAGGAGTAATAACAAAGCAGGACATTCTTTGATGTGGCGGTATGTTATACTATCTAGACCGGGTGCAGTATTGCGTTTATTGTGGAAAACTTGTGAGATCTCGTGAACACTAATGGGTTGAGATATGGCTGTGTCTGGCTGTAAGAGATGGGCAGTGTTTGGTTGAAGGTGTGGTGTGGACGTGTTAAGCCTATCTGCAGCGACTGGAGCATTGCCGGATGATGGCGTGAAAATCTCTTGTAAGTGATCTGCAAAAGCATTTGCCTTATCACTATCGGTGGAAACAGGCGCGTCGCCTTGCAGAAGCGGATAGGGTGTGCTAGTAAATTTGCCACATAATGCATTGAAACGGTTCCAAAATTTGGTTGGATGAGAAGTCTCGGATAGATTATTGCATGTGTTTACCTATTTACGAAGTTTATACGCTTTAATGTAATTGTGAACAGTGCGTTGTAGTTGGTGATGATGACGGAGTGCTTCAGGGTTGCGGGTGCGAAGATAATCTCTATAGAATTGGCGTGAGCGTTGGATCAGTGTGAGATATTGCGGCGGAAGTTTAGGCTGATATGGACGAGATTTGGTAGTTGGAATATATAAATGACTGGCCTCTTGAATAGCTGAAGTAATATTATCAACGACAGCAGTTAAATCTTCGCCTGTAGTTGGTTCAGTAAGATGATCGGTGAGTTGAGAGATATGTGTGCGATATTTATCCCAGTTAGCCTTATCGTAACGGACGCTTAAGCGGAGTGGTGGAGATGAAATAGGCCTGGTGGTGATATTTGGCTGATAGGTGAGTTTAATTGGAGTATGGTCACTACCCAGAAGATCAAGAATATCTAGCGTGCAATGTGATACGAGGTTTGTTGACGTTATAACTATATCTGGCTTTGTGTTGGAAATAGGACGGGTTGCTTGTGGAAGATCAAGTATGATTCCAGTGGTATTGGTCGTAATAAAATTAACAAAATTTGTCCTCTCGCCATCGGTGCGGCTATGCATATTAAAGTCAGCCATGATAATGTACGTCTTATAAGTATTTGAAATGTATTGCACGAACTGCTCTGGTAGAGGATGGTTGGGTCTGATGTATATTGTTGCCAGTGTGATAATGGCGTTTTTGAAATAGACAGTGGTGAGGAGATATTCCGGAAGAGGTGTCGTTGTATAATGATGTTGACGAAACGGTAGATGAAGAGAGAAACCAATGGCCACTCCCCCATTGGCTCGGAGTGCAGGTATAGGATTTTCAGCGTGCAACATAGTGTATCGTGGTAAACGACATGTTCGTGATTTTGTGAGGAAAGTTTCATTTAGTAAGAACACTGTGACACGTTCCTCGAGAAGAAGCTGTTCGAATAAGATTTTGTTTTTGGGTAAAGACCGGATATTAAGAAACAGAAATGTAACAGCCATGGTATAGAGTAAACTAGTCAAGATTAGTTGTATGAGATTTATGAAAATAAACTGTATTTCCTGAATAAGTGGCTGTGAAATTAACATGAAAAGTGGTTTTTGCCGCAAGAATGATTTGCTGGAGTATATGGGGTATTATAAAGGGATGGATGTTCTGTAAAGCTAAAGTCAAGAAAGTCAAGAGTTGATCTAACGAGACAGGTGCATCTATCGGATGTGGAGTAGTATGTGGTTGTGCTGGTGGTCGTAGGAGAACTACGAGTTCTGGATGCTCCTGATTAGCTTCTGGTTTAGCTTTACATTTGTAGCTATATGCCGGATGCTGATCATTGCAAGTGGCACATTTAGGTGGTAACTGTAAGTTGCTACAAGTTCGGGTGGTATGCGGGCCTGCACAATATCCGCATTTACTTGTGCTTTTGCAATCGGATGTATGATGAGCATTATAGATCTGACACCGTTCACACCGAACTGGCATAGGAACAGGTGTCCTGGATGGTTCAACACGGTGTTTATGATTGTAAATGTAAGCACCTGTTGCTAATAACTCATCAATAGTGTCTTGATGCGAGGTTAGGACACCAACCATGTATGTGGGTCCTTGATCATTTCGAATTCGCAAGACTTTGGTGATGGTATGACCCTCCAGCTTGAGCTCCTCCTGTATTTCGTCATCTGTATAAGATGGGTCGACCCCACGGATGACTACAGATAGTAATGGGGAACGTTTCGGAGGTGGAGGCTGCTTGCGAGTGGATGATGTGAGTGCTTGAATCTTTGCATCCCGACCAAAGGTATCAATAGGCACCTTGTTTTTAATGGTAGTAAGAAGAGTTGGATCGGATGTTTTTAGAATGATGCCGTTTCTAGTATGTAGGATTTGTGTGATCGCAGCTCTAGGAAGGTATTTACGAAGTTGAATTGCGACGAACTTTGCATTGCTGAACTTCGTATCGAAATTAGTGAGCAGCATGGAATAGATAGAAGACACAGGAGGCGCGTTGTTATCGGTTGTAGATGCAGCAGTGTCCATTGGAATCTGATCTAGATCCGATGTGGATGCAAGATGTTGTTTCTTGGATGGTGGAGATTGCTGAAGACGTTCGGAATAGCTATCGTTTGATGCTAGTGGTTGTGGTGATCTACTACGAACGGAATCGGATGATACAATTGAAGAAGCAGAAGCAATGGAAGCTTGGGAACCTCGGCGTTGCTGTGCTTTACTTGTGGAAGAGTGGCATTGCCTAGGATCCTTCCGAAGCTGAGTCTTCTTAGGACTCTCGGATGGTCCAACAAGAACTTGAGGTAACCCGTGATGTTTTCCTTTTGTCGTTTTGCCAGGGCCTAATCGTGAGTCCGCCATCGAAAAATCCGTCCTTGGGCGAATGCCAGAATGAAGAGATGTGTTGCACCTACAGATGAGTAATGATGATGACGAAAGGTTTCACCCTCCAGCACTGAAAAGCGCTGTCAATCCTAGTGAGAGCGTATGCGTGCTGGTCTCGATTGTGCGTATGCAACACAACGTCCTCGAAGGCACGTTAACACTTCCCAGTTAGGCTAGGTTCTTACAAAAGGCAGCTGTTGACGTATGGTACGTCAAGCTGATGAGTATGTAACGACACGCACGTGCACTCAGACAGACTTATACGATAATATAAAATAACTGTGGAAAATGTGGAAACAGCACTTTGCGATCATTTCATTACAACCAGAATTGGCTACAGCTTAATTATTGCTTATACTCTATTTAATCAAGTTACAATTCTGCTATGAATCTTTAGAATCTATATTCTCTGTTTGCTACCCCGAACATAATAAAATATGCGCTACCACCTAACGAGTATCGAAATAAACACACGCAAATTGCTCTGCATATACCAGTATAGGTAGAAAAATAAAACCTGCTTATATCACTGAAAATATTGTAATCGTTATTTACGTCGTGGTTCGGAGTAATTTTTTATTTCTCATATCTTCCCCGTTTCTTAGTTGTGATCCCCAGTTACGCCATGACGTATACGACTACTGCCCATGCCTACAGTTTCCACTCACGATGACTGGGGGCATGGCAAATGAAAATGTAAGCAACGTAATGTTTGTTGTTAAGCTACACGTATAAAGAAAATTAAATATTAAACATGTAACAAATGATAAAGTCACTTTTCGATAAAAGAAATATAATGTTACTATAAGAGCACAAATATTACATGCTTTTATATTTCCAATATATTCACCATTAACAATTTAATACTATTGACACGATGGTGGCGTGGCTTTAATAATAAATGACGTGGTGGCTTAAAATGTTAGTAAACTCACGTGTTTCTTCGGCTAGCCTGTTGAAGTTGCTCCCTCGTTGTCCCGTATTCGAGGATATGCGCTGTTTCTGGAGTTGAAGTCCCAAGGTTAACTTCCCACCGCTGCTTCTTCAATGAGAGTTCCAAATAGGAACTATAAGTATAAGTTCTGTTCCATAGGGTCGTTATTGACGTACTGTTAAACAAGTGCACTTATGTAAAACTCACTGTGAGAAAATATAAACTGTCACTTTTGTATATAGAAAGCTAGGCAGCCTGAATGCTGCTTTTAGGACAACGTAATTTGTGCGAGCGAACGTCGACACGTTCCACCTGGACTGGCCCACGGCGACTGCCCCTCTTGTTCAGTTAGCTAGTGCGTATATCTTCTCCGGGCTGAAACTCTTCGGTGATGACGTATAATAACAAACTCACACTCTTTGGCTGAAAAAGTGCGGACATTTTAAATAGTCAAATCAGCGTTGAGCAATGACAAGAAGTAAAGTGTTTTTGCGACTTTCCCGTTTTTTCGGGACTGAGAGCGTTCACAAAGAGGGTCGTTGTTTCTGCGTTGTATGTCCATATATGGTTACGAAATCTAACGGAAGTCTACTAACACAGATGAAAAGACATTCCAAAGCAATGAACGAAGAGTTTCTAGAACGCTTGGAACGCTTGCGAGGGTTGGTTATTAAAATTCAGGATAGGTTTATTTTTCCTATATTTCTTTTAAATTCGGCAAAAATGAGCTGTAGGACGGTGACAATATTGACACTACATAAAAATAAGACCTGGATTCGTGTTTAGGGGGTGAAAATACATAAAAATTCATCAAGAAATAATAAGCAAAATTTTGTATACCAGTGTTATCAAATTGTGTATTCTACTAGGACGATTTGAGCCACATACAACAATCATTATCATTAAATCTACTTTAAACATTCCTCACATATTAAATTCTTTGTTTCATTTAAGTTGTGACCTGCGTGGGTCCGTATCTTGTTTGGTACGCCTTTTATTGTGATAGTACTGGGTTCGATCCTCCTGTGTGTGTCGCCGGAATGAAGCTTTTAATTGCAATACATAGATTTTACAAATCTCTAGGTGGGTTTGGACGTTTGCCATGGTCCGGGTCTCGATTCTTTGCTACTGATATGTTTCTTTTAATATTTATTATCAATTTGGATCATCCATTTTAGCCTTCCATATAGCCACTGGACACACATCTTAGGGAGTCGAACCAGAATGTTTTAGAGAACCAACATAAAATAGATTCTAATTGTACATTTAGCGCTGATGCAATTTATTAATACACGTATTATTAAGTTGCATGGGCGCTAATCACTCGTGCTGTAAAAAAAAGAATAAATTACATTATTTCTTAAAATTAATATACGTAAATTTAGATTAAATTTGTTATTTTGAAAGGATACTCAACTTTTGGATTTTTGCTTTTAATTAACACTAAAACTTCATGAATAAAAATTACATAAACGGTAGCACTTCACTTTATATAACCAATATTTAAGCCCATTTAATACGAAAGACGCGGATGTCGCGGTTGACACGAATTATTGTTAGGTTTCGTCACATTGCTAATTATTTTACTTTTACAGGCACTGTTTACTTACTTCGACACTAGAAGGGAACTGTATTAGATATTCAGGGGTGATGTCCTGTAAGTTGCGGGTTGCTTTCCTGTTATCTTCCTTGAGACGAATTGAATTGCATGCCGATTTCCAGCTCCTTGTCGGAAGAACTTTGATTTACACTTCTAAACAAACGTTTTAAAACATTTCAAATCTTTATAACAATAGCACTAGTTCGATATTATTACATTTTGAATTTATTACGTTTCACACTTGACAGAATTTAATGTTGTTTAAGTTATTTCTTTATTTCAGTTATGCGCACCATACTCAACGTGGTTGCTTCCCCGTAAGTGTAAGTCAGACTACTGCACCTTTTTTTTCCGTCTCGTTGTGTTGCTAGGCAAAAGAATTGGTTTGCTACGCAGTTTGGTGATGTCAAGAGCTAAAAATAGCCATGACAGCCCATAGACAGGAATGTTTTGAGACGACGTTTGTCCATTGTGCTGAATTTTAGCTCCTTATATGGGAAGGAGAGAGGAAGTTTGCGATCTCCGTGGCAATTGAGACGTACAAACATATATGCACATTCGTTTGTTGGCTGAGAGAAAAATTTTTGGGAGCACTATTAAGCGAGGTTTATTTAAAAAGTTAAAAATTTTTTTTAAAAAATTAACTAAGCTAAACTGTATGGTTATAAAGGCGCTCGACAGGACGTTTGTTTTTGATCGAAGAGGAAAAACAAACAGAACCCTGCAACACTGATCACTTTACTAGTGTCACCAAATTTCATTCATTGGTCTTCAAAGGGTTAACATCACTTAACTCTTCTCGTGACGATATAACGAAAAATTTTCAAAGTCCTTTCGGAAATACGGTAACGAACACGTGGGCCATGCGAAACGAAATTCGGATTACGGTTGGGCCATAATTTCAATAAAGTTTATCAATGTCTTTCATTATCTTATTATCTGTTATTTTAAAATATTTAAGTGCCACAATTTCAAACACATTAAAACATGAACAAAATTATTGTTATTTTCCTTTAAAATAACATGTTTAATAATTGGAGTAATTAATCACTGGCATTGTTTACCATTAAACACAAAACGTTACAAGTATATTAAATAATCATTGTAACCTAAAATATTATCGAAAAGCATTCATTTTCAATATTTACTTTCATTGAAAACAACTTCTAATATTCTTGAAAACTAATACAATGACAGTATATCTGCTTTCATTTATCAATATTATTATTAGTAGTATTATTTTAATTACCATTACTACTATGAATCAAATATATAGCATACAAATTAAATTCAAGTATCAGCACTTGTAAATATTTTCAAAATATTGGTTACGATATGAAAATTTTTACTTAAATCTACAACAGCACTTAATATCTTAATATTTACATTTATTACATTCCGGTTAAATATTAACCAAGAATGGACTGAGCAGTGGATGGTTTGTTAAACCATTACACTTTTCAAAGTGTCTGCTCTCCTAAATTTCGAAGATACCTACCCACATTAAAATATTATTTATTTCCATCCCCGAAGCAAAGTGAAAAGATAGGATATTTGGTTAAAATTCAAAAAATAATATAGAAGGGACTAATAAGAAAATTGCCTACTCCGGGCATTACATAATATGAGTAACCCATAGTTGGAGGGACCTTTGCTTCCATGTTTTCGAGTTAAGACTTAAAATGTTTTCGTATTTAACGAAAAGATTAATACATAGTAAATGCAACAATGGTTGCTAACAGTTGGGATGTACACAACTCACTTGATACTCATTCATAATAGGATGTTTCATTATATATTCGTTTATTAATCGACGCGTCATGAGTTTGGGTACAGGTGTAAATACTACTACAATAACTTATCACATTAAATTTCAAGTATCCTTAGCTGATTAATAATCCCAGAGGCATACTGATTGGTTAAAACAAATAAATTGATATTACACATCGTAAGTATACATTACTATTAATTGACGCATAGTTGTTATTTGAAAATCGAGAGATTTAACTCATTAATTTAAAATGTGCTTATTCAGGTTTATTACCAAATGATTTTTCACCAAAATATTTAAATTTGTGATTCAAAACATTTTAATTTTGAAAAATTGCAACACTGTGATGGAATATTCACTAGAGATTTTTCACATCATCACTACGCAAATTTATTTCTTTTCACTATATTTGATAATTTTCATTACGCAAATGCACTCTTGCACTTCGAAAAGAAACACTATATTTTTCATAATTCGAAAACTAAGATTTTGTTGTGAACGCCTTAACGAAAAAGTATGCTATTACAAGTAATTTCGTACCACATATATTTCAAATATCAAGATTTTTTTTTTTTTTTGTTGAAATATTAAAACCATTGCAAGTGTCGGTTTCATACAGTACAAGCAGTCCGGCTTAACAAAGTTTCGTTTATCCTACACCTACTCGAGGCTTTTTCAACACAAAAACAATCTTTAAAGGTTTCATTTGCCAATAAACAAATAGCGTGAATGGTTTCTCAACATGTATGACTGCTGCATAGCACAAGAAATTGACTAACTTATCACTACTTGAGTTGCAATTACTTTTCATTTGTGATAATTTTCGACGTGCACCAATTTTACGGTATTTAAAGTGAACCCTAAATTGCTTTTTCCTTTTCACTAGGTTTTTCCATTTACCTGTATGCTTAGCTTTTGTTATGACGTCACGATCAGCTGATAGCACATCGCTGACAACAATTGGCGATCGACATTTAATTTTCCTATTACGTTCACTTTCAAATCGCTTGTGCGTAAAAGATTTATTCACCCGATTACCACATTCTTCCTGAAAAGGTTCGTGATATTTGTTTGTAGGTGATGAGTGGTCAGCACTTGACCTATTTATTACGCCATGAATCGCTAAGTTACTAATGTGATTCAATTTTAAACTTCGGTCACTTGTCTGAGCATTGGTGCGACTGTAATACTTATTTCTCAAAAAACACTTATGAATACGTTTGGAAAATTTTGAAAAACAATACAGCATACGTTTAACTCTTTTTAGTTTTCGTCTGACTTTACGTACTTTCTTTTTATGTTGCCGGTGCTTTTTGCCACATTGAACCCGTAAACTATATTTTCTTGCCCTTTGACAAACAACATTTCGTAATTTACTAAAATATTCTTGACAGGTTTTTAATTTCTCTTCCCACGTTACTGAGTTATGGTTACTACTATTAGGCCTACAAGACACAAAACCATTTTTACTTCCTTCTAAATACACAATTTGAGTGCAAGTAACTATGCAAAAGGTGACATAATTCATCTGTCCTATCTGTATGCTTTTAACTTTCAACTCACAGCTTAAAGAATTACTGTTCTCTTGACAAATTTCTACAACCCTAACAGACACAAAAAATAAACAAGTTTTGTGAAACGGAACGCATTCCAATCTACTGGTTAGCAAGGTGCCATAAAAACAATTTTCCTCTAAGAAATACATTACACTACAAGGTTGCGCATATGGGCTACTTTCATTCCCCTTTTCAACGCAATTTATTACCACTTTAGTAAACCTTTCTGTAGTGAAGCACGCATCGCATCCCTGAATGCCTTTTGTCCCCTTACAAAACAAACAAATGACAGCTGGAACAGCTGATCGCTCGCTCACACACGGAGCTACGCTAGACGTGATTGACTTGGTTGGTAGGGTTTGTAAGACAGCTGGGTTGTTATTCTTTTTTCTTTTTGTTTCTTTTCTTAGAAATTCAATATTAGCTTGATTTACTACAATAGGTGGTGACTGAGACCTAACACATGGCAAAATACTACAAGTTTTAACACATTCATTTTTCACCGTTCGTGCGTATGCTTTCTGAGCTACGGGGGCAAAGTCCCACAAAGTACCTACGGACTTATATTTAACAAATTCTAAGCTATTTTTAGCAAATTTTTTTTCTAATGGTACAGTTTTCCTTTTACAACTTTTGTAATTTTGAACATTTTCTAACTTATTAACATTTACAGGAGAATCAGCAAACCTAACCCATTTTTGTGATGTTGTTTTACAGCTTACCTTCTTTTCATCGCTGGAATCCTTATTATAACTAATCTTGTGATGTCTTAAGTACTTTTTATATATCCTTTCAGCTACCCTTTCTTTCGCAATACGTACTATCTCTGAAATTTCAAAGTCAATGTTTAACTTACGTTTGATGTCTGACAAAGAAACAGATTTTGATTTATAGACACATTCATCTTTAACTCTTCGATAAAGCTCAGATTCACGTATTTCATGCATTTGAGACACAATTTTATTTTCAACTCCTGCTCTATATTCTCTATTGCTTTCTAAAAGAAATTTTGCAGCTTCCTGTTTAGCTCTTTTATGAATTTTGGATACTTCCTGATCTATCTTCAAAGCATTTTCAACATCTCGCAATGTAAATGGTTCTATTCTATATTTAAATTGCATTTCTACCATTACATACTCTCTTTCTTTTAGAAATTTTCGCATTTCCTTCATGACATGTACCATTTCTCCATTCACATACATGATGACTGATTTACGAAATTCAAACAACAAAATTAAAAAGTACTAAGAAGGCACTACAATTTACCTTGATTAAAAATACAATTAGCGTCACTTTTATGTGGTTTTACCGAACGTTCCTGTACATAAATTACTAGTTTCGATTTAACGGTTCAGGAGTTTTGTCCCTGTTCGGGCGCCATTATTGTGACCTGCGTGGGTCCGTATCTTGTTTGGTACGCCTTTTATTGTGATAGTACTGGGTTCGATCCTCCTGTGTGTGTCGCCGGAATGAAGCTTTTAATTGCAATACATAGATTTTACAAATCTCTAGGTGGGTTTGGACGTTTGCCATGGTCCGGGTCTCGATTCTTTGCTACTGATATGTTTCCTTTAATATTTATTATCAATTTGGATCATCCATTTTAGCCTTCCATATAGCCACTGGACACACATCTTAGGGAGTCGAACCAGAATGTTTTAGAGAACCAACATAAAATAGATTCTAATTGTACATTTAGCGCTGATGCAATTTATTAATACACGTATTATTAAGTTGCATGGGCGCTAATCACTCGTGCTGTAAAAAAAAAAAGAATAAATTACATTATTTCTTAAAATTAATATACGTAAATTTAGATTAAATTTGTTATTTTGAAAGGATACTCAACTTTTGGATTTTTGCTTTTAATTAACACTAAAACTTCATGAATAAAAATTACATAAACGGTAGCACTTCACTTTATATAACCAATATTTAAGCCCATTTAATACGAAAGACGCGGATGTCGCGGTTGACACGAATTATTGTTAGGTTTCGTCACATTGCTAATTATTTTACTTTTACAGGCACTGTTTACTTACTTCGACACTAGAAGGGAACTGTATTAGATATTCAGGGGTGATGTCCTGTAAGTTGCGGGTTGCTTTCCTGTTATCTTCCTTGAGACGAATTGAATTGCATGCCGATTTCCAGCTCCTTGTCGGAAGAACTTTGATTTACACTTCTAAACAAACGTTTTAAAACATTTCAAATCTTTATAACAATAGCACTAGTTCGATATTATTACATTTTGAATTTATTACGTTTCACACTTGACAGAATTTAATGTTGTTTAAGTTATTTCTTTATTTCAGTTATGCGCACCATACTCAACGTGGTTGCTTCCCCGTAAGTGTAAGTCAGACTACTGCACCTTTTTTTTCCGTCTCGTTGTGTTGCTAGGCAAAAGAATTGGTTTGCTACGCAGTTTGGTGATGTCAAGAGCTAAAAATAGCCATGACAGCCCATAGACAGGAATGTTTTGAGACGACGTTTGTCCATTGTGCTGAATTTTAGCTCCTTATATGGGAAGGAGAGAGGAAGTTTGCGATCTCCGTGGCAATTGAGACGTACAAACATATATGCACATTCGTTTGTTGGCTGAGAGAAAAATTTTTGGGAGCACTATTAAGCGAGGTTTATTTAAAAAGTTAAATTTTTTTTTTAAAAAATTGACTGAGCTGAACTGTATGGTTATAAAGTACACAGCGAACCAAAGAAATGGCGTTACGCTGGTTTATCTCACTACTCACAATAGAAAACGAAATGAAATCTTTAGTTTTACGTCCCTCAATTATGCCGGTTAGGCTAAAGGAGACGGTGATGATGATAAATGAATGAAATGGTGGAATGAAGAAAGTGGGAGGAAAAGGGAAATCCCTGAGAAAACTTACGAGTACGGTGTTTGTCCACCACAAAGCCCACACTGCGCGAGCTGGGATCGAACCCGGGACCCCAAGCACCAGAGGTGAACGCTCTACCACTGAGCCACCGCGCCAGGCCGGTAACCATCCCAAAAAGTATAAGTTAGGGGGGGCGGTATAAGTTAGGGGGGCGATCCAACCATACTATAGTTCATCACCATATTATACTAAATTTGCAAGCCTACCTTGAAAAGTATAGGGGGCGGTAAAAATTTAGGGAGGACCTAGACCCCCTTGGATACGGGCGTGCACCGCGCCCCCACTAGTCACAATAGCGTGTGAGTAGACTCGCTTCTTCTCACTGGTATGGAAAGTAAGAATTTCATGCCCTTAAACTAATACAAGTGAGGAGAAGACGAAACCACTCTCTTTCATAGCATTAAGGCCCAAGATATGTACCTTTGTGGTTCATCTCAATCCCTTAGATAAGTAGGGGTGTTATACCATGCACTCTTTGGTATAATTTATCTTTTAAGATAAAAGTATTTATGGTTTCATGGACAGATATTTTACTCTCTTTCATCATAGGTGTCTCAGATTTGGGTTTATCTGGCTTATGGTCCTATGGATAGGTACCTTACTCTCCCTTATAGATGTCTAGGACCAGGGTGTGCACCTCTGTGGTCCATCTCGTTTTCTTGGGCAAGAAAGTGGGAAATTTATCTTTTTAATATGATGGATGGTAATACGATTAATTTGTACGGGTTTGTCATCTAAGATGAGGATGAGGATGATCATAGGTGTCATCTATGGATGGGGGTGCCTTACTCCTTTTCATCGATGTCAAAGATCGGGAGGGCCGCGGTGGCTCAGTGGTAGAGCGTTCACCTCTGGTGCTTGGGGTCCTGGGTTCGATCCCAGCCCCCGCCAAGTGAACTTTCTGGTGGACAAACACCGTGTGCGTGGGTTTTCTCGGGGTTTTTCCGCTCTCTCCCACTTTCTTCTTTCAACAATTTCATTCATCACTCATCATCACTGTCTCCTTTAGCCTAACCGGCATAACCGTGGGACGTAAAACTCAAAGATTTCATTCAAAGATCGGGATTTTTCATAGCTTATGATGATACGGATGGGTATCTTATTCTCTTTCATAAGTGTCTAGGACCAATGTACTCGTACATACCTCTGTGATCCCTTGAATTGTTAAAAATAGTAATTCGGAAGAAGATATGTCTTTAAAGATTAGGATTTATTTAAGATTATAGGTATTGTCGTATGAATGGATATCTTCATTTGTTTAGAATTAGATACGGACCTCTGAAAGATTTTTCAAGTTTGAGAGGTCCAACTAATGGCAAGTAATGTAATTCTGTATACACACACAGACACACACACACACAAATTGACCCTAGATAGTAGTCCCATAGTGAGAAACAGTAAACTATCGAACGGCCAACTTTGCACCTAGCTGTGGTCACTTTGGAGGGCATTTAACAACCAACTCGATTACCAATGTATCCCCTAGGAAAGAAGTAAAATGGCGAAGTCAAAACTGTTGCATGAAAGATGGCAAATTGTTGGTTGCCAAGCATTACTTTCAACTACGTTCAGCCAACGTATTTTTCTACTTTATAATTTTCAATTTCTTACCATAGCGCCCTTTGGTCTACGCAGGGTTACTAAGGAAGAAAAGTATAAATCGGTATGGAAGAGGTAAGGGTGTAGTGGGAATGGTGGATTTTATCATAACTTTTATTGTAATGCGTCCTAAGGGAGAAGGGTGGAGTAAGAAAGAAGTATATAGGATTAAAGAAGGTGAAGTAGAGAAAGAGGTGACACATAATATAATCGAAAACGACCGATATTAGTTAGGATTAGGATTTAGATTTCTGAGTTTTCGTCACCTATGGCTATGCTAGCCCGTCACGTATGAGGGATTACGTCCCTCGGTGATCACACTCTACGAGGAAAGGGAAGGAAGAAAGGATTGGGGGAGCTAGAAAGAGGCCCGGGACCTATATGAGGAAAATCCAGGAAAACCTTATTCAGGATGGCTGACCTGAAAAGCTTTCACACTTTTTCGACCAAGTGTCCCCACAAGGAATTGATCCTGGGACTGCTCACATCAAAGGCGAGAGCGTTAGTGACCACAGGCTAATATTAGTGTCCAATCGTGGTTTTCGCGATCGCTGAGATGAATAGTGATACTCCAGTTGCCAGTTAAGTCAAAATCAGCATGAGGGATGATGGTTTGAATGGAAAGGAAATGATATTACGGATTTTTATTATTACATTTTTGTTGTAATACGTATCCTAAGAGGGAGAAGCGTTAAAATAATTTCCAATAGCCCTATCTCCTCTTTCGAAGAAGCGGTGTAGTATCGAATAAATTAAAAGTAAAGTTTCAAAGCATATTTCTGCCTGCCGTATTGTACAGGGTGTTTCAAAAAGACACGGCAAAAATTCAGGGGCAGATTCCTTACGGGTAGACAAGTAAAAACGTTCATATGAACATATGTCCGGAAATGCATCGTTACAGAGCTGTAGCCACTGACACCACCTGACGGTGTGAAATAGTCACCTTCTGTCCGCAACTGTTTCCCGACGTATTACCAGAGTGTCGTGTGTGAAAGAATATGCAACACAGGTTCAAACGAAATTAATTAAGCCGATTGCGCGTTGCATGGTACAAGAATCAGAAAAAACACTCGCAAATAAATGCATAATAATTGGTACTTTTAATGTCCGTATTGGAAAGTGCAACACTAATACAAATGGCAGTGAGAAAAGCAAAACGACACAGGTATAGTCATCAAGTCCAAAGAACCATCATCAAACAAGAGTTACAACCACAAACAGTAAATTGTGTGCATCACCATGGTACTCCGCCACACCTACTCGCGAGACATCTTGCGTTCAACATTTCCCTCCTTCATTCCTTGGGTTGTAGCTCCTGCACGATGCTTTCGTTATGGTATTTTCTTATGCCTGATGAGCATGTGTAATTGCATTTTTGGGTGCGTTTTTCTCATTGGCATTTGTATTAGTGTTGCACTTTCCAATACGGACATTAAAAGTACCAATTATTATGCATTATTTGCGCATGTTTTTTCTGATTCTTGTTCCATTCAACGCGCAATCGGCATAATTAATTTCGTTCGAACCTGTGTTGCATATTCTTTCACACACGACACTCTGGTAATACGTCGGGAAACAGTTCCGGACAGAAGGTGACTATTTCACACCGTCAGGTGGTGCCAGTGGCTATAGCTCTGTAACGATGCATTTCCGGACATATGTTCATATGAACGTTTTTACTTGTCTACCCGTAAGGAATCTGCCCCTGAATTTTTGCCGTGTCTTTTTGAAACACCCTGTATAGACGTAAAAGTTAGTAGCTAGATGCACACAGAACAAAGTCTAAAGGATTTTGAGAACGTTTCGCAAAATATTTGCCGTGAATTTTTTGCAGGAAATCTTTTTCTATGATGAACTTAAAAATATCTAACTTATCAAATAGATTTTTAGTTGGAAATACAAACGGAAAGAAATCTTCGAGTAGACCAACGAAAAAAGGTTGGAGAAAACTATAAATGTGATCTTAGAAAGGTGGCTAATAACAGTTGGGTGTTGATTGACTTGATACAAAGTAAAAAAAAATGGCTGTTCTAATTCAATACAATAGCTTTGTGACACCGGAGTTGTGTTAAATTTTATCACACATCTATTGCTATTTTAACTGGTAAACGAGTAAAATATTAAAGTGGTAGTCGTTAAATCAACCACCTGATATGATGAGAAGTCATTGTAGTAGTTCAATATTAGTGTTGTTTTATGCATATTTGTCAAATGCTACTTTTACAAAAAAAAAAAGACATTTTCATAAAATGGACATGACTCATGAATTTATAGGTGTTTCGTAAAATATTTATAAGTAATTATGAGAAACAAAATATATAGTCGACGATGAAGATTAACATGGTGAACACAGGAACCGCACAGACAATATTTCTACTCATATACATAATTTCAGAAACTTCATACGCTTACAAAACTACTTTTGTAAAAAAAAAAAAAAAAAAAAACGGAGAATCTAATAGTTCTTTACTTATTATCTTTTTTACTTATTATAATTGTCAAACATACAGCGTAAAAAAATGTTCATAACAATAAATAAAAACCAATACAAATTCTCAATGTCAGTTTCTAGATCATTATTGTATCCTTAAAAGACAATGTTCATACTTAAAATTACATTATAGGTATATCTTCTGAGACGAATCCAGTAGGCTAATGTAGTTCACCCAAGTCTTAGGTTTCGAACACTGTTTCAGGATTATACACTATGTGATCAAAAGTATCCGGACACCCCCAAAACATACGTTTTTCATATTAGGTGCATCGTGCTGCCACCTACTGACAGGTACTCATTATCAGCAACGTCAGTAGTCATTAGACATCGTGAGAAAGCAGAATGGGGCGCTCCGCGGAACTCACGGACTTCGAACATGGTCTAGTGATTGTGTCACTTGTGTTAGAAGTCTGTACGCGAGATTTCCACATACCTAAACATCCCTAGGTCCACTGTGTCTGATGTAATAGTGAAGTGGAAACGTGAAGGGACACGTACAGCACAAAAACGTACAGGCCTACCTCGTCTGTTGACTGACAGAGACCGCCGACAGTTGAAGAGGGTCGTAAAGTTAATAGGCAGTCATTTATCCAGACCATCACACAGGAATTCCAAACTACATCAGGATCCACTCCAAGTACTATGATAGTTAGGAGTGGGGTGAGAAAACTTGGATTTCATGGTCGAGCGGCTTCTCATAAGCCACACATCATGCAGGTAAATGCCAAACGACGCCTCGCTTGGCGTAAGGAGCGTAAACATTGGACGACTGAACAGTGGAAAAACGTTTTGTGGAGTGACGAATCATGGTACACAATGTGGCGATCCGATGGCAGGATGTGGGTATGGCGAATGCCCGGTGAACGTCATCTGTCAACGTGTGTAGTGCCAACAGTAAAATTCGGAGGTGGTGGTGTTATGATGTGGTCGTGTTTTTCTTGGAGGGGTCTTGCATCCCTTGTTTTGCGCGGCACTCTCACAGCGCAGGCCTACATTGATGTTTTAAACACCGTTTTGCTTCCCACTGTTGAAGGGTAATTCGGGGATGGCGATTGCTTCTTTCAACACGATCGATCACCTGTTCATACTGCACGCCCTGTGGCGGAGTGGTTACACGAGCATAACATCCCCGTAATGGACTGGTCTGCACAAATTCCTGACTTGGATCCTATAGAACACCTTTGGGTTGTTTTGGAACGCCGACTTCGTGCCAGGACTCATCGACCTACATCGATACCTCTCCTCAGTTCAGCACTCCGTGAAGAATGGGCTGTCATTCCCCAAGAAACCTTCCAGCACCTGATTGAAAGTATTCCTGCGAGAGGGGAAGCTGTCATCAAGGCTAAGGATAGGCCAACACCATATCGAATTCCAGCAGTACCGATGGAGGGCGCCACGAACTTGTAAGTCATTTTCAGCCAGGTGTCCGGATACTTTTGATCACACAGTGTATGATTCATTGTATAAAATTACGTATAAATTGACAAAGTAATTGTGAATACAATGAAATAGCTTTGAGGTTATTAACACTTGAAGATATGCATAATATTATATTCAAATTATAACTGTGGCTTAGATGTTGTAGGTGTTGCAATTTAATACAATATAATCGTACTCTGCTTCCTATATAATATTGCATTTCCTGAACATACAATATATTCAGAATTCAGTTTCTTGTAAATAGATTCGATAATAAACAATGAAAATGTGAATATTTTTAGTTTCTAGAGAGTCTAAAACAGAAAAGAAAAAAATCCATTTTATTTAAATATAAGTTAGTTATTTTTCAATGAAAAACTTAAAGTTTAAAAACATAAGTTAGGCATTTCTAATTGGAATAAAAATTTTAAACTTGGCGTGCTCGTGGGTTTTCAAACTAACAATCAAGTAAATTGTCAAAAATTTTAAAAACGATGTCTTAACGTTTTTTTTTAAAAAAAAATAAAATTCTACTCCATGTACTTTTAATGAGACTACTTCCACACCCCAAAATATTTAGGAATTTCCAACAGATTCTGGGTCTTGAAATTTTGTGAAATACTAGGTTTCAGGCCCGTATCCAGGGGGGTCTAGGGGGCCGGGCCCCCCTAAAATTTTCACGGTAGGCTTGCAAATGAACTATAATATGGTGATGAACTATAATATTTTTGGATCGGGACCCCCTACATTTTTGGGCTGGCTACCGGCCTGCTAGGTTTTCTGATGTTACCAAAGCAAAAGTCTGAAATGTATATTTTTTCTTATAGAAGGGGAGTTAGGGGTCGTACCAGCCGCGTAACAACGTTTCAAGTATGGGAGGAGGCAATTCTTTTTGTTGCGCCCCTCTCTCAACAGCGCCCCCCGCCCCCATCACAGCGTATAATTTCCACTAATCTTTACAGTATTACTGCTATGTATTTTTTCGTGTGTGTGAGAAAATAATTGTAATTTACGAAAACAGCTATAGATTTGAAAAATTAAAATATTAGATTTACTTGAAGTAAAGACAGTTTCTTCACCCACCCAATGTATTCATTCAACACAAGAGTCGTACATTAGTAGAACTAGTAGACCTCACTTGATTTTCGTCGGGATACGTATGAAGTACAGTTTACTATTAATTAATCACTAAATAGTACGACATGATTGTTCCGTATACGTTCGGCACTAAAGCCACATTCTCACTCTCCAGAACTCATAGGCTGAAGACATATCACAAACATATTTTTTTTTCTAAAGTCATCAACAGATTCTCATAATACACCTACACGCAAACTTAAAAAAAAAAAATACTTTTACACCACATTAATCTTCAAAGGTTTCTGTACATAGATTGATATACCGGGCTAGAGATGCAAAATAGCCGGATTTTTGAGACGTAATTTATATTCATTTTTTTAAAACGCATTTTGGAAAGAAAACGGAAATTTTCGCTCTTTTGACACAACTAGCATCTCATAAGTCCCACGTTGGTTGTCTAACCAAGATATCAAGTTCTTGAAATTTATACGTCTTGAAATGTGTTGTTTGGGTTGCTTAAAGTCAAACTGACAGACAAGAAAAAAGTATCACCGCCGTTCCAGAAACACTATTGTTTCAGATACTCTTCAATACCTAATATTAGAGCCGAAAAGGCTTCAATATTTTGTTCATATTTCAAAAGAAAATGTTTCACTAATAGCAGCAGCATAATATGATTCAGTTTAAGGAACTGGAGCAACAAAGCTTAGTGTGGTGGCTCTTGTCTTTTATTTTTCTTCAGAATATAGTATTTTTTTTTAAAGTTAGACTATGATGGGAAAAGAAAGCTGGAACACACTGTTGTTTCTTCACTAAATATGAAATATTAAAATAAAAAAAATCCCAAGCCAAAAAAGCATGGAAGAGATATTCGTTTAAAAAAAAAAAAAACAGTTTTTTTCGAGACCTTAAACCACTATTTAAAACAGTTATTGTTCCCACCACTAACTTTTCACTAAAACTTTTTTTTTTTGTCGTTAAACATTATTCGAAGAACTGTACAAACAATTCGTTCGAACTAGAAAACACTACACATTAACCCTTTTGAGATTTCCACTTTTTTAAAGTGAATTTTAGACTTTCAGTCAAGCAGTTATTACATCGAGACTATTTATTGTAGAATCATGGTTCATACCCCGTTTTATTCGGAATGAAACAGTGTTTTCCTAATTTGTAAATTTCCCTAATATGTACCTAAGGCAATAAAATTCCTGTCCAAATTGGGAAAAAAGGATTTTTTTTTTTAAAGTCCCCATTTCCTGCGAATTTCTTCCCTCCGGTACACAACATGGACATGCTAATGTTACAAAAAAAAAAAAAAAAAAACTTTGCTTCACTCCAAACAAAACGAGGTATGAACCATGATACTGGGGTAAATAGTCTTGGTGCTAAAATTCATTTTTTCCTAATATCTACTGTTATTCAACAAACTCTAGTGTCAAGACTCTTTACCGTAGGATCATGGTTCGTAACTCTGTATTTGTAATGAAGGAATGTTTCCAACTGTACCATTCAAATTTCCACATTATGTACCAGAAGTAAAAAAAATCCCGCTCAAGTTGGGAAAAAGATATTTTTGTCAGGAAAAAATCTTTTTGAGAATTTCTTCCCCCAGATACATGCTAGCGCCACGGCAGTAGTACAGTTCGAAACGTTTCTTCATGATAAACAAAATGAGATACGAACCATGGTCCTACAATGAACACTCTTGACGCTAGAGCTTATTGAATAACAATTCATTAGTAACTATTACCCAAAAATGGGGAGGGAAATTTAGTAAATCAGCTCTAGCACCAAGACTATATATTCTAGGATTATGGTTTGTACCTTTTTGTATGATACCAGCGTTTTAAATCGTATCACTTTCATGTCCATATCATGTACCTGAGGGGAGAAATTCTAGCCCAAAATGTATAAAGAAAAGCGGGAAATTCAAATTTTCAAAAATTAACTTTCTCGGAAATTTATCTCCTCAGGTAGGGGAAACCGTTGTACCTTGAGCATAATGTACCTTGGAACACTCGCATG
The DNA here is from genome assembly GCF_964235325.1 of Thermobia domestica. NCBI lineage: Eukaryota > Metazoa > Arthropoda > Insecta > Zygentoma > Lepismatidae > Thermobia > Thermobia domestica. The sequence continues at coordinate 79,352,953 of NC_137456.1, forward strand.
TTTCTGAGTTGCTATACTATCTTGTGTTGATTCAATGAACTATATGATGCTTTGACATTGTCAGACAGTCCCAACATGGCTTTCGTTGTGCTCAGAAGCATATGCGATTTATGAAAGCGAAAAACTTTTTTTCAGGGATAAAACGAACTATTTAGAAATTGAAATATTGTTTTTTAGTGCCATTACTGTTTGTTGTTTGTTTAATCTGTAATAATCTATTAGTTCAGGGGGATTAGGTGAGCATTTCTGTAACTTGTTTTTCTACGCTGAATGTAGCGTTATCATTATTGCGGCATTTTAGTAATTGTCTACAGCCTCTTGTACCATGAAACAGAAACACATCTTGTACCTTGGAACATGTTCCAAGGTACATGATCTCGTTGTCAAGTGTATTTTCTGAACATTCTTTTATTATCGTTGCAGGAATCGAAATGCCAAGAGGCAAGATAGAAAAGAAAAGACTTGCCATTAACCCAAATTCAATCAAGAACACAATTAAAGCAGTCATTTCCGAGCCTGGGAAGCGTATTTCCATTCGTGAAGTTTGCAAAGTTTACCAAGCGTCTTTAGCTATTTTATCCCGACATCTGAAATATTTTAGACAGTCAGAGGAAGAAACATTTGAGTATAGTGTGAAATGTGAGGACGGAGGGGAGAGATTAACTACATATATAACAAATGTGGCCAATGGCCACATCGATAACCATGAAACGCACTTATCTGTCACTTATCACTAACAGACCATCGGCCGGATTGTCATCTAAATGATATATGTGAAAAGGACAACACTCTGTTGCATGAACGAAACGAAACAATTGTGCAACTCGTGCAAGTTTTGCCTTCTACATCAGTCTTTAAAGAGGAAGTACATTCAAATCAGAAAGCACAAACTCCGTAAAGTACAAAATGTCGAAGAAAGACTGTCACAGGTAGAAGTAGAGTAGTAAGAAACACCTTGCAAAGCAAGAATTGAAAGATAAGAAAGAGCACAGAGCCATACAGAAAGGAAATAAGAAGCAAGAACAGCAAAGGAAAGGAAAGAACAAATCCAATAGAAAAATTAGTTTCGAAACATCTGATGAAGAATCTGAGAACATAAGCCTGTATGAAAGTTATGATAGTGATGTTATGCTTGCAGAACTGATGAACACAGAAGTTGAATTAGACGAAAGCATTGAAGTCATAATGTCAATCCGGATGACTATGTGTTGGTGCAGTTTAAGAAAAACCGAAGCATTGAATTTTATGCAGGAAAGATTTGTTCAGTTGAATCTAATCACAACGAATTTAAAATCAAGTTATTTAATCATATTGAAGGTACTGCAAATAAATTTTATGAAGAGTTGGCAGGACAGTCTGAAGTGAATGCATCTGATATTATAGTGGAACTGCCACCACCCGTTCGGCCAATAGGCTCCAGTAGAATGTCTGAACAATTGTGGTTTCAAGTGGATTTGGTTCGTATAATTGAGCAACATTGAGGTACATAAGTAATAGATCACGCAGGCCGAGACCGTTTCCACGAATAAATCAATATTTCCTAATTTAGTAATTCCATATGTTATCTTCTGATAGTCCTGTCTACTTTACGTGTAAAGAATTAGAAAATAGTATGCTCAACATATGATAAATTTTGTAACTGTTTTAGAGCCTTTATTCTTTGTTTTTTTTTTTTTTTTTTAAGGATTTTAAGAATAGACTAACACATAGAATATTGTTATAGTGTCCTTTCCATACTTTAGTTATTGCTAAGCTTACGAATTTTTCAATAAATAAATAAGGTTAACCTTAGGTTAAGGTTAACGATTAATATTAGGTTCAATATGAAGGTAAAAACCTGATTAGAGTAAGTATTAAAATTTCCATTCTTGTCTTTCACACGCTTCTGTATATCAAGAACAACAAATCTGGATATACAAAATAAATCTTAGAATAATTATTTGTGACTTTATTTCTGTGAATTACCATATTAGAAATATATGTTTCAAGGTACACGAGGCTGTGTTCCAAGGTACATGAGTATTTGTACCATGGAACACTTTCTTTGGAATTTTTGAAAGCGTAAAAACATAACGAAGAACGGAAATAAAAACTTAAATAATGACACGATTTCATTCAGAAAACATCCAAGTTTAAATGCGCTGCAATAGAATTGCAGAAATAACTGTTGGTAAGATTATATCTTGGAAAACGCAAAAAGTGTTCCATGGTACAGTCAGCGCAATGGTAGTGCTACCGTTGGAAACGTTGCATCATTACGAACAAAATGAGGCACAGACCATGATCCTACGACAAATAGGGATGACCGGGAATAGTAAAGTAGCGATTATGAGTAGCTACTTTACTAAACACGTTGACTAAAAGTGTGTAATAGGGGAAAATTTCAGATTTTTTTTTTTTTTTTTTGAAAAATCACTATTTACCCTTCGACCATGGTTTGTACCTTGTTTTGTTTGGAATGGTGGTAGGTTTTAAACAGTAACACTCACATGTCCCTGAGAGGAGGAATTCCCGAAAAAGGAAAAAGATCTGAAAAAATCCCTTTTTTCCACTTTGGGTGGGATATGCCCGCTTCTGGTACATAATAGGGAAATTTGAGTGGTACAGTTGGAAACATTTCTTTATTACGAACAGAACTAAGTATGGACCATGATACTAGGATTAATAGCGATGTGTTAGGATTTAAAAGGAGCTCTAAAATTTATCCTTTTCTTTCTTCCTTCGTCCATGTTTGTGACGTCACTGCCCCCAGGCATCGCAAGCGTGACTGCAAAATGCCAATGAAACACATTCTTTGATGCTTCCCTGCTTGAATGAATGCAAAAAACACGCTGTGAAAAGCTTTACTAGAGATTTATAAAGCAAATTCCGAAGGTCAACGCCATGGTTCAGATCTGTACCAAAAGTCCCCAAAGGGTTAATATATTTGCCCTTTTTTTCGTATGAGTGATTATTATTCTTGATTGTTGAACTTCTCATATTTTTCTTCAGAATGCAGTAATTAAGTCTCTTTTTCTTCTTATAATGGGAAAAAAGGTGGAAAGTACTTTCTTCATTAAAGTTGAAATATTTAATTTAAAAAAATCAATATTTGACAGGCATAAAAGCGGTGGAAGAAGCCTTTTAAAAGCCGTTTTTTGAGCCCTTGCGTACGTAACATCCAACTTTTAATATATTTAACAAGAACGGAACAATATAGTTTCAATTTGATTAAATGTTCAACGTAAAAAAATAACGAGCCACTGTGATCCTATAGCTCATTCCGACACAAAAACTGCCCACTTCAAAGGGCAGAATTCACACTTTTCCGAAGACAGTTGCACGGTAGGAGCTATTTGTGAATTCTCTACACAGTTCCTTCACGACCAGTGAGTCAAGCCTGTCTGGGTATGCATTAAGAACTGCAAAATGGTTCAGTCTTGCCTGGGTCAGGGTGCGAAATCCCGGGGGGGACGGGAGGGATTTCCCCACCACCAAAAATTTTACACTTGCGTTTCCCCCTCACCAAAATCTGTAAGGGGGGACACTTTAATAGGAAAATATAAGTAGGTCTATAATGAAAATTTTCAGACAAACAATAATTTTAAATGCATGCTGTTTTAAAAAACCTAGTTTACTTGTAAAAGGATCAGGTGTTTAACTTTTTCGGTTGTTCGGTTGTTGACAAGATGAAGACCTTTATTCTCTAGCGTACCAGTTGCATGCAAAATTGGTAAAATTTCTCAAACAAACAGATTGTTTTTCAATTTCAGTGGACGAATCTACAAACAGGCTTGCGGATAAGCACTTGCTGTTATATGAACATATGTGGACGAAGAAAATAAACCTTGTTGTCGTTTTTATAAGTTAGTGCCTGTAGAAAATTCCGATGCAAATTCCCTTGAAGAGAAAATTATTCAAGCATTTTCCGAAGATGGCATAGATATTTTTAATCTTAAAGAAAAATTTGGATTTAGTTCGGACGGGGATGCAGTGTTTACTGGGAGAAACAAAGGTGTTGCTGCTCAAATTAGAAGAAATGTCAACCTGTGCCTAATTAGCGTACACTGCATGGCACATCGAATTGATCTTGTTTCTGAAAGAGTTTTTAGTGTTGTGAATGCTGTTCACAACTTTGAATGTTTGTTAGGCGAACTTTACAAGGTGTTCAGTAAGTCATCTACATCTGCAACACTTAAAAGTATTGCGACAGTCACAGATGCCTCAGGACTGCTGAAAATCAAAAGATTGTTTCACATACGTTGGATTTCAAATGAGAAGGATGCATTATTGGCAGTCTTTACATAATTTTCTTGTATAATGCAATTCCTACTTTTGGCAGTCTTTACATAATTTTCTTGTATAATGCAATTCCTACTTTTGGAGTATGAAAATACTGACAATTTCAACAGAGGCAGTTTTATACTGAGTGGTATTTACCAAAAAAAAAAAAAAAAAAGTCGGGGAAAAAGAACATTCTATTGCTCGGTTTTCTTCTGGATATTGCGTCCATTCTGTCTAATATTAGTAAAACGATGCAAAAGGAAGCAGTTTCGTACAATGAAATAGAGAAAAAAATTGACCCTACAATCCAAATTCTGAAAGAAATGCGTATGAAAGATGATGTCTACCAAAGTCTTTGTAAAGATAAGTATTTAGTGCACTGCAGACAAGCATCTGATATAGGGAGTGATGATAGTGAGTTTGATCAAATAAGGGGGCAGGTAATCCAGGGTTTAATAGACGAAATGGAAAGGTTTCCTTTTAATGATGTGCTAAAGTGCTTTTCAATGTTTGAAAATAAAGATCGTAATAGCCTGAGTGGTTTATACGGTAACGTAGACGTATATAAAGCAGCTTAATGGTCTGGATTGAATCTTGATACTGCAGTGTCAGAATGATTTGGTTTGATTTAGTTTAACGTCCCAGGGTTATGCCTGCTAGGCTAAAGGAGACGTGGACTTACTGATTATAATGGAATTCGAATCACTTTGGTCGTTCAACTGTATCCCACCGTGGAACCAGGGACCACGCTAACCGAAGTCAAGCGTGCTAGCCAATAGACCAAGCGGGGTTCTACAGTGTCAGAATGGAGAGAGTACAAGTCAAGTTCTAAGTCGGTAAGTGATTTTCAAGTTCTTAAAGCCTTAACGCGGAAAGTTCGTTCTGTGCCATTATCAACTGCTGCCTGTGAACGTGGAATCAGTGTTGTTCATATTAAAAGTTCCGAAAGAAAACGTATGTTGGCGAGTACCTTGTTTGAAATCTTTATTGATAATTAAACTCAGTGGATTTCCTTTAAAATTATGGGATGCTAATACTGCTGCTCATACGTGGGTTTCTTCTGGCCATCACATGTTCAACTCTCGTTACACACGGAAAGAAAGTGAAGTTTAATCTTAAAAAAATTCTCTAATGTAAGATACGTTATTGCAAACTATATTTTAGGTCTATAAATACAGTAACACAATCATTCAATACTTGAATTATTGTGGCTCTCTTCGGTGGTCTAGTGGCTAGCACGCGCGCACCATCTTCGGTGCACGGGTTCCTGGGTTCGATTCCCGATGGGAGCGCCTTACAAAAATTTGAACGATTACCGTGGTTCGGATTCCACCTTAAACTGTAAGTCCACATTTCATAGCCTCGCTGCTGAAAAGGGTCATTAAACTTAAATCAGCAAATCAATCGTATTATAGTGTTTGTGCTTTTATTTTCTAAAGTTTAACGTCCTACGAATATTCAGTAAGGCTAAGGAAGACGGTCATGATGAGATGAATTATAAGGGTGGATTAAGATAGTGGAAGGAAGCGGGAGGACCCCGAGAAAAACCCCACACAATTGTTTGTATACCACAAGCAGAATTTGGTGCGAGCTAGGATCCAACCATTGATCCCACGCACCTGAAGTGAGCGCTCTACCACTGAGGCAACACGGCTTTTTGTTGTCTATCAAGTATTTGAATTGAAATCATATCTGTTACTTATAATAATATATTGTTGCTAATAATACAATATAGATACATAGTATTATTTAGACTTACAAAGGTGACCGTATATCTGAACGATCAAACTGAAACACTACGTACGTAGCGAAGAAACGAGAATTTCATAAATAATAATAATAACTATACTCTGACTCTACAGCTCATAAGGATCTATGGCTGGCCAGGTGGAGCGCTTCATGTTAGTAGTTCTAATGCTTGGTTAGGACATCGGTTCTCAGGGACTATTATTTCTGACTTATAGATCTCTACCGCTATTTTCGTGAATGTAGTCTTCAATATGATGGTAAACACATGGGTACTGTGCTCCCACGAGAGTCTAACCCTGGACCATACGCACCGAAGTGTATATTAAATGCAGTAGATAAGTTACCAATTTTGGGTAAATGAATAAATAATATTAAAGTATTTTTAAATAACAATGACGACTAGTTTGAACATTTATTATTATTATTATTAGTAGTAGTAGTAGTAGTAGTAGTAGTAGTCGTCGTCGTCGTCGTAGTAGTAGTAGTAGTAGTAGTAGTAGTAGTAGTAGTAGTAATAATAATAATAATAATAATAATAATAATAATAATAATAATAATAATCCATTAATATTTCAATTTTTTGGAGGCTCCACGAAGCATTAGTGTAGATCGCTGAACTTCTTCCCCCCCCCACCATTTTCAAATGATTTCGCACCCTGGCCTGGGTCATTGTGGACCTCAGATAAGTTTTGAGACGCAACATTGAGAAACTTCTCTCGACAGTTGCAGATGTCTCCGGGATGATAAGAAGGAGACGAAGGACCTTCAACACTTCAGGAAACAACTCTCTTGTTTCTTTACAGAGTTTTTTGAAGTTGTCAAGCAGGTGTCTCAGATTTTTTGAAGTGGGAATAGTGGTGAATAACTGTTGCATCTGTAGTTGTAGTCGGTCAGGATTGACATGGTATTCTTTTAAAATGTCACTAATGTCTTGAGAAAAGTTACCTTCCAAAATTACATCCTTTATTGCACGATATTTCTTCAGTTCAGGCTGATGGAATCGACTACATTTTGCAAATGATATTGTCCAAACATTTATAATAGTTTGCGCGTAATTTCTCTTCTGCGGTGTCTAATTGGTAATTTTTCGCGGATGTCTGCGAGTGTTCTAGTCTTTTCGGGGTCTGTTTTTTGTGCGGTAGCTGAGGAGATCCTAGTTTGTTCTACCGAAGGCGTTCCTATACAATGAGAGGCGACAAAAGGAATAATTAATATATCTACAGCGCCCTTGGTGCAATATTATATCCTTTTTTGTTCTATCGAAGGCGTCCCTATACAATCAGGGGCGACAAAAGGAATAAGTAATATATCTACAGCGCCCTTGGTGCAATATTATATCATTTTTTTGTTCTATCGAAGGCGCCCCTATACAATCAGGAGCGACAAAAGGAATAATTAATATATCTACAGCGCCCTTGGTGCAATATTATATCCTTTTTTGTTCTATCGAAGGCGTCCCTATACAATCAGGGGCGACAAAAGGAATAATTAATATATCTACAGCGCCCTTGGTGCAATATTATATCATTTTTTTGTTCTATCGAAGGCGCCCCTATACAATCAGGAGCGACAAAAGGAATAATTAATATATCTACAGCGCCCTTGGTGCAATATTATATCCTTTTTTGTTCTATCGAAGGCGTCCCTATACAATCAGGGGCGACAAAAGGAATAATTAATATATCTACAGCGCCCTTGGTGCAATATTATATCCTTTTTTTGTTCTATCGAAGGCGCCCCTATACAATCAGGGGCGACAAAAGGAATAATTAATATATCTACAGCGCCCTTGGTGCAATATTATATCCTTTTTTTTGTTCTATCGAAGGCGCCCCTATACAATCAGGAGCGACAAAAGGAATAATTAATATATCTACAGCGCCCTTGGTGCAATATTATATCCTTTTTTGTTCTATCGAAGGCGTCCCTATACAATCAGGGGCGACAAAAGGAATAATTAATATATCTACAGCACCCTTGGTGCAATATTATATCCTTTTTTTGTTCTATCGAAGGCGCCCCTATACAATCAGGAGCGACAAAAGGAATAATTAATATATCTACAGCGCCCTTGGTGCAATATTATATCCTTTTTTGTTCTATCGAAGGCGTCCCTATACAATCAGGGGCGACAAAAGGAATAATTAATATATCTACAGCGCCCTTGGTGCAATATTATATCCTTTTTTGTTCTATCGAAGGCGCCCCTATACAATCAGGGGCGACAAAAGGAATAATTAATATATCTACAACGCCCTTGATGCAATATTATATCTTTTTTTGTTCTACCGAAGGCGTCCCTATACAATGAGGGGCGACAAAAAGAATAATTAATATATCTACAGCGCCCTTGATGCAATATTATATCCTTTTTTGTTCTATCGAAGGCGCCCGTATACAATGAGGGGCGACAAAAGGAATAATTAATATATCTACAGTGCTTTTGGTGCAATATTATATCCCATTTTGTTCTATCGAAGGCGCCCTTACAATCAAGGGCGACAAAAGGAATAATTAATATATCTACAGCGCCCTTGGTGCAATATTACATCTTTGTTCTATCGAAGGCGCCCCTATACAATTAGAGGCGACAAAAGGAATAATTAATATATCTACAGCGCCCTTGGTGAAATACCAAAACACTGCTTTTGTACATAAACTTTTCATTCTTCAATCGGCTTTAAAAAAGGCAAAGTAGCCCTAATCATTAGGCGCCTTCGGCGCCCCCAATAATTTCTACCAGAACTTTGGGTGGGGGCAATGCCCCCTTGCCTCCCCGTCTTGTTACGCCACTGGGTCGTACTCATATGATAGACAGAACGAAAATTGTTGACATGATAGCGTTAGGAACTTTGATCGTACCAAGATAACACATGACATGTCCATTTGCTTCGTAAAGTACTGAGCAGAAGCTATGTATGTTTTTAAAATAATAAATTGAAAGGAACTTAAACATTTACTTTCTTTTTTTTTTTTTTATGCTGTCTATTCGCACGCACAGATATTGAAGTTTGATAACGAGAAAGAGCTCGAAAAGAAGAATGGTACAGCATATAATTAATTTGCTCAATGCTTATATAGTGTTAGATATAGACCTTCTGGAAAGTTTTTTTTTTTTTTTTTCATTGTGACTGTATATTACTTATTTTTATGAGCTTCCTGGTAGCTGAACAGTTAGCATGGGAGACCGAAGTTCCGGTTCCCGGCGTAAGCTCATGTAGTTCAGAACCCATGTTAAGTTGTAAGTCCATAGCTTCGCTGCTGAAAGCGGCACTAAACTGAAAATCAAGTCAAATTAAAATCAAATGTGCTTTTGTAATAATAATTTAGTATTTTATTAAAATGTAACATCGAGATCATAAACGGTATAGCTATTCTACATGTAAGCATATTCATTTTAGGTATCTCTGTACTAAGGGGGAGGGGTCTCGAGCCGGGTCAGCCCCATGGCTACGCCGCTGGAGCGCTATATATACTTTATTACTTTTATTATCATGGAAGCGCATTATTCTCAAGCTGCACAATCTATGAGAATTGTACACCACTTCCACTATACAGTTTGAAGTGCTTAGCTGGTCACACGAACGTGTCGTCATAAGTGAGGAAAAGTTCCCTGATTTGCAATTCTGTTTCGATTTTAGTAAATGTCACCAGATGTCAGCAGGTAATTGTTTTCCTCTGCCATCTACTGCTGGTAGGGAAGAAACTTGGGTTGTGAAGCCATGGCTACTGATGGGCAATCGGATTTTATTGGGACATGGGAGGTGAGTAGTAAAAAAGGACATAAATGTATTTGAAATATTGCGAAAATCTGGTGGTAATGAAATAAATTTTACCGATTTGAAAATGTTTCGGGACGTTAGCCGGAGGAGTGCAGCAATGTAACACAATCACTGCAGTAGGCCTATATTGACGTTTATGACTGTTTTGACAATTTAGACACTAATTAATTTTAACAACAATCGTATGTAATTAAGGGTAATTATCTCAAAAAATAACTGAATTTGAGCACTGAAATTGTTAATGTATGAAGGTGCACGTAAAAAAGATTTTTGAAAGACTGGGCTGGGTAGGCGTGTATTTGTTCCTCCAGGCGAAAGAATTTTGAGTACCAGGACTGAGTTAATAGCATGAAAAGAAAAAAAGTGCAGTTTGCGAGATATATTGCACCGGAATATGTAATACTGTTGGTAGAATGTAGTACTTGTTAGGTAATAAACTTTTTAATATTTACTAATACAGTAATATATTTCGTACATCGGGAAGTAAGTGCTTGGTAGTACAATATAAAAGCAAACAATATTAATAGTTAACATTTCCATATCTAACAAATTAAAGCTGTTTTAAAAGTCAAAAGAGCATTTAAAGAAATGTATTTAAATTAATTTACATTAATTGAACGTATTCGTTATGCGCAAATGCTATTGTGTGATAATGAGACTGGGTATGCAAATAGCTACTTAAACTCTCAAATTAATTAAATTAGCGGTGCTTTTTTAATCTTTATAATTGTACTCTTCACAGTATTATCTTTCTTCAGTATAATTGATATAAAATAATATCAATTATTCTCTTGCAATAATGGTAATACTAAACATGAATTTACAAAGTGAAAAATGTTTAACTGGAATGAGAATCGATCCCGAGTCCACGTTACCATGCCGATGCATGAACCATTATGCTGTCAAGTCCGTTCCCTCAGTTATTTCTTCCATTTATCATAAGTAATATCACTCTATGGTAACATGGATCCTATTGCTTATTACAAGTAGAGAATAAACTTTACAATACACGCTCCAGCTGCGTATCGATAAGTAGGACTGATTTAATAGCGTATAGTAGAATAGGGTAGGATAGAGTAGGGTGGGGTACGAATAAGTAGGGTAGGGTTATCTTACGGTCAGAGAAGTTTGGACCAATTTTGTTAAAATTAATAGTGTAATTTCTAGCCCTTGTGAAAGGATACCAATTGGAGCGGGCATTGTAAAGTTTACCCCAAGTAGATATAAGAATGTGCAGATATAAAATATCGTGTCCGCAACATCCCTATCAGCACCTGCATCCGTAGACAATCGGATAAGAAGTATATTCAACTCGGTGTGTGATAATGTTTTCAGAAATAGGCCTAGTTTTCAAGATAACATTTGGGATAAATTCTACTTACGGTGGACCAGAATTTTTTTCCTAACTATTTACTTTTTTTTTCTTCTTTTGATAAATATATCCTAATTTTGGTTAGGCCAGGTTACATTACGTTCTACTTACCATCATGATTTGTATAGATCGGCAATGACTCTCAAAAAGGCGTACACTATATATTCTCTTGTTTCACTGTTTATGTAAAAATGAGTTCAGCCAAGTACCCTTCCATGTGCTTCACATATTACTCACGTCAGTTACGCTTCACTACCAACAGCTAATTTCTCCTATAAACTATCTTTTTATTTACTTCCCCCCCTCCAACCGCAATTAGAATTAACCCAAGAATTGTAAATATAAATCCTGCATAGTATTGTGAATCTAATAGTGTACTCTCAATAAAATTCAAGCAGAACATTACATCTAATCTCTTCCTGTTGTAACCAAACTACGCTAAATACTCGAAAGAGGGAATATAATTCATACAGACACAAAATTACGAGATCTTAAGAACATTCATAAGTACTTTAAGGGCCCTCTCGAAAGCAAATTTCTGACAAGAAAATTGTGAAATTAGTAGCTAATGCGGTATCTGTCAGTTAATTTGAGAAGAAATCGCTGCTTTTGCGTCATTTGAGCGTCTTGGTTGAGAACGCAAAGTAGAAGTGAACTTCTATGCACCTGGTCCTGGATTCGATTTTCGGTGGGTGAGTGTTAAGAATTTAAATTGTGTAAAATACACTCTTTCATGTCACTTAACCATGTTACAAACTTCGGTCCAGAAACATTGAACAACTTTGCTGATATAATTTCTTTGTATAGATTGCGGTTCGGAACTCAGATGAGGAGACCTCTTGTAAAACCAAATACCTAAATCTGAAATGAACCATTTTCGACACTCTAAAATAGATCGAAACTTCAAAATTCGTTATAATGTGCATAATTTATGGTCTAGCAGAATTAATGTAGCCCGACAGTGAATAGGTAACATGGTTCTCGTTAAGAAACGATATTTAAATTGGTTAAATGTAGTTAAAGTAGGTCATAGGTTAATTAATATTAATAAATGACATCACAGAAACTGTAAGTTCGAACAGGGCTACTGAATTTTAGGTAGTCAAGAATCAGTCCTCGGACAAATTGTACACAGTATTTATATCAGGAACAAGTAGGAGGTTTCATATTTATTACATATAAAATCTTTATACAACGTTGTATTAACTCATCATAATTAAGTAATCAATATGATCCTAATACATTTTAGTCATTAATATTGAAAACTACGCTTCAGTGATTACTGGTATCTCGAAATTTCCTATGGCGATCATTTTTATGTCTGTATTGGTGACATTAGATACATACATATACATAGTTCATACCTAAATACAACACTGTATCTTTATTAAAGGCTGTAATTATTATCTTATTCTTTGATCCTATTGCAGTCAAAATTGACTTAAATTTTGCCGTAATTGCAACATTCAGGACGAGAATGACAGAAAATTTACAGTTGCATATTCTTTATATTCGGCATTAAATGCCACAAGTCTTCAAATTCTACTGTTCTGGCTGTCAGTAGTTAACTTTACATTTTTTCCCTCACGATTATGCACCGAAGGTAAGGAAGGCTGTGAAAATTAAATGTATGATAACGTTGGAATAACAAAAATGTGAATAAACAGAAGATCCCTTGGAAAATCCAACACATGGTGTTTGTTCACTACGAACCTAACTTGGTGAAAGCTGGGATGGAACTATAGATCCAACGCAACAGAAGGGGACGGTCTACCTCTGAGCTATCGAGGCTCGTAAATTGTTACAATTGATCTAACACACAAATAAGTAAATATGTTTCATATAATAAACGGATTAGTTTCTAGTTTTTGATTCCACTAAACATGCGAAGCAGTCAATATTAACAGTATCAGTAGGAAAGAAAATTTAAGACATAGATTAACACACAAAAATGCGACAAATTTAAGGAAATTAGAGGGTTCAAAACAGGCTATATAGGAATTTCAATAGAATAGTTATTTGCAAAGTAGTGGCTTCAAAGAACCACGAATATGCACAGGATTAATATAACACTCGGCGCACATAATACATAAGCATACAGAAAATCAACGATTAATCAACGGTTGTGTAAAAGAAACCGATTAGGTATTAAAATTAAAAACAGCAGTAATTAAAACAGAACTGGTTTATGTATACAGTAATCTGTACCAACTAAATTCCGGCCTGTCACGTTGCATTATGGTGGCTTGGATTGCACCTTAGCTTGTAGTTTCACGTCTCATGTAGCCCCGGTGTCAGAAAGAGATTGTAAACATTGACAAATAAGCTAAAGGAGGAATGGAGGTAGAAGTTCTTGATAGGTGGTTGATCGATTCGGAGTTAAGCGTTCCATTCAGCACCAAGGCGATATGAGACGTGGACATACAGCTTAATGTGAGATATACCAAGAATCGAACGCATGCCTGCCGCGCCAAAGACACGTACGCTAACCATATAGTCAGAGGTAGTTCAGGAGGTTTTTGAGAAAAAAGAGGAAGCCAGTTTTGTACATGTACAGCTTCTAATTTACTATAGCGTTTCGGAAGAAAGAAAGAAAAAATCCAACGAAACAATATTTTGCGCTGGCGATTATTTGCCCGAAAATGATAGTGACCCTTCAATACAAAATGTCACTAGAAGAAGAATAAAAATTATTGTCTTTCCTTGAGTATTCGCAGCACAGAAGAAACTGAAATTCTGGTCGCTAAGGACTATATTGATTCTGATATCCGCATCCGCTTAGACCGTTGCAAATAGAATTAAGTTGTATTCTCGAAGTAAGCACTGTTAAATTTATAGCTTAAGATAACTTGATGTTTCATGTGCACAAATAATAATTCTCTTTTGGATCCTTTCGTGTCAAGTCAATACAGTCAGCCCAACTGCTGTGATATCTATTTATACGTTATCTGTCCAGACTCCTTCAGCTATATCCAATCCGTATAGACTTTCCAACTCATACGAGATGCGCGTTCTTTTGGCCTTACACGAGTGCTGTTAAAATTCGGGAAAGTGTAATCTAATATTTACAGATAATTTTATCGTGTTCGAATAATCGTTCAACAATTTATTCGAGTATTAACACTAATAAGCGTTAAATAGCCGAGCATTGAGTGGTGAATCATTAAAATTCATTGATCGCTTCTTTTAAATGATGTATTGCTATACTGTGCATTTGAACCTTAAGATATACTTCAATATTCTGGAAATGTAGTTCTTTTCAGAGCCAATTGCATGATTGTACTAAAGTAATTTCCTTCCTCTTGCAAAATGATCGTTCTACTGTGTCTCCTTGGATGCTAGGGGTTGATTTCCGGTGGGATTAATTGATTTTCCCATGGTGCAGCCACGGTAAAGAACCTGAAACAGACAAGCCAGTTAACTTCGTATTCAGAATAACATGTAGCATTTTGAGTATTGTGAGTTTTATGGAGCAACGAATAACCTTCCTGAGTATCTGGATTTTTTGCAATTCAATATTTATGCGTTGGGCGAGAAATTTCTGGTTGCCATTGGCGAACAAATATTTTAGTTTTTGCCATTTGGCTTTTACTTTGTTTATCTTCGAAAAAATGGCGACAAAACTCTGATCAGGCTTCTGGATCCCGACTTAAAATTTCGTTCCCTGCTCTACAGTATTTAAGATTTTTACATTGGTAATATTTTATTTTTATACTGTGGGTGGTCTTTGGTATTATGAGAAATGTAGTCACTTACGTAAATGTATTATGTATAAAAGTGCAGTTTGCATTATGTTTTTTTTCCAAATCTTGAAACATTTTAACATTTGTTATTAAATTATGGTTTTGTAATTAATTTGTAGTTAGTTAAAGAACACGAGAAACCTAATTTCTTTTAAAAAAATATTTTTCAGAACAAGCGTTAGCTTTAGTTCAGTGAAAATTTCAGAGTGGATTAATCAGTGGGTTTTGTACATGTACAACTCTTTTTAATGTAATTACAAAGGTTTATGCAGATAAATGTATCTGAATAGTACTAATTAACCCTAGGAACACCAGGGGGAAGCTCGGAGGCCCACAAGTTATTTTTACATTTTGTAACATTTCTAATTGCATAAAAAATTGGAAAAAATTGATGATGTCAAACTTGAGCCCAATCATCATAAAACGTACTTGCTTAGTTTTTAGTGTTTTGGTTTTTCTATTTATAAATAAAATGATGTGGGTCTCAGAACCCCCCCCCCCTCCCTTCTGGTAGTACTAAGGGGCTATTCATCGCATATGCTAAGTGTTATAGTCCAGTTCTTTGGTTATTTATTTTTTGTCCTTTGAAACAATTTTGGTATTACAACAAACAGGGGCACTCTGAGCTATTATTCTGGTGCAGTGTTGCCAACTGCACATTATAAAAATTTAGTATATACTTTTTTCTAATTATTTTTTGGCACCTAAATATTTTATTTTCTATTAGATTATTCCTTCAAGCCAGCTAACACCTAAATGTGTCACTTTATATTATAATCACACACACAAACATATATGTACCAGGATGTCTATTGGTCACGAAACTCATGAAATCAGAAAACGGTTATGAAAGTCAAGAAACTTAGCTTTTGGGTAACGTTTTTTATTATTATTATTATTATTATTATTATTATTGTTATTATTATTATCTGTACAAATAGAAGTATAGACTGGAAAAATTTGTTCTATAAAACGTCAAAATTCACCACCAAAAATGTCTATGGTCGGCTTTAGATGGTACTAAATCACAAGCAAAGCACGCTTCTATCGCATACATGAAAATTCGGCCCAACTCGCAACCAAATTCGCTCTTAAGAATATTCTTAAATTTTATGGTTTGAGAAAGAAAAGGTCACGAAATTTCATTTTGGAATTTTAGTAGACGCCCTGGGTACGTTTCTTGCAATGAATTCCTTGTATAATCATGATGTTGTAATGGCGTTAGTTTACAAAACTGACAGACAGTTCCCTTACGTTTTACATGTTCATTCCATAGTTGGAAAAACCTGACGTTGTGCTACTAAAAAAATTGTAACTTGTGTTGGTAACACTGCTTCTCTGGTGATATCCCCTATAATGTCCAATGAACGTCCCTCACACTGTCTTTTCTCGGAAACAAGATTTGAAAGAATTTCGCCATTCCAAGGATAACCGGATGAAATTTTAAAAGATTAATCCTGAATTCATTGCAATACTGAAGTATATTCCACTCTTCCCCATTCTACCCCACTTTACTGCACCACCACCAAAATGTTTTTAGAAGCCACCTCTGTACACATACTACAGTGTACTAAGTTGCTATTGATCTGTTTGATAGTTTTTCTACACAAACAAATAAAATAAATAGGTGATAGTAACTTACATAAATAAAAAATGGTAACTTATTAAACAATTACACACATATAGTTGGCAACACTGTACGTAGAAACTGGTAATAATAGAGAATAAAAATATATGATATCGTAGATATCCCAAGTTCATATCAGACAAGATAAATTATTTTCCATGAGAAATAATGGCCTTTGCTGTGGGCCTTAGAGGTTGGTGTTCCATGTAACCCAAAAGTACCTTGGTGTTCCTAGGGTTAAGCTAACTTACCGACTATCATGGAACAAATACGTTGATTACCTGTTACGAGTATTGTTTCTTTCAAGTTCATTGTTGTTTCTTAAGTGTAACAAAATATAATTTATAAGGTCACTTGTGAATAAAGAAGTAGGAGCGTGTAAAATATATAGCCGTCGCTGTCCGATGAGAATGAACGTCGGAGTTGCAGTGGGTCAGTGGTAGACTGTTCACCTCTGGTGCATAGTGTTCCTAGTTCGATCCCAGATTGCGCCAAATGGGCTTTGTGATGGACAAACACCGTGTGCCTGTGTTTTCTTCTGGTTCTCCCATTTCGTCCCACTTTCTTCATTCCATCATTTCATTCATTTCTCATCATCACCATCATCCTTAAGCCTTGGTGCATAATCGTGGCGCAGTAAATTAAATATTTCATTTTATTTTCAAAAGGAACGGGTGTACTTTTCAAATATAGCAAATAATAATTCATAATAAATCTGTTAAGAGGAAACATATGAGTGAGTGATTAATTCGTCGATGTTGCAAAATTTTCGCAATATATAGCCTAAGCCTTAATCACTGCAGTTTCATTCCGTTTCACATAACTTGAGTTGCATGCTTCGAATCTGTTGGGTGACTAGTAAAATAATCTATAGGTTGGAATTAGGAATCTCCCGTGAGAACATTATTGTTCCGTTGGGGCGTGGGGGTGCAAAGTAATATAAGTATATAATTGAACTTAGCGTGCAATTGCAAGTTTTTTTTTAGCAAAGGTGTAATTTAAGCTTTTTAATTCGAATTGAAAGAAGTTACAGAATTATTGATTTTTTTTTCCACTCTCGTACCATATCTGTGTGGAAGTTCAATAAAAAATTCAAAAAGTGAAAAATCTGCAACTGAGCCAGGAATTAATTGGAGATCTCCGGCTTGATGTAGTAGTACGCTAATCACTATACTATCTAGTCCGCTCCGTGCACAATCCTATAGCCATTTCATTTGTTTTTCTTCTTAATTTTTAGGTTGTGAGGTGTGTATCCCCAGGCAGTCATCAAGAAAAATCTGGAATTGAAGGGTAAGTTCCATATTTTTATATTTCTTCTTGTGTAAATTTACTTAAGATGCAAGCTGTAATTCAGTTTCCGTTCAGTATAAACTCATCAAGTTTAATCGCGATTCCAAGAAATACAATATAATACGTATTGAGAGTATATTAGGATTTTACAAAAATTATTAAGTAGGTCAGTGGTCGCCAAACTTATAAAGCTTCTGAGCTACCGTCCGTTTTTAAATCCTACTGTGAGCTACCAATCAAAAGAACTACCGACTTTTTTTTTTTTAAAGAAATTCGTACATTTGTTTGTTGGCTATCAAGTAGAGGAATCAAGGTTAGCCAACCGGAGTGTTAACGGATCTACCGAAAATGTCACCGTGAGCTACTAGTAGCTCGCGATTGACAGTTTGGCGATCACTGGAGTAGATTATTTCATTTATACGTTGTTTTTGTTGTCTATTGTCAGCTTGTAATTAGATTATATTAAAATTATTTAATGAAACAATAGCATGCTTATTAATAGTAAAATCTAGAACTTATTACTAATGTTCAAAACAAACTGCTCAAAGAACTTTTTTTTTTGGAAAATTATCGTCCTAGTAGAAATAATGGTTGTGAATGGATAAGAAATTCTTTTTCGAAGTTCTGTGTAACAAGAGTAATCCTTCTGCTACCAGAAGTAAATAAGTATCGGCAGATTATTCATCTGTGCACTGACATCGTTCCAACCACACTAGTCTTGAACATCGTATATATGTATCCTATATACTGTACATTAATGCATTGGAAAACAACTTATTACAGCTAAAAGCGGTAAATGAGGTTTAACTTTCCTTGAAACGTGAGAACCTAGAGTTATTGTGAAAGTACAGTGGACTCTTTTTAATTCGAAGTCCAAGGGTACACGAAAGAACTTCGAATTATCCAACAACATTCATTTTCACATATATAACAACAAAGAAACCAAAGTACTGTACATCAAAAACATATTCATATGGTGTAGACTTTACCTTTAAAGCAGCTTATTATTTGCGTGATCGAACACCGCAAACTAACAAATGACATTGACTCCACATAATTCAAACTACGTGTACAATGGAAAATATATTTACGTACAACACTACAACATATGTTGAATAGCCCAAACAATTGAAAACCAGTAACAATTTGAATATTTTGTTCTCACTTTTAAGAAGTCGTAAATCTCATTTGCTTAAATTTGATTGTTTTTGTACGGTCAATAAATCTTGAATTTTATGTATTGCGTGGACTACTATATTAATAACATTTGGCTGACTTTATCAATAATTCATCTTAAATTTGCAACCAATTCTGAAACAAGATGAGATTGGCACACGTTCTCTATCTTTACTTCTTCCCCAACTCACCTTCATCTTTATCATTACATTGATTTTTTATTTATCTTTTGTATTACTCTTACCTATGGCTGCATCTGGATAACTGAAAACACATTAAAACTGTGTTTCTCTGTTTACATCTGTCCAACATTAAAAATTTTCAACTGTATTTACTTCGAATTATAGGTTCAAAAGTTCGATTTATCCACGATTTTTTACTATTGTTTTCAATACAGTTTTGAAGGGGAATGGACTTCTGTTCGAATTATCCAATATTTCGAATTATCCAAGTTCGAATTAACGAGACTCCACTGTATTAAGATGAACTACATACGGTTGCAAGAAAATAGGGTGGCTAGTTTGTATTTATTTATTTTAACAGTGCTGAACTCACCTGTTTAATATTAGCAACCATTTTCTTCATGAATTTGTGTAATAAGCTACCACGCGATTTCCGACCATTGTTTTATCACTGCTACTTTCGAGCGTTGAGATAATACATACCCTACACGTCTTTTCGTCAATAACTTCGGAATGAGTCGAATCGACCAATTTTAATTAAGTTTTTTCATAGAATCTGATTCTTTGTATAACATTGAGGTCAGATTATCGCAAATTATTACCAAATGAATATCGATGGATCTGTACTTTTTTGTGGGTGACCTAAAATATTCTGGAAATAACCCGAAATTTTGAAGATCTATACGTCTTAACTTGTGCGTGAAATGGTTTATTACAAATAGGACAGTATGAACTGTGATACGTAGATTAATTATAAGTTAACCGGTTGGTAACACTGCTGTTGACAGTCGACTGTTTGCACTTGTTCACTTCCCGGGATATACTAGTTTACCGGTATCACATACGTATCGAGATAACAAGGGAAATTCACTAAATTTTCCCCACTGGAATTTCAAAAATTCACATAAAATTCGTCTTTGCACCAAGCAATAAATTAAAATAATAAAATAAATTCTGATGATATGAAACGTCATATTCAAGGTTCAGCTTAGTAGTATTTTCCTTCCGGTGGAAAACATATGTGGAAACTTCAACTAGTATTTTTACTTTATTCAAGTTTTATTCAGTAAATTTTATTCAAATTTTATTTTTCTAAAATTAATTTTTAATGCAGTGAATGCATAATATGGTTGAAATGAATGTGTTTGTGTCATTTGCTACCAGGGTTTGCCCAAGTGGGCCCAGCCCGAAAAAAAAAACACCGGTTTTTTTCGGGTTGGACCCACCTTAAAATCCACCTGGGTTTTTGAGCTTTTCGTTAGTATGTTATTGGTGCAATTAAGGTGATCACATTGGAAGTGATTTTTATCAGATTTTGGACTTTCCTTGGGCGAATTAGGTGCTTCCACGTTAAGGTATACAACATTCAAGGTAAGACCTTTATCAAGTTTTGAATACACTGAATGCATAAAAAAAAGGAAAAAGCCATATCTTAGATTGAGATAATTATAGAACAAATTAATGTATGGATTGTGCTTATAGGGTATTTGAAGCAAAATATGCAATTTTATATTTTAGAAAAATACTTTCCGTAAATAGTGTGCTCGCCCACTCGGCGACGCCGAAGGACATTATCCCTCATACGCCTGATGGGTTTAGGGCCATAGGTGCTGGTACTACTAGTAAATATGTAGTGTATTAATAAAACTATTAGTATTATTATTACCTTTGATGGTAACACAAGTATTCTTCAGTAGAGTTTGGTTTTCCAGCAGCAGATTAGTTTAGTTATTTGTTGCTACTTTTCAAATAAGCATTCTGTAGAATCAACAGCAGCAATAGTGTAAAAATTCTTGTCAAATTTAAGAATCTTAATTCTCGGAGTTTCGAAGAGTACGTAACGCGTACTATTTCAGGTGCTGAATTCAAACTTCCGTACTACTGGAAGTTTCGATGTACAGTAAAGAAAACTTACATTTTCGGAAAATAATAATAATAAACCTTCGTCACGAAAAAAGTGCTCGGGAACTTCCCGCAATTAAATGCACTAAGCATCGGAACTGAATACTTCAACAATAAAACTTTGAAAAAAATGAAATGAAATCTTTCAGATCTATGTCCCATGGTTATGCCTGTTAGGCTAAAGGAGACGGTGATTATGAGAAGTGAATGAAATGGTGGAATGAAGAAAGTGGGAGGAAACGGAAAAACCCCGAGAAAACCTACGAGCACGGTGTTTGCCCAGCAAAAAGTCCACACGGCGCGAGCGGGGATCGAGCCAGGGACCCCAAGCACCGGATGTGAACGCTCTACCACTGAGCCACCGCGCCCCTAATAAAACTATTTATTTTACGCTGTAAGATATTTTATTTAAGACATATTGAAACATTTATTTTATGAAATATGAATTATACAGGGTGTTTCAAAACACCGACAACGTTTGGGAGATGATTCCTGACACCAAGATAAGACAAAAAGTATAGATCAACCTAAGGTGAAATTTTCAGAGTAGAAGCACAAGACACTCTAAATTAGCTATACACCCTGTTTCAAAAAGAATATTCGTATTACGAAGAACTATTTTGTCTAAACTATCGATCGCTGCGCCTCGGCTCGGCTATTGGAGAAACGAATACATAGTCTAGTTTATATTAATAGTCGCTAGATGTCAGTTGTCTTCTGTTTTGCTTGGTAACCGTCATATGTTTAAAATGGCTAGTCCGCAGCAGAAATCATTTTGTGTTCTCGAGTTTGCGAAGTGCAATTCCGTGGAAACAGTGCAAAGACGTTTCAGGTTAAGGTACCAAATTGATCCTTCGAATGGGTGGAACATTCGCAGATGTTATCGACAGTTTGTAGATACAGGATGTGTTTGTAAAGGAAAGAGTCCTGGTCGCCCTCGTGTTCCTGAAGAAAATGTTGCACGAATTCAAACTGCTTTCCAACGTAATCCTTTAAAATCAACACGTCATGCCAGTCAGGAGTTAAAAGTGCCGACAACAACAGTTTGGCGTGTTTTGAGACGTCGGTTGGTTATGAAGCAGTACAAGTTACAGCTGTTACAAGCTCTGTGTCCTGATGACAAACGCGAACATGTGGCATTTTGTAACGAGATTTTGGATGCTATTGACAATGATAACACTTTTGCAGAACGCATCGTGTCAGTAATGAAGCGACTTTCCGTGTTACTGGTCAGGTAAACAAACAAAATGTTCGAATTTGGGACCTACAGAACCCACTTGCAGTCATTGAACATGTACGAGATTCTCCCAAAGTCAATGTGTTTTGTACGATATCCCGATCATCTGTTTACGGCCCATTCTTCTTTAATGGAAACACGGTTAACAGTCAGCAGTATCTCGTCATGTTACAAAACTGGTTGTTTCCGAGGCTGCACGAAGA
Source organism: Thermobia domestica (assembly GCF_964235325.1). Taxonomy (NCBI): domain Eukaryota; kingdom Metazoa; phylum Arthropoda; class Insecta; order Zygentoma; family Lepismatidae; genus Thermobia; species Thermobia domestica. The sequence goes on from NC_137456.1 coordinate 79,375,479, forward strand.
CAACTTCATTTTTCAACAAGACGGGGCACCTCCTCACTGGAGTCGCCAAGTGCGTAAATATCTGAATGAAACTCTACCGAACCGTTGGATTGGTCGTCAAGGAACTGGCGACTTAGCATGTCTCAGCTGGCCTCCACGGTTACCGGATTTGCCACCCTGTGACTTCTTCCTGTGGGGTTTCGTTAAAGGCAACGTTTATGTACCACCACTCCCACAGAACCTGGAAGAGTTGAAGAACCGGATCCGTACTGCCATAACAGTGATGCAGGACATTCTTGCCCGAGTATGAGAGGAATTTGAGTATCTATGTGATATTGTTCGTGTCGCTGATGGAGGACGTGTTGAACATCTGTAATTCGAACTTTGAACTGTAATTTGAACTTGAGGGTTCATAAATATGTGTGTAAAATTTCATATTCGTATGTCATAAAGTTTAATAAATATATGCATTCGAAATAGGTATATTTTTTGAAACAGGGTGTATATATTTTGGCGGCGATCCAACGTAAAATTTCAAAATGACGGGTCATTTTTCAAAACAGCAGTGGATAGAAAATTGTTGCAAGTTGTGACGATAATAATCTTGACATATAAATCACATTTTAACACTTTTACCCAAAAGGCATTTGAAATATTTCGAAAAACCCAATTAAACCCGAAAAGACCCATGGGCCCAGGTGAGTTGGGCTTTTTCAAACCCTGTTTGCTTCACAAGCAAAATGAATCAGAGATCTCTTCCTCGCTGGTCGAGTGTGCATGCACCTTTGGTGCAGGTGATCCCGGGTTCGATTACTAGTGGGAGTGCACGAAAGTTAATTTTTCATTAATCATCCGTCTCTAGCTTGAATGGAATAACCGTGGAACGAAAAAAAAGCTCGTTTTTCTCCTATTTGGAAAAGGTTAATATATAAACTTTTTGGTTTGAAGTTGCTTATAGATGCAGTTCGATTCCACTGAAGTTACGTAAACGCTCACACAATCGCTCCTAAATAACTTTCTAGAACCTCAAGACTGAGCCATGTCATTTTTACACGTGCCGAAGCAGTGACATTATCAAAGTAAAAGGAGATCACACATCAATAACACCAAGTTTCTACAATAATTTGTTAACATCATCAGTTATTTGTTTATTGATTTCAATGATGTAAGAACTGTAGCGCCAGCTTATAGTCATTAATCATAGAATACGTTTTCGTGTAATTTATTATATTTGTAAGCAATTGAGTTAAGAGGTCCGTGGTGGTTCAGTGGTAGAGCTCTCACCCTTGGTGCGCGAGGTCCCTGGTTTGATTCTAGCTCCCGCCGGGTGGGCTTTTTGTAAGACAAACACTGTGTGCGTGGTTTTTCTCGGAGCTCTCACACTTTTCATTCCACTACTACGTTCATTACCATCTCTCTTAAACACGGAAGGAATTGAGAGATGGTAAACATTTTTAAAAAATCAGCACAAGAATGAAGTATTTAATGATATCTTTTTCATCCAATAGTTTTTTTTTTTTTTCAATTTTCTTCAATTTTTATTAGTTTGTATATTGATAGCTTTATCAATCAAGTGTAAATCAACTCTTACATAACTATTCTGAACTATTACAAGATTCTGTTTTACATTGTTTGATTTTTAAAGCTAAACACCCCTTTTAAATGTCCGATTCAATTTCTTTGATAAAATCAGAAAATATATATAATAGAAATATCTCGAATTTGGCTTTCAGAGGGGGGGGGTCAGAGGTAAAAAAAAAAAAAGTGTTTGATTCTTTTTATCGAAGAGTTTATATATGAGTATCACATTTCCAACTGAAACAAATATTTATGTTTGGCTTTTTATGAACATAAAATTGGAACTTTGAATAGTATAGAAATGGTCCCCGTTTTCCCTTTTATAAGTGTAATGTTTGAAAACGCTGGAATACGTTCTCATCATAACGAAGAGCTTATGTACTGAATTTTACACTACCAACTTGAGCAGGTTTTCATATTCAGCATCCTACGATTATTCATCGGGACAGCCTTAAAGGGCTCTTTCCCCAACCACTGCTTCTTTTCACCCCCACAACCCTCGGTTAGTCCTCGCGAGCATGTAAGCTGTCACTGCTGTCAGTGTTGCCGTACCTTTGATCCACTTGTGTAAAGTCCGGCAAAATAAGGAGAAAGCTTTCCTTCCTATTTTCAGTTAACAACAACAAAAATTAATATATATACAGATGGTGATCAGAAAAATGGAAACACCTATAGTTGGCAACACGTCAGATGTATGGGTTGGCAGTGGTGTCGTGGCGCCCGCAGCGCCGGACCACTGGTGGTAGTGTGTTAGGTCGGTCTCCATACTACGTCAGGCGCAGTGGAACAGCAGTGTCCAGTGGCTGCAGCAGACGGAGGTAGTGTAAAATGGAAGACATCTCAGATTTTCAAAGAGGGCAAATTGTTGGTGCGCGGTTATGTGGAGTGAGTGTGACGGCAGTGGCTACTGTGTTAGGTGTGTCGCGTGGGACAGTGTCGAAGGTGATAACGGCCTACACAACACATGGGAAAACCACATCGGGCAAGCGGAACAGTGGGCGGAAGAAAATCATGAGTGACAGATCACGCCGGGTATTAAAGCGCATTGTCACGCAGAACCGTCGTGCCACTGCGGAGCAAGTGACGGAGGAACTCAATCAGCACCTCCCCCACCCTGTTTCGACAATCACAGTCCGCCGCGAATTACATGACATGAACTTACGGGGTCGTGTTGCACGGGCCAAACGGCTCATCAGGGACCATAACGCTTTCGCACGCTGCAAATGGTGCCGCGACCATGCAACTTGGACCGTTGAGGACTGGAAACGTGTGATATGGTCGGATGAGTCATCCTTCACCCTATTCCCAACCACGGGTCGTGTTTATATGTGGAGAACGCCCAAAGAAGCTTATGATCTGCAGTGTCTCCGCCCAACTGTGAAACATGGCGGCGGCTCAGTGATGCTGTGGGCCGCCATATCATGGTTTTCATTGGGTCCTGTGGTCACACTTAGCGGACGAATCACTGCCAACGATTACCTGTATGTCGCAATTTTAGGAGACCACTTGCATCCTATGGTCCGGATGTTCTCGAAAAATGACGCCATCTTCCAGGATGATAATGCACCCATTTACACAGCTGGCGTTGTTGCAGCGTGGTTTGAGGAACATCGGGATAAAGTTCAACACCTTCCCTGACCCTCCCAATCCCCACATCTCAACATAATTGAACATCTGTGGTCCGTCTTGGAAACACAACTCCGGCGACGATTTCCACCTCCATCCTCTCTCAAAGAACTGGCCGATGCCCTGCACGAGGAATGGTGTAAAATTCCACTTGCTACCATTCACGACCTCTATGCCTCCATCTCACGTCGCATCGAGGCTGTTCTGAAGGCAAAAGGTGGCCCGACACCATATTAATCTGGTAAGTTGCAATTTCGTTCAGGTGTTTCCATTTTTCTGATCACCATCTGTATATATATTTCAACTTGGAAAAAGGAAAGAAGGAAAGAAATTGAGGCAGCATTGGTTTTTAGCCCCAGAAGGGATCATAAAATCTCTACCACGTGTCGCGAAGACTAGTAGCGGAAGGTTTAGGGGGGTGAACAGGGTTTACAGAATTCTTGGAAAAAGAGCTCTCTGAGTATGACCCAAAGTTTATAAAATCGATTATTATTATTATTATTATTATTATTATTATTATTATTATTATTATTTAAAGACCAAATTGATATGTGATAGCTAGCACCCATGCCAAGATGCATGCTTTGTGTAGTTCTTGGCCATGTGTTTATTACTATACAAAATAGTTTGAAAATAAATGGACGCTAATTTAGAGCCTTCAGAGGTCATTAAGTAAGGACATTTTTCGGGAAACAAAACTTTTTGTTGAATTTTCAATGTTCAGTGTATTAAAGTCAATGTTCAATGTATTAAAGATGTTAATATTAAGTATAATTGATTTCACAGTGGTTGTATTAATTAGGAAAGTGGTGTTTATTTCAGGACATCCTTTAGGTTGGATGAAAACGGAGATGTGAGTTGGAAGATACCAGACGGTGTGGAACCTATACCACTGTTCAGTTGTGAAACATATGAAATATATTCTACTTCGTTGGGAGGGGTTGTTGTAAGGTTTGGAGCATATGCTGGTCATGTAATAGAATTTCGAGTAAGTGTTCACTTTTCTTTATAGAAAATAATAATAGTAAGAATAGTAATAATAATAATAACAGAAAATATTTTGTTGTAATATTTACTTATTTGTTTAATTAGAATTTGAGGTACTGACTAACACACGAACACCATGTCAGTGAAACTATGGAGAAAAGTTCAGTGTGTGTATCTTTCGTGAGGTACATTTTATAAAGGCAATGCAAGTCGCAGTGCACCTAAGACATCTTCATGTTGCGAACAACGCTTGCAAAGAACTAACATAGAATAAAATTGCCTGAACTTCTGAAGGATTGAGGGCGGTTCCTCGGAATAAAACATAATCGAAGGTAACAGAACTACTAGGATACAAATAAATTCTTCTAGTATTCCGAAGATTCTTTCATATTTTGACGTTTGTGCTCTTCGAAGATAACAAAACATTCGTCATGCATTTCCCCTATATAAGATCCCTTGTGGAGGTTTGCATCTTTCTATCAAAATAATCATAATCAGAAAGCATACTCCGTTAGGAATGTGTAGCTATCGATGCAATTGTAGTATTTTTGAAAGGAAAAGCCTGCTTCAAACAGTATATACCGAAGAAACATATAAAGCCGGAATGAAAATTTTCCAAAATCTATGACTCTTCTGGTTATACGTACAAGAAATAAGTGTACCTGGAAAAGTTTGAGGAATTGAAAGATCGTTATGATCAGTAAAGCTATTTACAGCTTATTGGGGACTCTCATTTACCCTCACTGTTCAAAAGCTCAAAGTATATTTTTACTCTAAACCGGAATGTCTTTGATTAACAAGATGATTGTTGTAAGAGTCTGGCTTGTAGGCAGTAACCAGCGTCATTCTGCTGCGGAAAATTTAGAAGCATCCATGCAGTATGGTTCTGTTTTTTTCCTAAAATAAAATTTGTAAGCTAATGAAGACAATCGTGTACACAAAGAAGTAACAAAATTGTTTTAGATCTACAAATATAGCAATGTACACCAATTCTAGTTGTTCTTTTATCAGCGATCGATGAATAATAAGCTACAATAATATATATAACTTGTTTCTCTTTATTTGTTAAAAAAAAAAAAAAGAAAGAAAGAAAAAAGAAAGAAAGAAAGAAAACTCTTTCGAAACATTTTTCTGCTGAAGTGTGATGAATGAATCATTGTGCTGAAGGTTCAAATAAATCAATTATTGTCTATTAATATTGTATGTATTTTCTGACCATGTATTCATTTGTCTGTTTTACAGATTAGCCAGCCAGATCCTCAAACTTTGGTTCTTACCTGTGAGGGATGGTGTCAGTTGCACTGTAACCGAATACAAGAGGTAGAACCAGAGCCTCCAGTGGATTTCTCGTTTTCGTTGCTGCCTGCCCTCGAAGATGGTTATTTCTCTGATTTAACCATCAGATCGGAAAACAATAAGAAGGTAACTATTGTAGAAACATCCATTTGTATACAAGAAGTCAAAATGCAAATAGCAATTGAGATTCTGTTTTTTTATAAAGTACTTTTACTGATATTTTCTGCTCTTAAGAAAAAATCTGGATGTATAATTTTGTGTTTTTTTTTTCTCCTTAATCGTATGATTTTTCTTATCACATTACATTATCTTACCTTTTTCTGAAGAAATTTGAAGTTTTCAAATAAGAGCACGAAGGCTAGATTGATTGGATAGTTTAGCTAACGTTCCTTTCATTACAGATCCTTTATTGGATGTGGACCTACAGCTTAGCATGGGATCAGATCCTCATGAACTATTACCGGGAACCGAAACTTGATCTCCCGCGCCTAAGGGCGTGTACGTTAACCATATTGCCACGAGAGAGTTTTAAAAGAAAGCTTGATTCAAGGAGTAATTCTTAGAGGTACGAGGATGATTCAGAAAGTAATACCTCCAAGGTGATACCTTTATTTGTGTTTGACAGCGCCAATACAGGTATCAGTGGAAAGTTTGCATTGTCAGGTACAAATGGTGGCATCATTTTTCAACATAGTCCCCTTACGGGCAACACACTTGCGTCAACGCAAAACAAGGTTTTTCATGCCGTCGGCGAAGGATTGTGGTAGCTGCTGGCGACACCATTGCTGAACTGCTGCTTCCACCTCCGCGTCACAACTGTAGCGTTTGCCCCTAAGGTGATCCTTAGGTTTCGGGAAGAACCAAAAGTCGCAGGGCGCAAGATCCGGACTATAGGCAGGACGAGGCAGAATGTCAACAACACTTTGCCAGCAGATGGGACAACTTTGAATTTTTTGGCGGAAGAGAGGACTTGTGGTGGTACTCCATCGACTGACGCTTCGTTTCCGGGTCGTAATGGTGTATCCACGACTCGTCTCTAGCGATGAATGTTCCTGGGCGCACAACCTTCCGCAGTCAGAAATTCAGTGACAGCCCACTGTTTCAACCGAACGTCACCACTGGATACCATGGATCGCTCCATTACTTCGGAACTAGAAGAGACAAGAAGGTGAAACAAGTGACATTCTGTAGCTTAAACATCAGTGCACTAATGGTAAACAGTTCAGAATGGTTGCAGTACTATTGCCCAAGTAGTGGGCTTGAAGGCATTGCTTTCTAATCACCCACGTACATTAGTATTATAGTAATTGTTGTGGACTCCATGTGTCTTTAACCCTTCCCGCTGATTTAGTTGCTAGCTCGCGCTTCTTTGATACGTGTGGCCCCTTGTTTGATTTCTCGTTGGAAAGCCGTGAAATTCGAACGGATTACAGTGGTTCGGATTCCACCTGAAACTGTAGGTCCGCGTCTCTCAGTCTTTGTGCTTAAAAGGGACGCTAAACTAAAAAACCAGTCAAATCCGTGCATTTATATCAATATCAATCATGTAATCTTATGTCATACTGTGTTGTTTGTGTACATTTTTTTCTTGTTCCTTTTCAGTTTGATGTTCACACATGCATTCTGATGTTGAGTGCGCCTGAGCTGGATTGGACACAGCAGCCATTACCTCTCTCAGGTTTACCGGAAGACGTTCTCGGGACGATTCTTCATTTCTTGTACGCAGAGTGTCTTCCTGCCAATCTGTCTGAACAGACAGCAAGACAGTGTATTAAAGCTGCCACCCCTCTTCCAGGCTTCGGCAAATTCATACATATGTGTGAACTCTATTTGAAGAACATGGCTTTAAAACAGCGTAAGTAGAAGCTGGAGACCTTAATATTTACTGTTAAATAATTTTTGACGTAGACTTATTACTAATATGGTTGTCAGGACTTACTTATGACATCAGGATACGTATGACATCAGTGTCTTCGTTCATTGTTTGACTTCATCTGCCGAATGTTGTCCATGCACCCTTCGGGATTCTTTTGTTCAGGCAGCAAGACAGTGTATTAAAGCTGCCACCCCTCTTCCAGGCTTCGGCAAATTCATACATATGTGTGAACTCTATTTGAAGAACATGGCTTTAAAACAGCGTAAGTAGAAGCTGGAGACCTTAATATTTACTGTTAAATAATTTTTGACGTAGACTTATTACTAATATGGTTGTCAGGACTTACTTATGACATCAGGATACGTATGACATCAGTGTCTTCGTTCATTGTTTGACTTCATCTGCCGAATGTTGTCCATGCACCCTTCGGGATTCTTTTGTTCATAACATATGTTTTCTAATAAGGTGTATATTTAGTGTAGTAAATAGACGAAAGAGTATTTTTTTTTTCGTCATATTCTTTATAGGTGGGAATTCAATGAAATTCAAACAACGAAAAAATGTATGAGTAGGCCTGGAATCGAACCTAGATCTACGTCTTACCGCGCCCGTGCACTAACCACTACGCTTCCTGACCAGCCGTATACTGTCACTATTGAGTTTGGGCTCCAGTATAATTCAAAGCGTATGTAATTCATTGTTAATTTCAATTTTTTAATACTACATTTATATTTTGAAACTATCGATAACGAAATTTTACTTGCCGCTTCAATGTATAATGGCGCGTATTTTGTAACTTATTCTTTTAAACTTATCAATATGTTATTCCTATGACGATGAAATTACCCTGATTTTCTATTTTATTAGTTAATTTACTTCTTTATTTTTCAGAGATTATAGGCCTTGTCTCTGATATGCATACATGTGCGAGTCACATAATAGACTACTTTAGCAGTAAGGCATCCCCTGGGGATCACGCATCGAGCAGTGTTGGAGAGAGCTTGAATTCTAATCCTGCCAGGTTGTGTTTTGTTGTGAAACAGTCTGTAAGGGAAGCTGCTGTTGGTAAGTGCTTATCCTTGTTTGTGTATTTAACGTCTTGACACAATTTACAGCATTACTAGTAACTCAGAATCCCACTTTGCACCTCTAACTTCCATTGTGTTTAAGTCATTACCGTCACAATATGTCGAGATCGCAGAGCTGATATTAGCCGGAATCTGTTTTGATTTGATTACATATATACAGGGTGGAAGGGAATTAACTTCCTATGGTAGTTGTATAAAACTTTTTTTAATACTTAACCAATTTTTATGAAACAAAAAGCATTTTGTTTCTTACAATGATAGCATTATGCATTGCCAAAACCCCTCATAAGCACCATTCTCCACCAGTTTTCGTAAACACTTAGGGATGGCAGACTTCTGCAGATACTCCAGCGGTTCGTTGCAAGAATTTTGCGAATTAGCTCCACCAATTCATCAAGAGTTTTTGGTTTTGTGCTATGAACTTCCTGTTTCACCGATTCTCAGTGGAAGAAGTCGCAGGGCGTTAGATCCGGATTTCTTGTGACCATTTAAGAGTACCACAACGTCCCAACCAGCGTCTTGGGAACTGTGTGTCGAGTCCCGCACGGACAGGACATGCAAAATGAGGTGGTGCCCCATCTTGCTTAAAGATTAAGTCGTCGTAATTGTTCCACGTGGATACATTACTGTGAACATGATCTTCAAGCAAAGCAAGGTACCATTCTGCATTTATTGTGTCACTAATGACGTATGGATCCACAACTTTCATGGATGTCACACACTGATCTTTGGGCGATGTTTATTATTATTATTATTATTATTATTATTATTATTATTATTATTATTATTATTATTATTATTATTATTATTCAACAACCATCCTAGGAACCTCTCCTGTCTAATAATAACAATTGTGCCGGTTAATAACCCTAACATGAAACATGGCTTCATCTGACCCCAGCATATTAGCGATAAGTTCGGACAGTCTTGGTACCAAGTCATCATCTCCCGTACTCCGTACTTCAATCGATGGTTAGTCTTAGACTTCGAGAGAACATTTCTTAAACTGTGATTTCTAAAGACTCCGAGTGAACGTTTCTTGAACTACTTGCACATTTTCCTCCGTCCTGGATGTTGAGGGGCAATCGCGTCTCCTAATATCTGCTACAGAATTTGTGTCCATTATCTTCGAATGGCAGTTCCTTAAGGTCTTTGTATCTACTGAGGCAAGAGGTCCTTTCCACTTCGCCATCATTTCTGTACTTGTATTAAGAACTGCCATACTTCGTAGTGGGATGCCAGTTGAAGTATGGTAGTTCGAAGGTTAGAGCCTTCGCCCACGCAAGGTTGGAGGTCACGTCATGGTCCGCGACCGATACCTGCAGTGACACAAATGAGATACCATGTAATAAATTCTGTAGTTGTAAAGAACAAAATACTTTGTTTCATGAAAATTATTTGAGTATTTAAAGTTTTAAACAATTTAAAATAAAGAGTTAATTCCGTACCTACCGTAATATTTCGAGAAATAATAAAATCTTTGTTTCCATGGAGTTTTTCTTCTCCCACATTCTTATTTCACGAGTCCTTTCATAATCATTGGAAGTATGTTTCTATAATTGTATTTGTGTTTGATAATTACTACAAAGCTTTATTGATTTGATACAATAAGATAAGCCGAATTTCTGTTTTTAAAAAACTAAGTGTGATCGTACAACATTGAATCTCATCAAACCTAATTAGCGTGCTGTAATGACTAATTTAGATACTTTTCTATTTTGGACTTGTATATCAAAATTTTATCGTGTTTCCGTGTTAATTTGGATTATTTGCTAAGATAAAATTGCAAAAAAATCGGCTAAGGATATATGTGTTGAAGTACATTTGGCCTGGAGTTACGGAAGAAGTTACCAATTAAGATGACACTCTCGAGGATTTCTAAGGGAACCAATATGAGCATTATGTTTGAGTAGACTAAACTGCTAAATGTAGCTGTGATCAGTGGCGGCGATTAGACGTTAAAAGTGTTTGTATGTGGGGTGGGGAGAATTGGAAATCTTAAAATTTTGTCTGAAAAATTGTGATCAGATTATTTAACAACAAATTTGTAAAACAAATAAATAGAAAGGATTATATTAATCATAGTAATGAATAATGAGGCTTGTTTTGTAGAAGTTATATTGAAACTGGGGATTAATGAACAACTTACACTTTTAATTCCACACATGCCATTAAATGTATGTTATTACTTTTAGAAGGTGAAAGTTAGTGAATACTACAAGCATATGCTACGATATTTAAAGAAATACGAAGTTGCAATAATAATTGCTTTAAATTGCAATTCCTGTAGCTTTCTTAACTCCACGGGAAGACAAATAATCAGTATGTACTCACGTAACGGCAAATATTATATGACACCTTTTCTTTTTTATGAATCAGTAATACATAGAAAAATTTTAAATTTCCAAATGAAACTATGTACATTAAGAGGTCACTTCAAAAAAGTAGGGGGCATCTGTCCCCTCTTGCCCCCACTAATCGCCGCCCCTGGCTGCGATTGTAATTTTATGCTGAAACTTCACCTACTTCGATACACCGAACTTTTTCCATTGAGTTAAATAAGACACTAGAAAACATTTAACAAAGTGTATAAATATCGTAGTAAAATAAAATTCTCAGTTGTTGTTTAGTTGGATACGGTTGCCACTAGATGGCGGAAGAGGATGAAGTCTTAAAAGTTTGAGATGGTTTTGGACAGTTTTATTTGCAGGGAGTAACATTAATGTTAAAAATGGCATACCTCATTTGCTGGTCTGAAGAATGTAAAACGACCTAGAGTAGAATATGATCCGACGTTTTTCAGATTTTAACGTAAAGATAAAAATACCCACCGTAAAATATTACACATAGCTTAAAAATATTTTACAATGAATGACTATCCAATAGAAAGAAAGCTCTTTTTAATTTAAATCCCAGTCATGGTTGCACTTTCTGGTGATTATCAATCGATTTGAATACACCGTGAAGCGTAGTAAAAATATGTTAATAGCAAATTTTAAGTGTCAACCAAATGGAACCATAACATGGCGCACTACCATTTCTATTCTCTGTGCACATCGGACCTTGACAAGTCACATCACACAGACGGTACAGTCCTGCGTGGTATGAAATAAACTTAAGGCACGAAGGACTAGTCTGCGATTATTATACGAGTATGGGTTTTGCGAAACTAAAAATATCGTACTATATTCGAGCTAGTACGGTAGCATAATAGAACAGAATATTATGCTGAATGACTTTAGTGAAGAGAGAACTACTATTTAATCAAGTTCGTACTCAACATCTCCGATTACTTGTTAACACTATTATGGAAATAGCTGTTGCTAGCGAATTGTAGTGTTGCCGTTTGCTACGAGATCGTTGCCTTGTTACTGCTTGCGACTGCCTTCGGGTTACTTGTGCTTTGTGCATGTTTTCTATAGCGATGAAGCTCAGTAAAGACTTGAGTAATTGTGGACAACTAGCCGTTCAGTAAAGCGTGTTCTATTTGAATGCTCAATAAACTTGGTAATGAGAAACAGTTAGGTTCGTTCACCGGTTATTTTTTGCTTTCCTTTACAGAAGAAGCCCAATGCTATCTGTGGTTTTTGGATATAAAACAAGCATACTACTACTTTAAAGTGGCAACAAACCTGGAAATCCTAGAAATGTCAGGGAATTTGAGAAGACCGAGAAATGTCAGGGAATTTCGAGTTGCTAAAAATGAGATTTTAAGAACATTTGAAATGAAAATTTTAAGACTATTTATGATGTGGTTGAGTCCACACACACACACACACACACATATATATATATATAATTGAAACTTGAAACTTACCTGTTTTCCACTAACGACGCGTAACAAACTTATGTTCTGTAGTCGTGCGCATTATCTTTCGTTTTCACTTGTACGGTGGAGTATCATATTGGTGAATCACCCACAAAATGCCATTGGATTAACGATCTAGTGAGAAATTCATTATGGACGCACGTATAATTCCAGCCTTTGTTGTTGTTCCCACTAGTTTCGATTTTATCAGTTTCTGTTCTAAATTAATGAGGGTAGCTTATGACCCAAATGAAAGGATTTTGGAGTACGATTACTCGTATTTTAACTTCTGTGTTTTTATTGTAATGTATTTTAATTCGCAAAGAGGTTTATTTCTGAAGTGCTTATCAGTTTACGAAAGTAGTTGAGAAAGTTACACATCAGCATATGCATTGGGTCAGTACTCAATGAGTAGTCGGACTACTATGGAATATGTCTATAGATACCAAAGTGTATTTTCTGTGTGCTTATAATGCAACATTTATTAATTGTTATACATAGATAAATTCACATTTAATCATTTTTCATCAATAGTTGTACATTTCTGTTTGTTTATTAATGATCCTGCGTCTCGTAAAGTCTTTTTTTTTTCTTCCTAATTTTAAAATTATTCTGAAATGTGAAGTGATACAGAAATTTGCTAACAGTATTTGTGGTATACAAGTTCAAATAGAGTTTGTCTCTCTCTTCCTCTTTAATCATTCTTTGAGCCAAAAATACGTTAATAGCAAATCTTAGGTATCAACCAAATGGAACCATAACATGGCGCACTACCATTTCATATTCTCTGTGTACGTCAGACCTTGACAAGTCAGGTTGCATTGCACGGTCGACTATATTCGGAAATGTTCTAAATTTTATAAAACAATATTTTGTAGACAAAACATACAAAAAATATTTTGTAATGTAAATACAGCTTTCGAGAAGGAACACAAATACTGTTCTGGAGGTTGGAGGGTTGCCTCCGTTCTCTTTATTACTACTTCTATTCGTTATTTATCTCTTCCCTGTTTTCGGCTCTAGAAAATGTCAGCAAGTTGAGAGATACGGCACATACTTTTAGCATCACGTTAAAATATTTAAGTCATGCCGTATTATATTTTTATTGTGTATTTGCTTATTTATTTATTTATCCAGAGTACCGAGTATATGGAGATTAAAAAAAACTGAAAAGGTACAAGAAAATGAAAAGAGAAAAACAAAATAATTAGTAAAAGAGTAAAAACAGTTTTTTTGGTTTTTCGTTCTCACCTTATTATTTTGTATTATTTTGTATTTTTTCCATTTATTTATTTTTAATGATTGTTTCCGCTACCTAAAACATAAATAATAGGAAGCTAGGTCTTCCTGAACTCCAAGAATTAATTTTCCTAAAATTTGATATTTTATTTGATCTATATCTCATTATTGTAGGCATTTTGGTTTCTTCCCCTTTACAACATGACACAAATCACTAAAACACCAAACGTGAAGATTCTGAAGCTTCTGGATTCGGATTTTGTTACTTATTAGATGTCACTTTTATGTATTTTCGTTATAATTGTAAAATTGTGCTTAGTTACTGTGGTCTATCTAGTACCTTCCAGTTTTTTATTAATTTAGACAGTGTTATTGAGGCAATGGTTTGATCGACTTTTGATTCTTCCCCTTTATTGTTTTTGTAAGTGGGGGATTGCCTTTATTTATTATAATTAAAGTGCTATTCATTGTTAGTTCCTCTACTCTTTCCTCTCTTTTACCAATTTTGTCGCTATGCCATATTTAAATATTTTCTTTGTAGATTTGACAAAAATCGTTAATTTTATAAATGGTTTAATATCGAAACTAAATTGACAGTAACACTTCACTAATTTGAAGTTCCCTGTGTTAGTCCCTACCTCTAAACTCACTCTCCAGTTATCCCCGAATTGGCCGAATTTATTTTCCGCCAGTTGCCAAATATTTTCATCATATATTTACTTTAGAATTAATATAAGAACAATGGAATTGCATTCTTTGCAAGTGCCAACGTATAGGAACTTATTGTTATCATTATTATTTAATTTTCAGCTGCGGCCAAGTTGTTACTGCTTTGTGATCTGTTTACGAAACGTAAATCGGAGTTGTCTCGGGAAGAGAGACACGAAATAATTCGTTACGCGAAGTCTCGACTTCCCATCTTTATGAGTCAGTTGCACCGCTTTTTGCAAGGGGTTAAAACAACTTTTAGCAGTATGTCTTCTAGTCAGCGTCACGAAGTGGCTACGTATCTAGTTCCTGAGGTAAGACTTCAAAGAGCGTATTCTTGTTTTCATTCATGCTTTTAATTTTGCGTTCTAAGCTTAATAAAAGAAATTTTACGTGTGTTAAATATATATATATATATATATATATTTTTACATACAATGTTACAAATATTGTTGCTGAGTTTGCAAAATATTGAATTAGCAGATGTAAGCCGATATATGATATAAGAGTAACAGACACTTACATTAATGAAAACATATACATAAAAGATAAATGTTTTTTCTTCTGCATCGTCTTCAACGTGACAAAATAAATAATGAAGTGAAATTGTTTAATCAGTCAGATTAGCTGAAGGGAGGAATAACTCCCTAGTGTGAAATTATAATTCACTAAAAGGAACTTACTTAAAAGTAAATATATGTAAATGGATAGAAATTTAATTAGCCAACATCAGCAATTCGATCCGTAATATTTTCTGAATATTCTTTAGCGACAAGAGATGTGCTCTGCGATAGTACAACACACACACGATTCCTACTTACTGTATCACTATGCTCGATCAGTTAACTTTCAGGGAGCGGGATTATATTACTCGCATGTTAGAATTCATCTCATTGTTGAATTTCTTTATTCAAGTCATTACAACCTAGTGTACAAGGCATTCTCATTATCAGTAGCATTGTATACCACTATAGAGTAAGTAAATAAATACCCGCAGAGCAACACACTTTCGTGAAATCACCGAAGGAATGCCAATAGCCGATAAGTATGATGTAAGTGATGGTATGATCATTTAGTAAAACAAGTGATACTGTGGCAAGCGGACCTGCCCTGAATAGCTAGCAGGATTGCGATGGGCACATTAATGCTGCAAAATACATCTACGTATTGCTAGATGAATTGCTACCCTTCTTTGAAATAGGCGTACTATCGTGGGACACCATGCAATTCATGGATGGTAGGGCAAAGCCGAACTCCCGCTGGAAGAGGCAAACTTTTCAATGGCATGAACGATTTCCTGTGGGACCGGTATAGTGGTCCTGGAATCCAACTATTATGGAGGCAAGATAGTGTGGTGGGAATGGCCTATACTGTGAAGATTGATCATGGTGGTCTGTGTAACCGCCAACTGCACCCAAACTTCACACCGGTTCGTGGTTCGGAGCCTACGTTAATATAGTAGTCCTGCCGTACATATGTTGCATAAGGACTTCAGGCTCAAAACACTGACATGAATCCTACAGAAAATGTTTGGCTCTCCTACAACTAAAATTGCACGAACGGCCACAAAGATCCACAAAAAAACAACATTTACTTGTCATCGATGACACACTGGATACTATGTCACATAGGGTTGAATTTTCATATATTTCCAAAAGTGATTTCAACTCGAACGTTAGGAGTAGTTTCGTCAGTACATGTCTATTAGCAATAAATACAGGCTTATTCGGGGGTGTATTTATATACGTCGGGTAGTGTAATTATATTTATTATATCGAATAATGGAAGATGTTATTTTTTCAGATTGAAACTATTCTCGATACGGTGTCAGCTCTTGTAGTTGAAGTAAAATCGGCGTTGGAACAAATAATCATGGCTTTGTCTCCAACTGAAGGATGCAGAAGCCAAAAACCTAATATGGGCGAAGTCCTGGGGAAATCACTGAAAAATGTAAGTCCTATTTATCTTTGTCTTTTAATAATAATATAATTTCTCTTGATACGTAAATTTTGGCTTTTAAATATTTCAAAATTGCTGTAAAGTATCGTATTTTTCATCTATTCATTTTGTTCATAAATTTTTAGTGATAAACAGAATCAAACACCGAAAGAAAAACGTAAAATGAGTGTTCAGAACGAGGAACGAAAATTGTAAATGGAAAGAAAGAACAAGACGAATTAAACAAATTTTCGTTTACAGGAGAAAATAGAAGATAAAACGTTCTCGTACTTGGAAAATGTGATTACCTTGAACGGAAAAAAAGGCATGAAATGTAACAATACGAATACCTCAATCAAAGCAAGCATTTTACACACAAAAAGGGTTACTTCAAGAAACATAGAAGAAGAATGAGATACTTTCAAAAAATACGGAAGAATGGGTTACTTACTTCCAAAAACATGGAAGTAAAGAAACACTTCATCAAGACCCTTACTTGTAGCATTGCGCTGTACTGATCTGAGACATGGAAGTATCTGAGATGTAGTGTTCGTACAGAATGCTGTGAGTATTCTGGATAGAAGGAGAGGAATTATGAAATGTTGGTAGAGTAAGAAAATATTACAGGCGTAGAAAAAAGAAGCAACTCTATGATTGCCTGTCTAGTATTACGTTCAGAATAGATTTATGTTCCCTTTGGAGGAAAAGAAGGGGGGTTAATGGGATTAGTAGCACGTCGATTAAAATACCTAGAGGCTACTTTAAAACGGAGACTCTACAAATAGGCAAAACATTATTTCAAATAAGGAAAAGAATTTTGAACAACCATGTTTCCTACCAATCCAAAATAGTTGAAAAGATATTTTTAAAAAATAAACGAAATTAATGGTACATTTGTAATATTTTTCGCTCACTTTTCATCTGATGAAAATGTTTGAATGGATTCGTATTTTCCATTTGTTATTGTGGTATTCAGGCTAATCAAACCAAATAAGTAATAATTTTATAGGATACTAAGGTAATTACATAAAAATAAACTGAAATTATTCTTTAACATTATTAGAAGTTGACTTATTGCCACTGCTACTGAAAACGGTAAGAGTGATAATGACAGTAACAAATAATAAAAATACTATTTTTTTTTATTTTCTAATTTTAGGTACTTCATATACGAGAGCTGAGCAAACTTAGAAAATTTCATCAAAGGATAACTTTTAGCCTTCTACATCTCTTACAGAAAAAGTAAGTAAAACTGTAGTACTTTATCTGAAATATATCAAGGAGAAAGTCCAAGTTAGGGTACTTCGAAGTGAACTGTATTATAAAGCGAAAGAATACTTAATTCTCTTTCGGGTTTCGTACTGTTACTCCTGGAACTAATTGCTATTTGATGTTTCACTATACTATTAAACTAACATTAGGATGATTCAGCTATAGAGCACTCACCACGAGAGCGAAGCCCATGTGGGTTCCAGTTCGATTCCAGCCCATATGGGTTTGTGGTGGTGAACACCATGTTCACGAGGTTCTTCAGGTACTTTCATTTTCTCATTTCATTAAATTTCCCATCATTAGTCACTTGCAAGAAGCCTTTAGGAGGAAAGAAAAGTCTGTTTTGTGGGACCTTGAATAGAGAGTTGAGAAAAAGACTCATAAAATGCTTCGTGTAGAGTGTTGTACTGTATGAGGCGGAAACGTGGACATTACGTAAAAGTGATGAAAAACGATGATGGGAGCATTCGAAATGTGGGTGTGGAGAAGGATCGAAAGAATTAGTTGGGTCGAGCGGAAAACGAATGAGTAGGTGTTAGAAATGGTGGGGGAGAAAAGAACACTTTTAGATATTATTAGAAAGAGGAAGGAAAACTGGTTGGCACATTGCCTAAGAAGAAATTGTATTATGAGGCACATCTTAGAGGGTATGGTTGCGGGAAAGAGAGGCAGAGGGCGAAGGAGACTACAATTAATGGATGATATAAAAACAGAAAGATCATACGTGAAGACGAAGAGGTTAGCGGAGGACTGTGGAGCATGGAAGCTTCTCGGCTGCTGCAAGTGACCTGCCAGTAAGGGCAGAATACCTATGATGATGATGAGTCACTTGCATTTGTTATGGTCTTTAACCGAAAGGTCATAATCATGAACCTTATAGCATGACAAGTTGTAATATTATTTCATTACATCTCCCCTTCCCTTCTCATCAAGAAAAAGGAATGTTATTTAACACTTTTACAATGTATACTTATAAACGGAAGACGATTAATCGTAAATAAGGAAAACTGTGCAGTTGTGTAAATTCATTTTTTTTCTTATTGCTTGTATATTAAACTTGATTGTGGCTGTAATTAATTGATTAATTACATGGAAGCACGCGCGCGCGTGTGGGGAGTTGTAACTTCATTTGAAGTTCATAGTATTATATATTGGAAATAAATAACCGTTTTCGTGTCGCACAGGACTGCTGAGTTTGCAATGAAGAAAATACACGTGGTTCATTTAAAATAGTTTGTCTGTAGCGACACATCTCTAACGTTTCATAAGATCTTCATCTCGTTGTTTTGGAAGAAATGTTGCGTCCATGAACAAATAAAATCCCGGACGACACTTCGGGTCCATCTCTGAATAAAATATCTTTCAGAAAGTGTTAGATCCATAAACATATGATTTTCTATGGGTCTACGTCTGTCTGCGGAATATGGAAAGTGCTGAAGTACTGCTTCAGGTCACTCATCTCTTGGTTCGTAATTTTTGCCACTTGTGTTGTAACGTTATCTTACAAGATCGGAGGAGCCTTCATATTGAAATGAACCTTCATTCAGTTATTGTCTATATCCAGTTATGGTTGAAATATGGCATGATGAAAAATTTTAATAATTTGTTAAATTCCAAAATACTTACCAATATGTAAGTATAATGATCTGTTTTCTTTTCCCTTTGCTGATAAAAAAAAAAGAGAATTTATATCCAGAAGACAAATAAAATAAAGTAGAGTCCAACACACTTGTTTCTGCCGCGATCGTTGCACAGCACAGTATTGCAATCTAAATATCCAAAAGAATAACTACCAAGCATTGTACAAAAAAATTACACTGACGTAAATGAATAACATGTACAGGCTATTAATAAAGAGAGAGCTTACCTTATTCCAATGGCTACAAACATATTAAGGCTAAGACTGATGGCACACTTCACGCATTAATTAGTCTAATTCTTCTGTTCCTGACAAGCCCCCCCCAATCTCCGAGGCCGTGTCAGTTGATTCAGGGTCTCCTGAGAAGTCCTCCTCAATCTCCGAGGCTGTGTCAGTTGATTCAGGGTCCACGTAAATTACGAAAGGTGCCGATGCAGCATTATCTTCATATTCATCTATCAGACCCTCGCGCTCCATAAACTGATTCTCGATCTCTTCCACAAGACGACACCTTGAGCCCCATTCTTCGCTTGTGACACACTCAAATTTGCATTGTGCGAGCTGCATGACTGCATCCAAATTAAAGGTTGTGTTGTGATATGCCACCCAGTTCTTCACTAGTGCCCATATTTTTTCTATTGGATTTAATTCAGGGTGATATGGCGGAAGTCTTAATACACAATGTCCGTATTCATTTAGCAAGGAGTCAACTTTGTAGGTTACATGTTTAGGTTTGTTTAATTTGATTAATTCGTACAGCTCAGGTCGTGTCATGTCGGGCGTGAAAGGTAACCCCTTTTCTTGAAGCCATCTCTGCATATCCTTTTTTAAAGAATCTTGAGTGGGGGCAGGATTTAATTGTGCGTTGTGATACGAGGCATTGTCTAAAACAATAACAGATCTGGGTGAAAGATTAGGAATTAGTTTTTCTCGAAGCCATTTCATGAAATTATCGCTGTTCATTTCATCGTGGTAGTCCCCTGATTTCGAATTAGATTTAAACATTAGTAAAGCATTAGGAACAAACCCATCCTTACCTCCGGCGTGAACTATCACAAGACGTCGTCCCTTGGACATAGGCACCCGAAAACATTTGCCAGAATCGTCTGACCAACCATATTCTGGAGTATGGGAACTATGTAAGTATGTTTTATCTACATATATGATTGGTCGTCCTTCCCGCCTAAAATGCTTTATTTGTCTCAAGAACCGCGTTCTTTGAGCACGAATCTCTTGCTTTTGGGTTAAAATGGTTCTATTATTTGGTGTCTTCCTCCACTTAAAACCCAGCTTATGCAGTAAGCGTCTCAAACTCTCTTTACTGCCCGCAAAATTTAATTCTTCTTGTAATATCGTGTGCAATTTGCTAAGTGTTGGCACTTGCTTTCCACGAATAGCATAGTCATACACACACCTACGGATGACACATTCATCGAAATTGTCCACTGAAGATTTAGGTGCTGGTTTTGGTCTTCTCTTTCCAGGAGTAGAGAATGATGTGGAGGGCCCTTCTGACGACTCAGGAACTTCTCTTTCCTTCACAATTGCTCGAATTGTTCGTTCCGGGACCCCGGTTGCAGCTGCCGCTCTTTTACCAAAATGTTTAATTGGAATATTAACACCTTCACTAGCTTCCATCTTCAGAAATGAATGAACATTACTCACAATTTCTCTCGCTTGGCTATGTAAAGTCTTTGTTTTCAATTTAGACAACACTGGAGGCATTGTGCAAATAAACGTTTTTACAAGCGTAAAATTTAAAAACTAGGAATAGGCTATTTACAAAACTTTGAACACTAAAATAACACTCCGAGCTTTTTTTTTTTTTTTTTTTTTTTTTTTTAAAAGCCTGTCTTCACCACAGTTCGAAAAACGTGCGCACTTAGAAAAAGACACTTCAACCACTAATCTCTATTGTCGTATGCTAATATTTTTTTTAACAATGATTTTTCTAGAAAGAAATCTTGCAGAATACTCCTGTTTCTGAAAAGTATATTTATGCTGCTTTTGTCTGCCGTTGGCAACACTACACTTTATTCAGCGAATTATAGTTCAGCATGGAAAGAACAATATGCGTCATAATGAAAGGTGTCATGCGCAGTTGCCAAACTTGCTTCAGCGAAAAGAAGAGAGAACGATATGGAATGTAAATTCGCATAGGACTTTTAAATTATCTTTCCTCCTCGGTGTCAAGAATTTAACTGACTATTGTGGCAACATAGCAGGTGCTAGAAAGAAGGGGGCGAAGAAATGCATGTAAGAAGGGCGGGGTGTGAAGCATTTGTATCGCGGCAGAGACTTCTGTGTCGAGCTCTAAACTATTGGTCATGCATTATTTATTATATTTGCTTTCTTGATATAAATAATCTTTTCTATCATAAAAGGAAAAGAAAACAGAATATTATATTTCAGTGCACATTGGTAAATATTTTGGAATTGACAAATTAAAAAAAATTGCAGCGTGCCGTTTTTCAATCGTAATCCAATACGGACTGTAATGGAATGAAGGTCCATTACAAACAGTTGCTGCTTACACAACTGGGAATGTATTTTGATCATTTTTCCGTACCCAATAGCGATAATGATTGCACTAAGTAACAAGAAAATGGACAACGCTCAGTGCTCCCGCTACACGAACTTCTAAATCTTGTATTTAGCTTTGATTTCGGAAAGTTTTGGGGTGTTTGACATACAACACTACTAGCTTCCCTTGCGATTCTTGTTTAAGAAACACTTCATGTTTCACGCTAGAATACTATCAAGTATGGTATTTATGTGGGTGACGAATGAATAGCTTGTTGCATATTTCCAATTGCTGCTGTTTCTGGTAAGCAGAAATTCCTAAGACTCAATCTTTTTTTTTTTTTTTTTTTTTTTCATTCATTCATTTTGTTTCTGTAGATGGTTGAAAAACGTTAAAATGGAGACGAAGTAATAGCCAAGTTCCCTGACGGTGGTGTGTGATGGTTTGCCTCTACACATGCCTTTGAAGCGTCATAATCCACTCCTTACTTGCATCTTGTGCCTTCCTTATTTTTGAGATCTGGTCTCTGACACGAAATTTTACAAAGCAACGATACATTGTTCCGTTGTTCATATATTTGAAAAAGTTCTACCGAATTATGTCTGGTTTGAGCTTATACTACAATGGTTGCTGTAAGCTAGTCTGGTCCACAGTATTGACAAGATTATTTAATGTTTTCTGTAATATTTCCAGTTAGCCTTCTTTCCGCGTAAAGACAGCTTGTTGAGGTGATTCCAGCAGTTATTCAACAGCCTTATCGCTGTATACATTGAGATTTAGGGAAGGTTTAATATGGACATGTGCATTTATCAATTTATTTCCAAATAGTCTAATAAACACTGTTTGTCACAGCAGAAGTTCTTTTTTTCCTTCATATTTTCATATTATAAAGCACAGTCATGGCTCTCAAATGAGTTCCGAAATATGTTCTGAGATAGTGAATAAAAGAAAATCTGAAGCTGCAAACATTGTGGAATACATTTTTGAAAAGCGAGAGAGGTAAATTTACCGCCTTATTCTTGACAGATTTCTACCCAAGCTAGGGGAATGATTGGGAAGCCTCAAAGAAAATACATCGTCGCTGTGCTCAAACCTCTATATAGTGATATGTTCGTCGAAAAGGAGTTACATACTACAATATGAACAGAAAGTCGTGTGCCTTTTTTTATTCCTTATATTCGTATATATGAATTCTTAATAGTTTTCTCGTAATAAGGAAACAAAAATTACACTTGTTAATAACGTAAATGATTAGAAAGCACGTTATTTGCTTCTGGAAAGCTGCCAGTTCCTCATATTGGTTTATTAGGTGTAGTGACGGTATACCATATTGAATCTAAAGCAAATATTTCTTTTTACAGAACTCATCTTTCAAAATTATTTTATCAAGATTGGAGTGAATTTGCTCCCTGTATTCTTGGACTGGACAATTTCTACCCTAAACAGTTAGAATGATCGGTATACCCTAAGGAAAATATACACCATATTGTTAAAACTCGAGTAGTTTTTACATAAGTTATACTGGAAAATTTCGTTTTGCATTATATGTGTGTGCAAGTTTGCAACATGCGTTTAATTTTATCCTTTATCTGTCACGGATTTGAACCCCAAACAATATGCGTATATCTTAATATTAGAGGAAGGTGCATGCTAAGTTTCATAAAAACAGGATATATTTTACGAAAGACTGTGGAACAGACAGGCAGTCAAGTAGACGTATAAATTCTGGTTGAATCGAATGTTGGAAGCTTGCGTGCGCTTGCTTCAGATGTATCAACTATAAAAATAAATTCTCTCTCAGACAGTTTTTTTTAAACATTTTTTAATCTTTATTTTATTTTACTATTTTTTTTTCAGGGAAAGCTTCAATGAAATGACAAGTGCCAACAAGGTGAGGTCAATTGCAAGAAATTTGGAGCAGCTAATCGAGGAACTACCTATATTTCTCCTTAGGCTAGAAGAAGTGACAGCTGCCTTAGACGATAAATTGGAATGGAGGGAATTTAAGTTTTGTTTTAAAGTAGGAACATCCAAAGTGGTAAGTGGATAATTACTTCAAGAATATAAGAAACACTTACTTATATTTTTAACTCTCATTTCCATGTTCCCTGAGGGCAGATATTTGTTAATAATCATCATCTGTTATTCGAAGACTAATCAATCTCCTTTTGATAACAACAAGTTACGAACATGTTCCTAACTTCCTAATGTTTTTCATTCATTGCAAAATCTCAAGATTTATGCATCTTCTGTTAAACTTACGGAAAGACTAATAAAGGAAAATTAAAAGTAAATAAAATCCATAGAATAAGCTTTATAGGTTGTGATGTGTCTGTAGGCGATCCGAGGAAAAAGCAAGGGAAGATAAATACTTGTCACAAAATACTCCGTATAATTTGTGTCCACAATTGCGTGTCTCAAAAATTACCTCACGCCTAACATCTAATACCTTTCATAGAATAATTAGAACTGTTTTCTTGGTTTCAGTCAAGGTTACTATTACATTTATGTTCCTTGGAACAATCCGCATATGTTTAGCAAGGGCTGTTTGTCTTGAAACATTTTAAATCAGATTATAACAAAATTAAGTTTTTTTTTCCTCACTAATTACGCTGTATATTATAAAATCACTTTGTCGTACACGTAAATATTCACCAAATTTATCAAACTATTTCATATTAGTCCCTGAAGTACTTCACTACCTTAGGAAAGATTTCTGCCTTTCGTCGTTCAATATGATATGCATCAGTTTCTTTATAATATTTGAAATAAACATTTTTTAGTTTGGTAAAAATGTATGTTTGATAATACTTAGACATCTATATGCGAAAATGTTCGGTGGAAAATGAGATTGTATAGGTTCCAGTGCTTTGTAATTTCTGTTTGTTTATTTTGTCTAAAAGTTTGTATAACTGAAGTTTGTTTTTCATACTAAACATATCGCATGAAATCTGTAAACCATTGAAGATTCTCCATTGCCAGTTAAGAAATCTTTTAGGAAAATCTGCACCAGGTTAAGATAAAAACACATTAATGAAGATAATGTTACTTCTTCTTTTTAATGTAATTGTTCAACTTTTATTTTATTTTACAAATCATATATTTCGTACTTTTTCAGTCTGGAGTACTACAAAAGTTGCTAGCACATCGCAATACACTTCAGGATGTGATGGTCCAACTGTGTGATCTTGTTCAGAGGGACACGTTTACTCAATCCCTCCTGACGCTAGGACTGTTGGATCCGACACACTATGGCGGACATACAACAGAAAACAATCATACAACTAGAGGAAGTGGGCACTCTACACCAAAGCAGCATGGTTATAAGGTAAGAGTATGGTTTTAGTAAAAAACAGATCCTTACCAAAAATGCATTGTACCTATCAGCATTAGTTTGATTTTTTTAAACGGGCTTTTCTATATTATACCTTGTTGAAGGTTCACTGTGATTGTCTCCAATGATGTATTTACATTTTTCAGACAATAAGTACTTCCTTTCAGTTTTAAATTTTTTTTAACAGGACGGGGTATTTTTAAAGCAAGGACATTTTTGCAGTATCTTTGAACAGTACGCGCATACATTCTTTTGCGCCCCGCAATTTGTAGCACGTCACCAATGTTTGCGCTTTATGTCGAATAAAGAAGAGTTTACAAAATCGAGCTACTTGGTACCTGTGAAATAAGGTCAGTTGAAACCGACAGAGGTTCATCGCCAGTTCTGCAAAGTTTATGGTTCCTGTGCCATGAGCTGTTGAAAAGTTCGTTGGTGAGTGAGACTACTTAAGAAAAACCGGAAGAATGTGAACGATAAACATTATAATTGTTGAAAAAAGACCATTTACAGTTTCCACATTATTAGTTCATTCTCCAAAAGTGTCATATTTAGATCTTCACACATTTGTACCAGAGAGGTTGGACTGCAGGAAGTGGTGCTGCCTCTGTTTTCGAAGTGGTTACTGAGGAATTCAAAACGAAGGGAAGTGTCAGTGCTTTTGATATTTTTAAACAAAAATCCAAGAGGAAGTTTTCGGTGCGAGAGACCGGGTTCGATTCCTGGTGGTGAAAGCTCATGTGAATCGAATCTCACGTTAAACTGTAGATCCACGTCTCATATAGTCTCGGTGCTGAAAGGAACTTTAAAACTCGAATTCATGCAATGTAAGTGGACATTTTCATTCCACTTACTTGTAATAAGCTTACTGTATAAAGATACCTGGGTTAAATATAAATATATATATATTTATATAATAGTTTAAGGTTCATTAATTCCAGGTCTGGATAATTATTTAAATGCATATATATTTATATAGTCTATAAAGAGTTCCAATATTTATTTAATTTGTATAATTTATCTGTATATTATTTGTATTTTATTTTTTTGATAAATAAAATAAAATAAATTTTGGAACTGCTTTTAAAGTGAAGGCTAAGTGGAGCTGTGCCGCTAACGAGGGCAGAGAAACTTATGCCTCAGGACCCTTAAAACTTAGAGCATACTTTAGCATATAATTGTGTCTAGTTAGGAAGTGATGGGTTCTGAGTTCGATCCTTCACGAGTCAAGTTTTTCGAGTTCTAAACGAGAACCCTTGCTGCGTTTCATAGAGATTTTTTTTTTCGTTTTTCCTCGTATCTAGTTTTTGAATAAAATATTATAAAAGATCAAGATAATGTTTCGTTCTTTAAAATAAAAACTTCCCTGTACCCGGATGTAGTAAGAATAGTAATAATCATACCCCTAGCATTTAAGTCTTTGAGAGAAGTCAGTAGAGAAGGATTAATTGGACATAATCCCGTATCCTATTTTTTATTTATGTAGTATATTGACTTTTCAATTCAGTTAGAAGACGACTGGTGTAAGAGAGATAAATTAAAGGGTTCATAGTAGTGCGATACTAGACAGCGAGTCTCACATTCTCTCTCCCATAGTCTTTTTTGGCCATTATATTATTAGTAATACTACTTATCTGTGGTAATTATTTTGGAGACTACAGCAAACAACTAATACCATGAAAAAGATGAACTGTCGAGCCACATCGTTACGGCATATGAGAAATAAGTATCTCACGTAATCTCTGAATCTAAGTAGTAGTCGTAGAAGTGGAGACACACATCATTTCAGACGAAAATTAAATTCAGACCTCAAGTTGCAAGATTATGGCAGCCGTATTTTAGGACAGACTCAGCCCTTCTTGACTTCATATCGCAACGGGGAAACAGTAGTAACTTTGTCTAACCTTAGGAGAATCTTCGCCGCGCAACCCAGAATAAATGCTGCGGCATATAGTCGTCCGGAATTCTGTTGCTTTCGAACTGTTTGAAACCACATTCTTGTGCTTAAACACAAGTTATCGTATTTTTATATGACCCCAATTAAATCATACACACCTCATACAGCCACAGCCCGGACTCAGTGCTGACAGACTGTCAAGTTTACATGCATCTAAAGGGGTTTCTTATCGGCAAGCGTTTCAGCACCGACGAATTAAAAGCAGTAACCCGAGAATAGTTATCTTCACTGGCGTTTAACTTCTGTGAGGAAGGTCTGCAAAAACTTAGCCACACTATGACAGGAATTTAAATACTAACTGAAACTATGTGGAAAAATTGCTGAAGGTATGTAGCGTCTGGGAATAGGAAAGGTTCCTGATAAATCTTAGTAATTGTTGTAAAATAGTCCTTACGTTAAAACTGGCCCACGTATATCATTCTTGTATATATATATATATATATATTTTTTGAAAGTATTCCAATTTAATTTTGTAACTCAAATTTTTCTATTCATAAGTAAATTGAAAATATGTTATAATTGCAATGGTAAATGAGTGCTTGAAGTTCTAAATATGTATTTTGATTATTTTAGAGTTGTCCTTTTCCAGTATAGTCTATATGAGATGTAGATGTACTGCTTAACGAGAATAGGACTTACATGAACAGTTAGCAAAAATTGAACCCATACTTCCTGAGTGAAGGTGCTTAATCTAACCATATAGCTACGAGGTAGCTGTGATGTTGAAGAATGAAAATCTGAATATAGAGGAAAACAGAGATAAAGATTACTCTCAAATACCCTTTGCAACATGCATAAATCGAGCCCAGTGCAATATCTGTTTGAAGGATGGGCAAAGACCAAAGCAGTTAGACAAAAAAAATGACTATGATATCGATTTCAAAGTAAACTCCCTTCTCAAAAACAGAGCTACCTCAATGCACCATTGAGTAGGCTGGTGATCGCTGCTTATTAAATTCTTTCAATATGAAGGATATCTGCTGAATTGTAGAATTTTTAGAAAAAATCACAAACTCCTTAATATTAACAACTAATGTTTATTTAAACAAGTATAACAAAATATATGCTTCAACAACAACATTCAAAATTTTTCTAAACTGATAATACGAAACAACTTTCAACAAATATTTTCTCTCTTCTTTAGTTCTAATAGACAGAAGACCAAATTGTCAAGTCTACAAATTATAAGCAGAGTATTGTTTTCAACCGTATTTTAACAGTTTCCATTTTAGTAAGAAGCTCAAGTTCATGTAACTTCCTTCTCTCGACTTCTACTATTCCTTCTTATTGGTACTAAACATACATAAATACTAAATGTAATATTAATACTGAACACGAACGTTCAAACAATACTTCAAACGGAATAATTTATAATAAGCCAACCATATGGTAATACATTCATGATACAATGTGACATGGAACATTGCGATTCCTATCTTGTCACTGAACAAAAGGATTGGTGAATGTAGGCAGAAATTAATTTCGAATCACCTTCCACATATTGAATTAGGTTAGAATCATCACACATTCAACAAAACAACTTTCCTTCTAAATTATACTGTGCGAATGGGAGACTACAGCAACATAATAAACTTCTGTGAAGCACTTAGTTTTGTATATTACTTACCAACTTTCACAAAATAAATTTATATTACACATATATCAACACTCATTGCAATACCCATTTCATCATTCATTAAAGAATAGGTCTTCAACACCAAAACCCTCTTTTTCAGATTCCACAAGTCGAAATGGAGGATCCATTTAACATTTCTGAAGTATTAATCCGATCAACCACCTCACTCATACTTCCTGGCTCAGTGACTTACCTCTGGTGCGAGGGTTCCTGGTTCTATCCCCGGTCAAGTAAGTTTGTGGTAGACATCGTGCTTGAGGGTTTTCTCGTTCCCATTTGCTCCCACTTTTTCATTCCACCAGTTCTTCTATGATCATTCACTTGCTTTAATCATCGTCTCCCTTACACTAACAGGTATAACGTGGGACGTTAAACTCAAAGATTTTATTTTCGTTTTACCCACGTATACCTTATCGATTTTAATGCAACTCATCAAACCGCAAGACAGACGAAGCGATCGGAAAGTCAACTGATAAATAGCTCATGCTATCTGTAGACTAGTTCTACATTTATTTAACCTAACCAGCAGAGTGAGCAAAGTGCTGCCCTCAATTGACATCCTACAAAACTAGCATGGCAGGAGATGAATAATCTTAGTTTCTTACGTACAGATAATTTTACAAAAGAATTTTTTCTCTTTCTATGATTAATTTGTTATTCCGCTGCACCTTCTTTCCACACTTCTTTCCTTGATCAATAGCACTTATAATTAACCATGAACTAAGATAATGGGTAACATTTTCTGCGTAGAATGATTTATTTTATGTTTTTTGTTGTTAATTGAAGTAATTCAAATGAAATTAGTCTTTTTGTCGATCACAAAATTGGAAATCATATGTATATAATACAATTCTGCTGAAAATATCTTCATTGTAAATTATATCTAAACTCAATCAAGATTCAGTCCACATAAGTTTCAGGGTTTCTTCAATACTTTTCAGTAGTTTTGTAAACATTTATAAGTAATGTGCGTTTACTTTTTTAGCTAAACCTTGTGGAATCATTGTGTGTTCCACCTCCAGCGCGGAGTAGTTCTTTATCCAAAAATGCCATCCAGTTGCTTAAGTCAGGACAGGGAACGGATATGGTGTTCGAAATTAGTACTCAAGGTAAGAGAGTTTGAATCTAATATCGTGCATGTAATTGCAAAATTTAGAATTTGAGTTGCATGAATATCCATAATACAAATGTATGTAATTTAGAAAATCCTGGCCACTCATTAAGATACACAGATATACAGTATATACAGAAGATTGTTTTGGATTATATAAATTATAACTTCTTGACTTAATACTTGGTATTAACTCTACAGATGATAATTTGCATGCCGGTCGAAACCCTTAAGCGGATCTGTTTACAGATGCTTGTTGATACCAAACTTTCTGAAACCCTTTGTGAAGTTTTTGATTGAATTCCAGAGTAGTGTGGTATTAACATTTTTTAAGTATATTCTATGTGACTGAAGAGAAATTGACTCACTTTAATTGAAATTACGTAAAATATTCAAACTTGAACGCTAACACACATATATACACAAATTATTCACTAATATGTTGCCGCCATCTTGTTAGAGTGGTTGGTTCGAGTTAGCGTCCCGTTTCAGCACAAAGGTTATATGAAACAGGGACCTATACTTTAAGCAATGTATTCGAACCACGGTGTGCGTTTAAATTTCAAGAAATTTGAAAGAACATTATATATATATATATATATATATATATATATATATATATATATATATATATATATATATATATATGGGGTGTTCTAAAATGGTGCCCACAGATTAGATCTACCAGTCTATCAAATAGTTATATCGGTTCTTTCCAGATGGCAGCTAAAGCCGATATTAATTGACACTACCATTACTTATTAGTGTAGCAATCAATTCAATTGCTTGTTGTATTCGTAGAGTAATGCTAATGGCTCCAGGTTTATCTGCAACGTTGACACATTATGAAATTTTGATTCTCCATAGCGGCTGAAGAAGGCCCCGGACGACGTACCTACAGATAACATTTTCACTCTATTTTGGCCTGTAGAATAGTGCTCTATGGTCCGTGGATGCCATTGTGTTAATGAACTATACCGACAAACTATGAGTTGATTTCTTTCATCTAAATAAGAGAAAAAGTCCATATAGACCTATCGGGAAAAGTGTATAGTTTCAGAGCTGGGACTGTTCAAAATCGCGAAAAAGCTAAATTTTAACAGCCCTATTTCGAATTACGAGAAATTATGGATGGTGGTAGTTATCAGCGTAAAGGGAGTCACGCACACGCAATTCAAAAATGCATATTTCATCAATATTCAATGGGTGTACAGAGTATTTCGTGCAGGATGTAATTCCCAGGCATGCCATGAACCGAATTTTCAGATGTGTTCTAACTTTATGCTTAATCCAAAGAAGGCAAACGGTAAGCTTTGATAGTAGTGAACAGGAAATCCTTTGGCGGGATGTCGGAAGTGTTAAGGACCGTCAGCAGCACGGTCTCTAGTATTCGGGAAAAGGCGTGTTGCTATGTTTTCTTTCATGCTTATAAGTGCAAATAACGTGAAATATACCGTGACGAATTACATCGCAGCACACGTTATTCCGAACACAAAAGACCGTAGAGAGCTGCCGGTTCCTTAAACTTTCGACTTCCCTCCGAAGCATTGGGTGTCCATTGTTGTCAAGGCTTACATCTTGCCTATTTGGATCCACCTTGTAATCAGGGGACATCTGAAAACACTGTTGAGAGCATATCTGAGA
Source organism: Thermobia domestica (assembly GCF_964235325.1). Classification (NCBI taxonomy): domain Eukaryota; kingdom Metazoa; phylum Arthropoda; class Insecta; order Zygentoma; family Lepismatidae; genus Thermobia; species Thermobia domestica. The sequence goes on from NC_137456.1 coordinate 79,406,716, forward strand.
ATAGCACCTGTAGAGGATACCCTGCACATCCATTGGACTTTTATGAAATATGCATTTTTGGATTGCGTATGTCTAACTTCTCTTACGCTGATAAAAACCACCATCCATAGTTTCTCCAATTCGAAACAGGACCTGTTGAAATTTAGCTTTTTCGCGATTTTGAACAGCCCTAGCTTTGAAACTATGCACTTTTCGCGATAGGTCCATATGAACATTTTTTTCTTATTTTGATGTGAGGAATCACCTCTTACAGTTTGTCGGTGTAGTTCATTAATACCCTGTATATTAATACCCTGTATACTTAACACATGAATATACAGATGGTGACCAGAAAAATGGAAACACCTGAACGAAATTGCAACTTACCAGATTAATATGGTGTCGGGCCACATTTCGCCTTTAGAACAGCCTTGATGCGACGTGGGATGGAGGGAGGCATAGAGTTCGTGAATGGTAGCAAGTGGAATTTTACACCATTCCTTGTGCAGGGCATCGGCCAGTTCTGTGAGAGAGGATGGAGGTGGAAATCGTCGCCGGAGTCGTGTTTCCAAGACGGACCACAGATGTTCAATTATGTTAAGATCTGGGGATTGAGCGGGCCAGGGGAGGTGTTGAACTTCATCCCGATGTTCCTCAAACCACGCTGCAACAACGCCAGTTGTGTGAATGGGTGCATTATCATCCTGGAAGATGGTGTCATTGTCCGGGAACAACATCCGGACTATAGGATGCAAGTGGTCTCCTAAAATTGCGACATAATCGTTGGCAGTGATTCGTCCGCTAAGTGTGACCACAGGACCCAATGAAAACCATGATATGGCGGCGCACAGCATCACCGAGCCGCCGCCATGTTTCACAGTTGGGCGGAGACACTGCAGATCATAAGCTTCTTTGGGCGTTCTACACACACAAACACGGCCCGTGGTTGGGAATAGGGTGAAGGATGACTCGTCCGACCATATCACACGTTTCCAGTCCTCAACGGTCCAAGTTGCATGATCGCGGCACCATTTGCGGCGTGCGAAAGCGTTATGGTCCCTGATGAACGGTAAGAGGAAGGCCATCTTACAGTTTGTCAGTGTAGTTCATTAATACCCTGTATATATATATATATATATATATATATATGGTGTCTCACCTAACTTTGAACTTAAATATAATACTGAATTGTTTATGAAATACCGGTGTTCATTTTACGCATTAAGGTAAGACATTATTGAATTATGCGTAAACTGCCTAGTTCGTTTGTTTAGACTAGTTTCTCATTCTAGATTTATTTTCATTATTTCGAAGCCAGTTAGTTTTATTTGTCTGAGCTATTTAAAAGAATTCGATTTTTTTAAATATGAAACGTGATTGAAGAATTACTTGAATTGTTAGACATTTTTGAATACCAAGTTGTCAATCTTTAAAAAATAGGTTTAAAAAGGTAATACTTCTGGAATTCAATGTTCTTGTACTTCTATATTGCAAACAAAAATTAATTAGAACAAAATTTTTCATTTCAAATGTCAGCAAAGAACTAAGCGAACTAAGCAAAGACGATGGATTGAATATGACGGCACACAGAGGAAAATCTCGAGATTTCCTTCGTTCCTCTTTAATATACAATCCACGTATTCGGTTTTTGAATTTTTTTTACCTTCCAATTAGTTTTTACATTCTTGCAAATCTAAATGTATTCTTTGCTTTTAGCTATTTCTCTCTTTTCTTTTACCCGTTGAAGAAGGTCACAGCGGAAAAAGTTGAAATATAACGCGTACTACATTTTGTATAGAGTAGCAAGAATATTGGTTGCTGATTTGAAAATGCCGTATATGTTACCAAAGAAATTAAACTTCGAACATAGTTTCGCTTTCTAATCACATTTTACGTATTATTGTTGTGTAATACTTCATTTGATATAAAATGTCATGTAAAATTTTCGTATTAAATTATTATAGCTTTGTATATTTTTTTTCCAGGTTAAGTAAAAGATCAGAGAACTTTGCACTGTTAAAATTTCATAAATATTTCTTTAACTGTAGTTTTAATTTTAGTAGAGGCCGCGGTGGCTAAGTGATAGAACGTTCACCTCTGGTGCATGGTGTTCTTGGTTCGATCCCTGCTCGTGTCAAGTGAGCTTTGTGGTGGACAAACACCGTGCGCGTGGGTTTCCTCGAATTCTCTCGTTTCCTCCCAATTCTTTATTCCACCATTTCATTCATTACTCAACATCACCGTCTGCTTTAGCCTAGCCGGCATAATCGTAGGACGTAAAACAAATATTTCATTTCATTTTTTTAAATTGTAGTATAGCTATATGATAATGTAGAAAGTAAGAATACACATTTTAATCGATAGATTTTTTTTATTATTATTAATTATTATCAAGTAAAGAAACCATGGGTGGTAATAGTATCCAGTTTGTAAAATTTTCCAGGCATCACGAGAGAAACGTTCACCTTCTCTACGCAATGAAGGGGAGGGGTTAGTTGGATATATTACATCATATTTAATGGAGAGGGGGTTAGTTGGAGGTGGGAATGAGGGGTGTTTTGTTCTAGCATATTGTCCATTTTCTAATTTTGGGCAGAGATGGGCTAGGGGAGAAGAGAATGGGATTGAAGGGCGTGTGTAGACGTTCCCAAATATTCTTCACTGCTGTGTCTACATTTCTGCCTTGTAAGAGATGATGCGTGATTGTATCTTAAGCGAGGAGGGGATGAAATAGAGTGATACGGTAGCTGAGACACTAAGTAAGCTGGAGTAGGACTAATATATAGAATGTATGTATAATTGGCGGAGATTTAGCTTCTCCGCTCATCGATTGTAATATCATATAATGTCGATCAATTTACAGTTTGGACTTCGTATGTGCAGAGTCCTAAGTTATAATTCCTGATTTCATAAATAGAGATATTTAAAATCAAAATACGTTTCATTAATCTAAAAATTCGTACCGATAATGTGTCATTTCGGGTAAGCACTAAGTCCCGGAATATATTGTTTACGATGTAACTAAACATAATGCTGTTTTGTGAAACTCAGTAAAATAGCTCACATGCAGTACATGTGTGATACAGTGTTTCTTGTTTCAGATACCCCGGACACTGTAATTGACCATAGTCAAGGAGCACCTGTGAGTGTAAGCCAGTCAGATCAAGAGGAAGATGTGTGTAGTGTCCGTGCACATAGAGTTATTGTTGCAGCAAGGTGTGATTGGTTCAGGAGAGCTCTTCTATCTGGAATGCGAGAAGCGATAGATAAGTAGGTGTCATCGACTTAATTACTTTCCTTTTTAAGATTTCTTGTAGTTTTTTCTTTTCTAAAACCAGATATCAAATATGAATCAATGATTACACATGAATAATGCATTATACCTTTCATTTACTAATTTTAATTTCTGTCGATGATTAAGTCAAATAATGACGTTTTGGAAAGTATTGTTTGAACTCTTCTTTATTTTTGAGTCAATCTATCTCTAAACTTTTTTTCCTAACTCATATACCATTATGTTCTTCGGCTTTCTGCTGGCATTGTTTGTGTTCACGTCCTACTGTGTTGGATAAAATCTTTGATTGGGGGTTCTCTATAGTCTGTAACTAGAACGCATACTTTCTTTGTATCTCGTTGGAAGTTCAAACCCTGCTGGAAGTACAACGTCTCGAGTCAATTCCAGTAGTTTTTCTTGTCCCATTTTAATAGCAAATCTCTTCCTTCATAACGTCGGTATTGCATAGAAGTAAAACAAATATCTTAATGATTATGCTTGAAATAAATTTCTTAAACTCCAGCTGCATATATACTGTCAAATACTTCAACGTAGCTGAATCTGGTTAATTTGTGCAACATGTAAATCCCAAGAATTTGTGACTTGTAAATATCGATGGTTTCCATGGCATGCTACTATAGTCCTCGGTCATGTCGTTTTCCATCTGTGAACTTCTATTCCTCAAGAATGGCGTCATCCATTTAAACCAAAATTAGCAGTGATATCTTCCAAATTCGATTTGATATTAAGGCCAGAGGCAAAATTTGGCAAAGACACAAGCTTAAATTGACATGAGGTTTTATTTTTCAGAAATACTTCTTCATATAGACTCAGTGTCGTGCTTCATTGAGCGTGATAAGGCTATGGGGGCAAAGCTTGGTCTTGATCAAAGATCAAACATTTCTCTTTCACCGACTTTGGCAAAATTGGCATGAAAGTTATCAATATACTTACTTGCTCTGTCAAATTTGGCTGAAGTCTGTCAAAGACAAAGACAAAGACTACTATCGCTCATGCCAATGGCAAAAGTACTCATGCTTGGATATATTTCTAATTGCGCTTTTCATACCTATTTGAGGACGTGGAATCCAATGGAACTATTGTTAAATATATCGGTCGATCAGAGGACGATAGAATAACCTGAAAGTTGGTATATAAATTTATGTATATTTTACAGTTAAGATACAGTGAACCCTGAGTTTACGAATTTTAAGAAAAACAAGTGTGCAGTGGCTCCAGCAAGTGTATACCACCGCATGCCAACGTGAAACTACTATTACATTTAACACACGCATGCGCTGGTGTTTTTAAGTTATGATTTATATACAGTGTTAATGTACAGATATTTAAAGAAAGGGGTAGATGAATTTAGTATGGTCTTTGAATGAGAAAATATTACTATTGATTTCCTGGTTTTTTAAGTTCGAGAAAATTTTCTGTGCATTCTTATAAAATCCCTCTTCAGCTTTGTAATGTTTCTTGCATTATCATTTCCTCTATCGGAAGAAGCTTTCTGTGATTTTTTTAAAATTTTTTATTTAATAATAGGGCTTTTAGAAATGGTCATTTTTTTTACAGGTTCTCAGTATGTGTGATCTTGATTGTTAGGCGCACGAAATTCATGATTTAAATCAAACATGATCTGTAAGTAGAAGAACTGATTTTAAATAAGAATAGTTTTTTTTTTCTGTAGTATTCTGTGAATTCTAGGATACCTTTACAATCATTATTTTTCAAAATGTTAATCAGTATTTATGTTTTTTTCCAGAAAAATCGTAGTCCACGATACTAGTCCTTTTCTGTTTACAACATTCCTTAATTATCTGTATAGTGGCCAGTTAGATACACAGGATTTGTCTGTGGACCACTTAGCGGACCTTATGCTATTAAGTGATAGGTATGAAGTGGATACATTAAAGCAGACGTGTGAACAGGCACTAAAGAAATACATAGACGAAGATTCAGTGCTTTATTTTCTCAGCATTGGAGATCAGTTCAATGCTAAAGTGCTTAGGGTAAGTTAATTCTATTTCTTCTTTTTTTTTTTCCTATTTATTAAGAAAGTGTTTATTTAAGAAATTTGCAGATTTAGCTGTAAAGCCATTTTACATGTAACACTAAGGCCTTTCAGTATACTTCCCACTGTGTTTTAAAAACTTTTTTTTAATAATGAAGAATAGGAAGAATATAGAAACTAAGTGAGATAGATAACGTAATAAACGATACTACACCTACTTTGTTGATTGGTGCAATCGACTATCGAGATAATTACCGAGTATCAGTTTAAGTAAAGAAGCCAAATAGTGTATAAGATACTACTATACCAATAGGTACTAGATTTCCAGTTTTTTTTCGTAAGGTCCAGAACTCAATATGCCTAGCTAATGACGTTGTTAACTATCGAACAGTCGATTCTATGTATTATATTGAAAATCTTCAAAACTCAATTAGTAAAGTAACGTTTGTAAGTTGCCGTTTATATATTAGCAGATACCTGTAGTGTGTGTTATTATAATTGATTTGAAGGCTATTTCTTGATAATAACGAAAACCTCGATAATTCTAATTATTTCTCCTACTATTATTTTTAGGTAGTATAGTTCTATGTGAATAAACATTTCTTTTTCATCTTTCCATTATGTTGGAGAAAATGGAAAACTGCTGGGTAATTAATGGACATTCGTAACTATTGGAAATCAGTTAGAAACTGTGTTTTAAATATAGCGTCCCAACATTCATGTCGAGAGACAAGAGTTGAGTTGATTTTGAGTTTAACGTCCCTTTCAGCAGCGAGGCTGTATGAGGCGGGACCTACCGATTAACGTGGAATCTGAACCACATGAACTCCCGCCGGGAATCGAACTCGAGTCTCCTACGGCAAAGGCGCGTACGCTAACCGCTTAACTACGAAGGATCTCTCGAGAGACGAGAGATGAAAAACCTCAATCAAAATGATAACTCCAGGATTTTAATTCAATCCGAACCTCCTAATTGTTAAGCATTTATTATCTACCTCACTTTATGTTATATGTAGAGGGTAGTGATCTCAACATGGCGTTCATCGGGTATTCGGAACAAGGTGTAAAGGTGTTCCAAAAATACAGTTCCTATTCTAATACCATATCAAGGGTATAGAAGCAAAACCTGCTAAATCCATGTCAATTTTGTCAGGAGACGAAACAAAAGTGACTCCCTTAGGTTTCAAAATTGTTGAACAATGTTGAACAGTTTTTCTTTAGTGGTTGATTCACTCATCTACATTAAGTAGTGACCACTAAAAAAAAAAAAAAGTACAACGATTCTGAAACATAAGGGAGTCACTTTGGTTTCGTCTCCAGGCAAAATTTAAAACTGGCTTCAGGAGCTTTTGCTTCCATATCCCTGATATGTAAGTATCCCAGGTGGCCACATACGCAAATAATTAGGAAAGTAGCTGATTGTTTGGATTCTAAATGCCTGGCTTGTATGGGTGGATTCCACGCAGAGCAGGAGCCGGGTGGTGGTTGAGCGCGGCCCTACCATCTCCTACACGCGCTCACTGGGTCTTAGGTCCGGAGATCTAGTAGATCAGGATAGAAGGCAAATGCCGAGTAAAGCACGTTGCATTGCCTTGTAAGAATGGAGATATGGGGTCTCCAAAGTGTTCAGATAAGGTTGGAGGATAGGGTTTTCGACTTCATGAATGAACGGTGCATTGACGATGCACTTCTTTGAAGACCACAGACAAGCGGAGTTTGTATCGTAATTCCTCCCTTCCTGTACCAGAATGTCAGATATACCCGTAGGTTCTATATGACAAATGCGAATATGGATTTTTCTACTAAGCTGCAAGTTCTGGATATGAAATTGACCGTCACTATGTTGGAAATACAGACGACTCTCATCGGTGAGTATTCCCAATCGCCTCGCCACTGCTGTCCCTTCCGACGCCAACAAAGATGTTTTCAGTATGAACGCATTTGGGCGATAATCGTGCGAGAGGAACGTAGGAATGGGATCCTGCCTCCAAAGTCGATTGTTTTACTGTTAATGCACTCACATGGAGTTACAGTGACTCAAATTGCAGTGGAAGCTGTGTCTTCTTAGCTCAAGTAGCTCTTCGTTCAGTTGTCCATTCACTCAAAAGGAGAGGTTCACGGTAACAGTTGAGGGGAAAGTCTATTGTCTCCCATCGTGTACTCCTTCATTCGACCACTAACCCACGCGAGCTGCAATTCTGCAGAACACCGTCCGGTCCCTCTCAGCCGTAATGTATGGCCATGGGTAAAGTGATTTAATTGCACAATAGGCATTTACTGATGTTGCCATGGCATTGTCATACATACATTTTATGATCCACTGAAAGCTGCACTCGTATGTTGGACGACCTTCAAACTCTCGGTATATCCTCTACATACACTACAATCAGCCTGCCCGTTACAGGTACACATTATATCGGGTGTTCTGAAATTTCGTTTCCATCAGTCAATATTTATATATTTATTGGTTTAAGAATATATTTAGTGTGAGTTAATTATCTTTCATAGTAAAGAAGACTACGAATAAACAAATAAATAAAGAGTGATAAAGTGGCACGAAACTGAAATACATATAAAAATTGTATACCCACTAGAAATTGCACACAACGCAACCTGGACTCGAACTGATGAATCAGTGCCCTAGCTTTCATTTCTTTACCAGGAAACAAGTACCGTCATATATTGGATAATTATTCGTGAAATGAAGTGACTTACCATAACATTCTTTTAACCCTCATTAGCTGTCGTAAAGATTCTTTTAACCTCTCGCAAAGCATGTTTAGTGTGTTAGTTAATTTCATTGAGATTTTCCAATTTTCCTTTTTACTTTGCTAAAATGCCATGCAATATTGTAATTAAAATGGTCTGTGCTACTTTGGATCTATGGGAAAATATGAACCTATGGGGAAAAGTGCATAGTTTCAGAGCCAGGGCTGTCCAAAATCGTGAAAAAGTTAAATTTCAACAGGCCCTCTTTCGAATTCGAGAAACTGTGGGTGGTGATAGTTACCAGCGTAAAGGGAGTCACGCATACGCAATCCAAAAATGCATATTGGATCAATGTTCAATGCAATGGTGCTATTCAGCCGGTTTGCACCGGCTCGCTAGAACCGGTTGTTAAAATATTTCGAGTTCGCAGAACCGCTTCTTACACCCGGACGTAAATGTACACACACAAACTTAGATATAACCTAACCAAGAGTAAAAGAAGAAAGCCAAACAAATTATGTGGCTGAACCTGGCAGAACCCATTTTTGGAAATCGAAAATAAACCATGCAGATCGTTTGTTCACGATTGTTCTCATAAAATTTTCGTTTGTTCATTATTTATAAACAGTTTATACCAAAAACAAAATGCCCGGTGCCAACTTCATTTAGCATAACCCATTTTCGGAAATCGATAATAAACCATGCAGATAGATTTCTATATCTTTTGTATTTCTGTTAGCATAGCAAATGTATGTACTGCAAATTTCAGCTGGAAAGGAGAGCTTGTACAAATACAAATTTTTCACAGCGAAAAACAATTAACCTATTTGAAGAACATTGCTCTTTACTAGAAGATTAAGAAGGGCGGAGTGAACAGTAAATTTTATTTTAAGTGTCTTTGTTCTTAGAAATTCTTACTGCTACAGGGTTAAACATACGATATTGCAGAACAAGCTATAGACATTCCGTAATCTCAAATGGTCTTGATATCAAGAATGAGAACTGGGATTATACGACTGAAGTGGTAAGGGTTATTTATGTGTATTTGATACACATGCAGACCATTATCAACAATTGACTATCCATTGCTGGTTGAAGGTCTTTCCAATACTTTTAGACAATCGTTTATCTTGGATAATTCATTTCTAAAATATTCGAAGTGCTACAAAATTTCGTCACACTACCTTACATTAGTATGCTGTGTAGATCACTACATGTCACAAGTTGAACTATATCTATTTATTACCTATCCGTCGTAAAGGTGTTTTTTTTCTGGAGGTATGCAACGGTATGACATACCGGAACCTTTTTAATGTGAACAAAATATTTCCTCTTCTGTGTTAAAAAGCGGTTGACGAGAAACTTCGAAAATATAAAATAGTAAATATGTAGTTTTATTGAAAATCAAAGTTTTTATCGTGTTCCTTTGCTGTTTCACAAAAGTGTAGAGGTTCGAGTCCGAACAATGGGAGCCAATTGTGCTGCATATTGTGCTCATTATTATTATTATTACCCTGAAAGGTATGCAGCTTTTTAATCATAATGAATCTGACGTCCAGCGTACCGGCATCTTTATTTTAGAAACACTATACATATATATATATATATAGAGAGAGAGAGAACCGGTTGTTAATAAATTAGAATAGCACCACTGGTTCAGTGGATGTAATTCCCAGACATGCCATGAACCGAATTTTCAGATGTGCTCTAACTTTATGCATGGTCCGAAGTACGCAAACGATAAGTTTTGACAGCAGTAAACACGGTATCCCTTGGTTGGATGTCGGAAATGTTAAGGGCCGTCAGCAGCACCGTTTCTAGTATTCGGGAACACGCGTGCTGCGATGTTTTCTTTCATGCTTATAAGTGGAAAAAACGTGGAATATACAGCGAAGAATTGCATCTCAGCACACGTTATTCCAAACGCAAAAGAACGTAGAGCTGCGCGGTTCCTAAAACTTCTGACTTCCCTCCGGAGCATTGGATGTCCATTGTTGTCAAGGCTTACATCTTGCCTATTTGGATCCACGTTGTAATCAGGGCATATCTGAAAACACTGTTGAGAGCATATCTGAGAATAGCACCTGTAGAGAATACCCGGCACACCCATTGAACATTGATGAAATATGCATTTTTGGATTACATATGCGTGACCTCCCTTACGCTGAAAAGGACCATCATCCACAGTTTTCCGAATTGGAAATAGGGTTTAATGAAATTTAGCTTTTTTCGCGATTTTGGACAGCCGTAGCTTTGAAACTATGCAGTTTTCCCTATAGGTCCATATAAACTTTTTGTCTTACTTTAATGTGAGGAATCACCTCTTACAGTTTGTCGATATAGTTCATTAACACATATTATGTTTTAGATTTGTATACGTTTTGTGTAAATTTATGTGCATTTCATTTCAGAGCGCGTGTCTAAACTTTATTTCCCTAAATCCTGATATAATGGACAGCGAACTTTTTGAAGAGTTGCCGCAGGACCTTCAAGCTGAAATATATGACTTAGTAATATGGGTTAAGCCAAGGTAAGGACAATTACTATACTTTTATATAATGGTAAGTGTCAAGTATTGTTAATGTAAGTTGGTTGAGGATCTGTTCTATAAAGTAAACCCAAACACCTTGCTTTTCCGTATATATTACTAATTTAGTGAACAATCATCAATGTTGAATTCAGCATTGTCAGTGAATCGCCTGACGTAACAATATGCGAATTGGATGATAGAAGACTGGAAGAAAGTCATCTGGTCTGGTGAGTCACAATTTTTATTTCACTCCCTGGTTGTTTGTGTTTGGCGGTTTTCTAATGAGGCACTAGAACCTTTGTTCATGGTATGAAATAATGCAGGCCGGTGGCGGTGAGTGTTGTCCAGTATGGCAATCTTCTGGCAGATTGGACACATCCTATCATGTTGCACTTTCCTCTTATGCGTGGCCTTTTCCAAGACGATATCACATCTTGGACACGGGATACGTGGGAATAACTCAAGAAAGACAGTCCAGACTTCCAGCATCTCCCATGACCTCCGAACTCAACGAATATCAGAATGAACATATGTAGGGCGCCATGAAATGACACATTCATTCTCGTGAGATAGTCCCATCTGTGTGACGTATTAAAGGTGCATTACACACAGCTTAAGTGATCACACCATCTGACAACAACTGATCTCATTACATCCCTGCCACATCAGATCATTGCTGTACGAAAGACGAAAGAAGGACCACAACATTTTAGTATGTCGTCATAATTCAGTGAACGTCATAATTCAATCGGTTGGTGCATGTCAGACATTTTTGCTAATTATATACTATGTAGATGTGTAAGTTAATGTCTAATTAACATGGGTATATAGGTTTTCTCTTCCTTTCTTTTATTGAGAATTAAAGTTATATGCAACTAGGAATAGCCAAAAAATTTCGTTGTCCGAATCTCAGATGCAGATTCGTGTCAGTATTTGAAACTTGGATCCTGATTCAAAACCATGTGATTTGAGTGATTTCGAAATCTCCAATCCAGATAAGAGATACGAAAATCCATGCCTTGTAATATGTTAATTGTTTATTTGCAATGCTCATACTATAATTTCTTCATCTTTCATAAAAATAATTGTTTTCTATCTTACAAAATGTGCATTTGATGTTTTGTTGAGTAGACTGTGATGGAGAAAGAAACCACAAAGTAGTCAATATTTGACTTTTTATTTCCTTACTTCTCAATCGTAGTCCTGCAACTATCTTCGACGAACTATAATTAAGCGATTCTGCTATTTTCATGTATCAACAGCGGGATGACTCAAATGCCAGCCATACTCATACTAACATGCCAAATCATTAGATCCCAATCTCGGTTTCAGGTTCGAGTCTTAAAAAAAAAGACTCAGATCCGGTCATTTCTAGCATGCTTCAAATTATCTTCTAAAATATATAAACTTCTGTGAGTATGTGAAAAACAGTTCCTGTTCAGGCGCTACAAATACTCATCTACGTGTCAGTATAGAGTAATACACCTCCACGTTGATAATGATGGAGAAGAATAATTTTTGTCATTATTAAACAAAATTTACAGATTTTACAAGATAATAGATATGTACAGCATACATTTAATTTCAGCCTAATGTCGTTACTTTCCAAGCCTTATCTTTAGAGAAGCTAAATACCTAGAATGGATGATGGTACCTCTATTATTGAGGTGGAAAATACGTGGAGGTGTATTGGTAAACGAAGTTACACAGTATGGTATAAATTTTCTTGTTGGAAAGCCTTGGCAGAGATCTTTGGATAGGCCAGGAAGGTATGAAGCTAGAGTAAAACTGGATTTCCAGGATAAGAATTTTGGGTGCTGGATTGGATTTGCGATAGGATACATTGACTGGCTTTTAATTGTGAAAGTATAAATTTATTTGTATTGTATGTTGTATGATATTAGTGTTACTCAGTTTTGTTGTGTTCATGTATGAGAATATACAGTTGTGTACTTATTTCTTAGATAGCTTCAAGTAAATAATTGTTTCAAAATGGTAACTTTGCTTAAGAGGTTCAAATCGGTGGAGGTGCGAAGTGTGATTAGATTTCTATGTTGAAAAGGGTAGAAACTACCTGAAATTTATTTCAGCTGTATGAAACATATGGTGATAAGTACGTAATATTCACAAACGTGGGTAACTGGTGTGCAAAGGCCAGAAAGGAATATCAAAGCAGGGTGCCTAAGTGTGTTCAATGAAACTCGTTCCGGACAGTCGCGCATATCCCACACAGAAGCGACGCAGTAAATGAAGTGATTCAGCAGGCTGACGCTAAACAATAGCGAATGAAGTAAGCATTTTATATGACTACATACTGAGTTATCCTTGAAGCGTTTGGATATAACAAAATGTTAGGAAAATGGGTCTCCATGCAGCTCATACCACTGTTTCATTACACATCGGAACGAAAGCTCCAGAGTACGGTGTGGAAACATACGAACTTGCCTCCACCGAAGAAATTCGAGATAAGCCCGTCAGGAAAGGTTTTGCTCACCGTCTCTTGGAAGAGGCAGTGTGTTGATTCTTGTTGAGTTCGCAGTAAAAGGACAAATCGTTAATGCTGCTACGTATTGGGCCATACTTAATTGTTGACAATCTATCTTTCTGCATGACAACACGTCCCTGTGTTGCTGTAAGTGTGTTGCAAAAATTTCGGTCTTAGAATTGGGAAATTCGTATACATCTAGAATGTAGTCCAGACCTCGCGCTGTCAACAATCTTTTCGGACCATTAGAGAGTATTTTTCCGGCCAATACTACCGCAGTGATAGTGAGGTCATCACAACCGTGTATCGATGGTTTAGCACCCAACCAAACGAATTTTACCACATGGATATCGAAAACTTAGTGTCAAGTTGGGACAAATGCCTCAGTGTCAATGGCTACAATATAGAAAAGGAGAGGAATGTTTACACTTCAAAATATGTACTTCAGCTTTTGTGAACACATACTTGCTTTTCTGTTAAAAACTTACTCGTTTACTTTCTAGTTTTCCTTATATATTGCGCATTTCAAAGTATTTAATTCTGATTTTCTACGTTTAAAATATTGTTCGTTCATAATACATATTTATTATTAATTTTTAAATAGGAAATCTCAAACAACAGAAAAACTTTTGAGTTGCCAGCAGTGCCCTAGTCCTGATACACCAACTTCAGTATCTTCAAGCCTAGCAGATATTGAAGAAATGGCTTCCAATCTACATATAAATAGCAAAGAAGTAAGTATGAAATATTTTCAGTTCTGTAAAATAGAACTATGTTGTTCACTTACATTTCCGCAGGTTACTTAATAATATCGAAAATTTAATCCAAGCAGTAAATAGTCAGTTTTTATTTTAGAAGGAAGCAAAGGAATTGGAATGCTACAATTTTGTGACTGAATACGAATGTTTAGATTTATTATTACAAAAGTTTCATTGTTGCAAACAGACTTTTCAAACAGTACGATAGGCTGGCCCGTTGCCTTTCGTAATAAAACCTGCAAGCGTCATCATTTGTAGATCTTCCATAACCTACAATGGATGATTGCTACTGTGGTGTAATGAATCTTTAAAGCTATTTAACGCAACATTTATTTTCTCTAGGATGCTCGTTTTGTTAAAACTAAAAGTTTCTGTTAATGTGCAAGCTAGTTGGAAAGTACAAAGTTAAATATCTTAATCATTTATAGCACCTAGAGAAAAGACCTAGTTCAATATTAATTTTTGTCTTGAAAAGTCTGTTTAAACACTAAAAGTTTCGGTTTTTTGAGACGAATTATCCTGAATTTATAAACCTTTTGAATACATTAATTAAATATAAATTTCATTCTAGCCTGACTTGCAAGCCAGAACACCCTTTTGAAAATATGCAATACAACAAATAGAAACTCCCATGAAATTTTAATGTGGAAATACATTGTAGGAAATACTTAGTTTAGACACACATTCAAGTCGTCTTCGAAGAAAGAAATGAAGTATATTATTGTGTCCGTATCCATAATAACGCTACACACAGTCTCAAAGCATTATTTCGATCTTAAGTAACTAACTGTGTGATAGCTTTCACAAATGTGATATGTCAGCTAGCAGAGTATTTACAACAATGTGTTAGGAAACGCTCTGTATGTATGTACGTATGTATGTATTTACTTAACTGTTTTTACTAACTGGAAGAATAGTGAAGGACAAGGTAAAAAAAAGTCGTTAAATGTTTGTATATTGCAATAACATCTCCGTAGATTGTTGAACTCTTAAGTCTGTTACAATTATCATTAATTAAAATCTGGACAGTCGTATTTCTGACCGAAATTTGACGGTCGTCTTATTGTGGATTCGTCTCGAGTTCTACTTCTGTAAACTTCTTTACTCGACATTTAATATTGTTCATGTCAGTCATTATATTGTCTCTCACTGTATAGGCGTACATGTCAACAGCTGATAAGCTCTCTTTTGTTAGAAACTCAAATTGTCCTATTGGATATGAGATGTGCGCCTTTGACGTGGGCAGGAACTCATGTAGTTCGGATTCCACGTTAATCAGTAGTTCCCTCTCGTATAGCCTCGCTGCTGAAAGAGACGTTAAACTCAAAATCAAGTCAACTCGATATGAGATGTGGAACAGGAATATCTACCAGGTTTCAAATCTGATAACCTAAAAATGAAAATTATACGTGTGTTATGTATTGAGCATTTTAAAATTAATTCGTTTACACACACTACCTGTACATTAAACTGTTGGATAAACTATGTATTTCTGATCCCTAGATTAGCAGAGAATCGCACTTCGGTCTTCTGGTTGCTGGGTAATTACTTTGCCACTGAGCTTCTAGCAGTAGTCTTTAACATTCCTGATCCTGAATTAAGCAGGCAACTCTTGGGCATTGTTCAGTAAAATATAATTCATTGCCTAGATATTGCATTGGAATTTCTCTGGTTTTAGCGTGAGTGTATTGTTCGTGTTGTAAAAGTTCCCATCAGTTACGGACGATACGGACGAACAAATGTGACTTCTTTATAGTTTTATATAGTACCGTAAGACAAGTAGAATACTTCTATGAAGTTAAAATTAGTAAGTTTTTACGTCTTTTTTGGTAGGTTGAAGCCTCTGATAGCAGTTCACTAGAGGAACTTCCCTTGACCCAAGAAGATTCAGCACGGTTAGAAAGTTGTTTAAGCCAGTTACGAGACATAGTTGGTGATCACGTTCCAAGAGATGAGCTAGTACAAGTAGCTTTGGCAGCAGACTATGATATCAATAGAGCTCTTAATTTCTTTTATTCATCTTGAGAATTATTCTCATGTGCGTGGATGATGCATCAGTCTTAGTGAGAAATAAATAAATATATATGTATGTATATACATCACACAACAGAAGAAGAAAGGCATAAATATGTAGCAAAATGAGTGCTAGTTTTTCTTGTAAGTGCAAAAAATCGCTATCAGAAGGTGAGAAACAGATTGTCAATTGACTGTTTTCCTCGCGTGTTTTGGAGATTATGAAGTGATACGTGTGTGAATGGGAATATCAAGAAGATTTGAGAGAAACTCTGTACTTCAAAGTGTTGTCATTTTTAAAACTTGTACAAGAAGAGCCAATAAGATTACACATAAGTATTTAAAACAGTTGAAATGTATAATGGAACTTTAGAGAAATAGCTTTTTTATTATTATTATTGTTCGTCTATTAACGTAATATTTTTTGTTTTCATTCCGAGTTAATTGTGAAAGCATTATTTACATTGCATTTTTAAAAATAGTTTTTCTCTCTTTCTCTCTCGAATATCCAATATTTTCGCGCTCCAAACCCAGTTGTTGAAAGCGAAGTACGAAATGTAATATTGCACTTCGTTAATATTATCGTTACAATTATTTCCCTAGTTGAAAGTTCTTCATGGTTAAAAGACACTAGAATAGTGAATCTTTTTATTTTTTTCAATGTTTAGACATGCTGAACATTTGTGAAGATATCATCGGGACAGATAAACAGAATATGAAGATATACTGTAAAAAAAAATGTAAAAGACAGAGTAATGAATAAATTTTTGACGTCGAAGGGTAGTGTGCGATGAAAACTAATAATTATAATAAAAAAGCACTGTTATTTGTTGTATTATGTGATAACACGAACTGTAATAGGGAAGTTTTTTGGTGTTAAACGTGTTATTTTTCTCAAATTTAAAAGAAAACGAAATGTTAAGCTGGTGAAAGTATTCACTTGCTACTGAATAACATATGGAGTTAATATAAATATATATATATATAAAGTCATCTTGTATTTAAAAGGATTATTAAAAGAAAGAAAAAAGATAATTTTATAGGTCTTTTCAACGAGTCTGTTGTATATAGGAGTGTAAATGTGGAAATGTAAAAACACAAATGTATGACCTTAAAGATACGAGATGGATAATATATGTGCATTCTCCAACATATATTTCTCTATGTATAAATATTAACGTAACCTTTTCACATATGCCTTAATCGGTTCTGTTACAGGACATCTGCAACACGAGTTGACAGTGTTAGCATTAGTTGCTAATTGTAAGAAATGTGGGAAGCAAATAACATTAAATTAATTATATATATATATATATATATAATTTGTTGACATCTGATGAAAGGCATGTATCGACTTCACTTACTCAGACTTTGAGTGTTTTCTATCTTTAGACACACTTCTTGTCAATATATGAATTTTTTTCTTTCTCCTTTCGCTTGACGAAAGAAACAAAAAAAAAAAAAATCTCATTGTTAAAGTTTAAGTGTTTCGGCTACTCAGTCAGTGTTGTGTAGCTTAGATATTCTTGTAGATAAATCTTTGATTAGAAGTGGAATTTTTACTTTTAATTTTATTTTTTCTTCTCACGCAATGTTATGTTTTGTGTAGACTGAGCCTTTTATTCTGTGACACAAAAGAAGTACAATCGATAATTTCAAAATGACTTGTGTAAACTTCTCTCGAAAAGTAATGAAGGGGAGGGGGGAATGCTACTAAGAAATACCATTTTGTATTTATTTATTGTAAATAATGCTGTGCGTACTTTTTTTTTATTATAATATAAAAAAATATATTATTTTTGAGTTTGTAAATATGACTGAAAGCTTTTTTTCTTGTGTTGAAAATATTTATATAGTAAATTATATTTTGAAACACACCCAGTATATGTTGTGTACATTTGAATATTTTGTATGGTTTACTTATGTATTGTTAGGAAAAAAAATCAGTGGTAATGGTGATAAAGAAACACCCAATTACGTTGAGTTTTGTAGTCGTATTCTCCAAAAGAGAAGGAAGTAAAATTTTAGTACTTTAAGTAAAGAAGTAAAATGCGGTTCTGTTGGTTGATTTACGAACAAGAAAACTGCTTTTTCGTATTGTTTATATCTGCAAATATATGAATACAAGGAACTTTATGAGTAGTTTTCTGAATCAGTTGTAGTTCTTCAACAGTAAATATTCTGCTACACAGCAGACAGAACTGTTGGTTAAGAGACACCTTTCTCAAGTTTTCTTATGCGTTCTCCCATTATATATATATTATCTCCCTCTCCTTATCCTCCGTATTTAACAATGTCCACTTACAGAACACTTCTACCAATTTTTATTTGGCAAATCATCGTCAGCCCGTTTAAATCTGCTGCTCCGTAAGTTGATTTTTCAGCCGCGATAAACAGTACGTACTAACGTGTAAACTCAGTCACTTAAAGGTGTAAATCAGATTTGGATTTTTTAAATATATAAATACATATATATATATATTCCCATTGATTTACTGTAATGTGATCGGTATAAATAAACTGGAATTTTAATGTAATGTTACTTTAATTAAATTTGATTGTTAAATATTAAAATTAAATTTCACAAATTTTAGTTTTCACGAAGTAGCGGACATTTAAGTAGATTCAAAGAAGAAATCAGTAGAATCAAACCAGTTCATTCCAAAGAAAACAGAAAAATGACAGTGGGATTGACCTCATATAAAACAGTGGAATTGGTCTAGAAATAAAGATAATGTAGGTATTAAGCATTGTCAACACTCAAATGTTTTTGCAGACTGAAGTGTTAGCGTTTTCCTGAACAAAGATACCGGCACTATGAAGAATGAAATGAAGGGTAAAAAGAATTACAATTAAATAAGCATGAAATAGAAATATTTACATTGAGAGACATGACAAGAATCATCTTATGTACCTAGGGAGATACCGTTACAATGTCAGCAAGAATAATGAAAATCATCGTCCTAAAAAAATCCGGACGACAAGTTTATGTATATGTATAGGTTTATTCAAAAAGCGCGCCGGTTTTGTTATATCAAATTATAACTTTATTTTTTCAAAACACTAACAAAATTCATAAACATGTTCATCACACATTCTGATTTCAGGTATGGTGAATGACGTCGGGCATATGACCACTTCTACTGCGCTGGCATGCAAAAACTCTGTTCGTGAAATTCGCTATGGCTGCCTGACACTGTCACGAACCACTGTAATGTTTTGCTGATAATAACCACCACGACGACGCCCAGGACTTTTAATGTTCACCGTTGAACCCGTTTCAATGAAATTTTTTTATAACTCTGCGAACTATTGATTCATTCGGTGTTTCATTTTGCTCCAGAACCGCGCGAAGTTGCTGCATAACTTTCTCCGTTCTGATAAGTTTTCACAATTAGCACACGTTGCGCTACAGTAAACTGCTTCATGGCTGAAGATACGCGAGAAATTCAGACTAAGGTACAATCGGCATGTTTGTTGATAGATCAACAATACAAAACAATGTCGGCAACCGAGAAACAAGAATTTGCCAGACGATCCAAAACCGGCGCGCTTTTTGAATAAGCCTTTATAAAGTACACTCAATTATTAGCTCCCGGCGTAAGCATGCGAAAGCTTATAGTTTCACTTCAAGTTACGTGTATATATATATATATATATATATATATATAT
The DNA here is from genome assembly GCF_964235325.1 of Thermobia domestica. Classification (NCBI taxonomy): domain Eukaryota; kingdom Metazoa; phylum Arthropoda; class Insecta; order Zygentoma; family Lepismatidae; genus Thermobia; species Thermobia domestica. The sequence continues at coordinate 79,426,153 of NC_137456.1, forward strand.
ATATATATATTTGGTACTTTATTTCGCGGTAACTACTGACCGAATCTGAACGAAATTTGGTGGGCAAGTAGCTTATAATCTGAGGAGTAAAGATTGCTATATCTGGTGACTGGGTTCGGACAAGCTTGGATCGCCTTCTATGTAATACTTTATTTCTCGGTAACTGCTCTTTCAAAGTAACCCTATTTCTCTTCGTCAGTTTAGGAATTGTGTAGCGCATCGGATACAAACTTTCGGGGCCCACGGGCCATAGTTTGCCCATAATTGGTCTAAAAAATAAAGATCGGTATATTTGCTGGCTGAGCTCGACCAGAGGCAGGTTCGGTTTGGCAACAGAGGCTGTGTTCCACAGCTTTACAGGCCGAGGGCTTCTGAGTGCAGTTCACTTCTGCTTATTTAAATACAGATTGAGAATTTAGGTAAAAAATTTGTCGATAATTACTGATTAATATAGGGTTTCAACGAAGAAAGATTGTTTTGGTTATAATTATATACAGAATTCCTCAGGATAGGTGTAAAATTCTGAATTACGAAACAAAAGCAAATCATCCTTCTTTATATATTTGTTTCAGGCATACAAAGTGTATAAATATGGTTTGTTTTTACTATTTCACTCTTAACCTAATATATTTTGTCTTATTTATTTATTTATTTTTATTTTTTTAATTTTTTTTTTAAGTACATTTTACTTCTGAAGATGAAGCTAAAATGTTTGAGTGTTGAATGACTTAATACTTTTTTTCTGTTAGTGGAGAATTAAGGTACGCATTGTTTACCAGTATTAATGGACTCGAGCTTTTATAATATAGATTTTCTTTTACTCTTAGACGGTCTGCTTTACATGTGATTCAATCTTCTGAACTATTTTTTATGACCGTCTCAAATCTAATCTTTCTTTGCCTTTATTTTATATCTTCACTTTTATTTCTTTGATATGTTTGGTTCATTCTACATTTTTTTTTCTTCGTAGTGCCATAGCTCCGATGTTTATAAGATTACCGTATGTAATTGCCCAATCAGTATTTATGTGGCAGATTTTGAGACTCCTATTGTAAAAGATGTACCTATAGCAATGTAAAAGATGTTATAAAAATAAACCATAATCTTACTGTTGGTTCCAAAATGACTGCACTTCTAAACAGTATAGAACAAATTAAATTAATTATTTAAAAATGTCAAAATTGGTAAGAAAGTAAAAATATCTTAATTATTTCAATACTATATAGTATATCTTAATTATTCCAATGATCTTCGAGTTATTGTATTCCCTATTAGGATTCATGGTGAAATAATAATTAGTGTTTGCAATTTGCACATAACACAACAAACGAAAATACATACTAACTAATTGTACGCTTTAGAAAAAGTAATAGCTAAAATTGCTCGCACGGCACAAGACCACCTTTAGCATATGATGTTCGTGCTGGGATTCCCACTGCGTCTGCCAATGTTTTTCAACTGATGCTAAAACTAGCATTCAAAAGTCGAGTTTCATTCAACTGTGTGTAAGGCGTACTTGAATATTAAACTTAATTTTAAGGAATTTTTAACGCACTTTGTTTTAAGATTCGATCATAAAGCTTTCAAAAGTGAAACAGAGTGATTTTCTGTGAGTTTTACATTACAGTTGAAGTATTACAATTTGAGTTATAAATATTCTTACTATATCTCAACAACTACTTTGTTTAAGAACAAAAACACGCATTATTACAATGTGAAATATAATAATAAACTATCTGAAATATAATAATAAACTATCTTCGTAATGATACTTTAAAGAAGTTATTTATATGGTCAAGAAAATAAAATTGATACATATTGAAAGCGTAATATTTTAACTTTTTTATAAAACTCATCATCACCCCAACCTTTAATTTATCCCAGTTTAATGTGATAAATTTTGCAACTTCTATTATTTGCTACTTTGGTATTTTCTTGTCCATTTATTTGATTATTTATGAAATTCTTTTTGTTTGTCTTATAAATAAGACCGTAGTCAAATATATTAGAAATTCCTCCGGGTTCGTTTAAGGCAGTGGTTCAAATTGACTCTGCGAGCTCAATCTAGGGCATGCGCAATACATTTTCAGCATATTTAGACACTAACATAAAGTAGTTTGTAAAATAAAATTTGTATTATTCAAAAAGTAATTTTTCCTCTACGGTTATCATCAAATGCCCCGTTTGAGAGAGGCTGTTGCCGCTTCTCTCTCAAAATATAATGATATGTAACTTCTTGTTTCACTGTAGAATCGTTATTAAAAGTGTATGTACAGTTATTATTTTAGTCGTTTCTCAAATTCTGCAATATTGGAAATCATAGTTCGATTTGTCGGAGTTAGAGCAATGAGGACACTAAGCAACAACAACAACAACAACAACAACAACAAAATGTTTACGATATTTGAATTGAACGTCCCATGATTATGCTTGTTAGGCTAAGGGAGACGATGATTAAAGCAAGTGAATGATGATGGAAGAATTGGTGGAATGAGAAAGTGGGAGGAAATGGGAATTTCCCGAGAAGACCCACGACCACGATGTTGTCCGCCATAAACTTAATTGGTCGGGGATCGAACCAGGGACCCCACACGCCAGAGGTAAGCGCTCTACTAATGAGCCACCGTGCCCTTTACTTAAGAATTTAATGAATTATATTTGCAGCGTCATTGTGAAAGATTTCTTCTAAGACCGTCTTAAGTCAAACAGCAATTCTTGAGTGAGTAACTGCAGCGTTTTTATATTATTATTATTATTATTATTATTATTATTATTATTATTATTATTATTATTATTATTATTATTATTATTATTATTATTATTATTATTATTAGTTCTGTCTATATCAAACTTGTAGTGTTGTTTTTCTTTTATTTGTTAACTTTCGGTTTGGTATAAAATAAACTATTATCCTTTATATAATAATGAAAAATTGATTTCACTTACACTATTTCCAAAAATGATACTTCAGTTTATATCACTATATATTTGCTATTTCAACCGTCCATTAAAAGAAAATCCCAAAAGTTGTCCAACTTCAGGAGGTCAGCTTTATAGGGAAGCTACAGAATTCAGATATTTACTGCATTTTGTCTCTCATGGATCTTGGCAGAATTCGATACATTTTATGTTCCTTCAGATTACAGAATGTTTGCATGAATTCGAAAGGTATTTCCCCCACATTAAGTGAAGTCAAAATTAAAAATGAAAGTTGTTTTTTTTTTTTTTTTTTTTAAATAATGTTTTTCCGCGAGATCGAATTGAACCAAAAATAGAATAAATTCAGTAGAAAATTTCTCTCTTCATCTGTATATTCAGTCTTTACCATAATTCATAAGCAAAAAGTAGGAAAGAATTCGACTCAGAAATTAATTTGTTGCTGTTTCTATCTGCTTGATGTGACTTAAAGGTACTAGTTAATAAAAGGTAAATATTGTTTTTTGTGACCTTTTATGATGGCTAACATCTGGAATAACTTAAAGAATACATAAAACAATAAAGATTCTATGCAAAATAGAGAATTATTCTAGTTCCTGAGCCCGAACAATAAATATAGGAGCAAGATGACTTAGTTAGGGTGTCCACATTTTTTAAAGTCAGGAAACTTCAGGAAAGTAAACATGTCCTGGTACAGTATGTATCAGGAAAGTCGGGGGAATGGCAGATTGGTCAGGGAAAAATAGATTGAGGTCCATTTTTCGGTTATTGAGTTTACGAAATAATAAGTGTAGTATCTTCCTAATGCATATGTTTGTAAATTTATATTCTTTTGGGGGGTGTGGTGGCTCAGTGGTAGAGCGTTCACCTCCGGTGCTTGGGGTCCCTGGTTCGATCCCAGCTCGCGCCGTGTGGACTTTGTGGTGGACAAACACTGTGCTCGTGGGTTTTCTCGGGGTTCTCCCGTTTCCTCCCACTTTCTTCATTCCACCATTTCACTCATTTCTTTAGCCTAACCGGCATAACCGTGGGACGTAAAACTTAAAGATTTCATTTCATTTCATTTTTATATTCTTTTGGATGAAAGAAAATTGTAAAAAGAAAGAAACAGAAGTATAGAGAGCACAAAGGCGAGGGGGAGACTGAAGTTTTTCTTATTTTTAAATTATTCAATGGTCAGGGAAATCTGGAACTTTGGTCATAGAAAATCAGGGAAAAGTCAGGGATTTTTTTTTTTCAAATTATGTGGACACCCTGTTAGTGGTGGAGCGGTCACCTCTGGTGAGGGAAATTCTGGTTCTATCCCAGGTAATGTCAGTATTTTGTGAATTCGTATCCGTGGATTATATCGGGATTCTCTCGTTTCCATCCACATTTTATTACACCAATTATTTTATAATTATTCGGTTTTCAATATATGAAATATCCAGAGACTAAAAAAACATTTTTCGTTCATCCTAAGATTTGTTTCGGAAACCATATGCACAGAAAATCTTGAAAAAAGTATCGACAAATTGCATAAATACAAGTAGTACATCACCCTCCTCGCTGGTCTAGTGACTAGTTCGCGCGTGCCTTTGGTGCTTAAAGGTCCCAGGTTCGATTCTGGGTGGGAGATTATCTATTACAATACAGTGGTTCTGATCTCACCACTTTAAATCGTAAGTGTTGTCTTATATAACCGTTCCTGACAAAGAATATAAATACAAATTAAACGATATCCAGCAGACACGTATACTTGGATAAACAGTATTTATATAGTTCCATCCTTGAAGACAATCTAGCTTTCCCTATTGCAATTTCGTTTGCTGTTGTTATTTAAGATATTTATATAAATATTTAAAACATGAATGTTTCTTTAAAACAGTTTCAGTAGGTGTTAAGTTTGAACTTCAAAAAAATCCCATTAAATTGTGAGAATTCGATATGAGTAAAATTCAAACTTTATTATTTTTAGTTCCACTTCCACGAGTGGAAGGTAACAGATATTTCAATGCCAAGTCAGTTATTTTCTTGATTAAGTCTCATGAAAACCCGGTAGCAGACATGTTTAGTTCTGAATTTCATCCCCAATGTAACCCATTTTGGTTGAAAATATTCAACCAGAGTATTTTCAATTTCATTTACATAGATGAAACTTCAGAGAAATGTTACATTTTTCTTTCTCGGACAATCAAAACTACGCTTCGGACTGTCACAGACATGACCTATGCAAATACATGTTTATTTAGATAATAGCGCATGCTGTACTATTGTTATAATTGGAAGATAAGAAAAAAGTTATGACCATTTTTGTCTTCCTTATCTTCTACATCGTATGGATAGCACATCTCTCATTGTCATTAGTGCGTTCGATAAGGTTTAAATCAAACGGCAAAAAAGTTAATTTTCCTAAGTTGTAGTGAAACTGTTAACCTTCGACTCTGCAGCTTCATGTGCAGTAGTGTTTTAAAAGGTGTTTCGAGCATTAGTTTTTCAACTTTTTAATAGTCTAGAATTTGCAACCAGGAAATTTTACAGAGTGGGACAACTGAGAAAAAAAAACGGGTTTTGAGTTGACTTACATAAACTGCCTTCCATGTAAAACAGTAAATTGCATATTACTGCGGCAATTAGCAGGCACCAGACAAGGAAAAACCCTTGAATAAGAGTTTAAGATTAAAATTGTTTATTATTATTATTATTATTATTATTATTATTATTATTACTATTATTATTATTATTATTATTATTATTATTATTATTATTATTATTATTATTATTATTATTATTATTATTATTATTATTAGTGAGTGTGTGAAATTTAAACCCACATTTGTTTCCACTGGAAATCGAATCTATGTTCCTTCAAACTTCAGAACATTACAATTAAATGTATAAAGTTGAAACAGCCCTTTTCGGGAGTACTACTTAAATAGAAATATAACTGTGATATCGTGAATTCATAGTATGTTGATTCTTATGATCTAATCCTTATCGGGTAGCTCAGATAGCTCAGTGATAGACCTCTCAGTTGTGGTGCAAAGGATCATAGGTTTCTTCCTAGGCAATCTGACATTGTATTGTTTCGGAATTCTATAAGTATCTTCGTGTCAGCAATTACCTTACAATTATTTGCTTGCATTTCCCACCTGTTTCCTTTGGATTACATAAAATCCTTGTGAGCTGAAAGTTTTACAACTAACACACAATATATTTTAAACGAGTTTGGTCAAGGAGTGCAATAATGTTGCAAATTAAATGAAAACTGAGCTCCTTCGTTGCTAAGCGGTTAGCGTACACGCCTTTGGCGTGGGAGACCCGGGTTAGATTCCCGGTGGGAGCTCATGTGGTTCGGATTTCACGTTCAGTAGATCCCGTTTCTTATAGCCTCGCTGCTGAAAGGGACGTTAAACTCAAAACCAACCCAATTAAATTAAAACTATATAATTAACCCTAGGATGCATGTTATAGGTGAAAATTGACCCACGTCGTTTTCATATACAGGATCACCATCTCCCTTAAAATTTTTGTTCTTAGTAAGAAATTCTACAATTCAGCGTTGTGTAGTTCTTTTGTCTTAGCTCAAAACTCAGAACACTGATTTAATTCACAAAGTGAAGCCATAAAATAGCCACATATTCAAAGATGATTAGACTCTTCAATATTACTGATACTGCTTAGCCGATTGTACTTCGTAATTTAATTCGCATGCTACTTGGAACAAGAAATACACCTGACGTTTTATAATTTTTAAGTGCATAATTATCCGAAGCATACTAATGACTTACAAACTTTGTCAGAAGCGCTCACTAATAATAATAGTAATAATAAAAAACAATTAGACTTTAAATTAGAACAGTGTTATTTATAACGAAGAAAATATACTGTAATCAATTAATTTATTCACTCAGAACACATCAACTAAGAACCTCTTTTCTGGTGTAAAGATAACGTGTATTTTCTTTTGCAAAGTAATATTTAAACATAATTTAAAATAAACTGTGCTAGTTGTGAATGTAGAGTGAGAAAAAAATGTTCAACATATTTTCTTGAGGTATATACTAAGAAATTGTAATAGCTATCTGTAACAATCCAATTAATTCTGAAGTTAGCAAATAATTCAACTTCGATGTATTCATTTTTATATGCTTTCAGTCACTAGTAGTACATTTCGTTTACTTTGATTTTTTTTAATCGTAAAAAGACTGATTGTAAAAATAGATGTTTTAAGATTCTTTTCGAGTAAATACCAATTTATTTAGTAATACTGAGAATAAAAAGTTACCAACTCATGGTAATAGGCAAAATATACATATAATGAAGATATACGCTATATTACATCTCGGATCACAAGTATGTTCATAGGTTCTAAAATATTACATATATGTGTGTGTTTGCATTACAAATGCGAAGAATATTTTGTATCAGTGTGCTGTGTACTTCGCAGTAAGGTCATGTGTAAGTTTAAAGCTAACTATGAAAAGCGAGTTAACAATGATATGTAAAATAATAATAATAATACTAAAGCAAAATTGAATCAGCTGCAACAAAAAGTTGCAGTTTTAAACAGAAATGGTCTCCATTACGATCCCCACTACTTTTGAGTATAAGAAATGTAGAAACTACGTTACCCACTCTTTACAAAATGCCATTAAATAGACTACAGATAGCTAAATGTCTTTTCTTGTAATCTAGAAATCTGTAGACACAATACGTGACATCGTAACTGTCAGATTCTTACTTTTTTGCACTATATATAAAAAAAGAAATATTGAAAGCAGCCAGTGATTTCGTTTAATAGCATTTTATAAGTGTTAAAAGTCTACTTTCCAAGATTGTTATAATAGTTATTGTTGCGTCATACAGTGAAACCTATGCATAAGAAACCTGTATTCAGCGTAAACGTATTATTGTTCAGTGAAGTCGAGCATGATAAATCTCCTGCACTGAGCGAAAATGATGTGTAACGGAAGTAGAACGTGGTTTATATAATTCCGTTTAACATAGATTCCACTGTATTTACAAAATAAATAAATCAGAAAAATAGATGGGGATCGTAAAACAGGGCCTTAAGTACAAGCTATTAACAGTTAAGTATTTTGAGGTATGCACTTTCAATTTATATATTTTTTTTATTTATTTTGATGAATAATTATGCATAGTTATTATAGCATATGACGTGAGTGTGTAAAAGAAATTAAGATGAATGTATTTTCTTCTTGCTATTTGTTGAAATAACTTTAAAAATAAAAATAACTTCCCCCATAATAGTTCACATATTCCACATATGTCGAAAAAAAGAAATAACTTATTACATTTAAAAAAATGTATACATTGCATTTTTTTCGTGAACACTTAAAACAAAAGCAAAGCATTTAATGAACAAGTTGTGTTTTGCTTGTATTATATAAATTTAATTATCATTTATTTATAAAGGTAAATTTAAGAAACTTAAATAAATGAATAAATAAAATAGTTTTACTTCGAACATATTTTTTTCTGTATTTACTTAAGAAGATAAAGTACCCAGGTCCTTTAGAGTGCGAAGAAAAGTTAAATCTACTGTTTGTATTATTAATATTTTGCTACTGTTGAAATAAGAATATTTTCATATTTTAATAGTATTATGTTCTTCAAATATTCGCATGAAATTTGAATATTTGTGTATATAAAAGATATATTTCAATAATTCAGTAATTTTAACAGAGCCATTGTTGTAAGTGCTTGTATAGTATGGTATAGCTTTATACAAGGGAATATATATATATATATAATATAAAATTAAGCTCAACTGTTGTAGCCAATGGCGTATAGGGTTGTTGGAATTTTCCTCATCCTTTTTTTAGGGGTAAAAACCACATAAGAAAACAGTAAAATCCAAAAACATACTTAAAAACTTGGATTGAAATGATAACCTTAATCTATCTATATATATATGAAAATGGAAGTCACTATGTTTGTTACATCGTATCTCTTGAACCCCCCGATCGTTCTCGATCAAATTTTCAACATAAATGAGATTCGGGCCTGGGATGTTTTTCATCATTTCAATTTGACGGTACAATGTAGTAGGAGAGGGGGAGGGGATATATATAACTTAACTCTTGAACCACACGACCGACCTCGATCAAATTTTCAACATAGGTGAGGTTCAAGCCTGGGATGGTTTTTATCATTTCACTTTGAGGGTGCTACTTACAAGACGGGAAGAAGGAAAGAGGGAAATATTTTAAAATGATTGATATTAGTGTCGAATTCGTAGTTTTTGGAGTCCAATGCCATTTAAATCCAAATTCAACTCTTTATGACTAAAATGAAACGTATTCTTCCGGTGCTAAGGACGGGTATTCTACTAGTATGATTATAATTACTTTATTCAAACGTGTTTCTCAGCATACGTCGTTTTAGAATAAATTTAAAATATTTACTGTTTGTCAAGAAGAGCTCTCCAGAACAGAATGCCATTGAATAAAAATGATTGGAAATCGTGAATAACAAATTTCGTTCGCGTTCGATCAAATTTGCTGTAACGGTGTTCAACTGTAATCTGAAACAACAAGCAATGCAACCACATTCCCTTTATTTTTGTAATACATACTTGCGTATTAGTACAACAAATATGTCTTTCTCCATGTGTCAGTTAATTAAAAATTTTAAAAAACTACACTTAAAAAAATAAATTAACTAGTGATATACTTCTATTCACTACACTACGTTTGAATAATTACATATACAAACGAAAAAGAGTTGTATTAAAAAACAAAAAAAAAAAAAAAAATTCTCTTGTGATGATTGCAAATGTACAAAACAATTTTTCTTCCTCTCTTATTTTAAATATATTTGAATCAAATCCACTATAAATTCCTCGCTTAAAAGGAAAATTACTAAAGATCTACCTCTATTTTCTCAAAACTACGCTTGAAGAAGCACAGAAAAGCGAAAAAGCATTGCACTAAAAAGATTGGGAAAGTGCCAAATTCTTGCTTACCTGGTGAAGTATGTGACGTATAGTACGATTATCGTGTGTGATCAAGATCCTTTAATCCTAATAGTCTACTTTAAGAAAGCAAATTGGCAACAGGAAATGAGATTAAAAAAAAAAAAAAGTTTTCAATATTTCACTTCTTCCAAAATAACGGACTTTTTATTTTTTAAATAACTTACATTTAATAAAGCGGCTTTTTGGCTTTTTTTTTCATCTCTGGCTCCTAACCTTGAGGTACTATTTCAGTATTTGCCTGGTGGGTTTTGAAGGAAATTAAAGGGATCTTCAGTCTCAACGTCTGCCCCAGGGATTTGAATTTTGAGTGTAATACGAGATTTTATCCTTATATGATATTGAATTTACCACCTCTTTGTTAGTCTACATTTCTTTCTTTCTTTCTTTCTTCAGAAATCAAAATACAAGTGGCTGCTATTGCTGCTAAGATGTCACACGATGGGGCTTTAAGGATTTCCTTAGTGTGACAAGATAATTCCGTAGTTTTATTTGTGCAATAGAACATGAATGCTTAAACGGCTAAAGCCATACTAAAGTAGGAGTACGGCTTTAAATATTTGTACCACATGATACTTAACAAAGACCACTGGGATGTTTTTTAAGAAACTGGGTTTCTCATGACCATGACGACTTGTGGCGAAATTTTATTCGTGAGGGGTCTGAGAAAAAGATTCATACTATTAGGCACTTAGAATATGACTTCAGTTGGGTATACTGCCATCATTATTGTGAATTTTCAGGAGGAGATATACTCCATATTTCCATAAACCCTAAATAAACAAGATAAAATGAACGAGATTGCTGGATATATGCCGTATGTGACTAATAGTACGTTTTATACAGATTTTCGAGATACAAGTACTTAAAAATATTTTATTCAGTTTTGTTGGAAACGTTACATATTGTCCCTTTTCAAAACATAGTAGCCGTGTTTCACACCACTACCAAAAAGACAGTCCAATTCTTGTTAGGATGATGGTTAATGGATGTTGCCAGATATCTGCTGTGATTAGGTAGAAGAAGAAGAAAGGAAAACAAGTAAGAAACAAAGGTCGTAAACAAGGATTTCTACAAGCAACTGCCACGCTTCAGGATTTGCCAGGAAACCCCTTCCTCTCCCAAATTATCCAAGGAACAGTTTGCAACTCTGTAAAAAACTTGTTTCGAAAAACTTGCTGAAAGCAAATATGTGATGATATTAACGAGTGCACGCGCATCGTACCCAGAATTCACTGCGCTACATCAACTGTGACAGGGGCCGCGGTGGCTCAGTGGTAGAGCGTTCACCTCTGGTGCTTGGGGTCCCGGGTTCGATCCCAGCCCCCGCCAAGTGAACTTTGTGGTGGACAAACACCGTGTGCGTGGGTTTTCTCGGGGTTCTCCCGTTTCCTCCCACTTTCTTCATTCCACCATTTCATTCATTACTCATCATCACCGTCTCCTTTAGCCTAACCGGCATAACCGTGGGACGTAAAACTCAAAGATTTCATTTCATTTTTTTCAACTGTGACAAAACAAGCGGGAAGTGAGAATTGAGAAAAACCAATGCACCAGCGGACTCCAGAATAAACTCACTGGTCTCTTATCAGATATTTTTATTGACCCAGGCAGCCTGACGTTATTTTGTGAATGTGTGTGAGAGATATGATCGTTGAGTAAGTAGATAAATTGCGATATCCTTTTTCTGTGCGTTTATCGTTCGTAAGTTTCTTATCTTTGGCAAGTAGCTAAAGATGTTTAATGCTTGCCACTAAGAAAAGACGGATCCACATTATAAAAATTTTGATGTTTCATAGAATTAGGTTTCACTTTATAAATTTGCAGCAAACATTACCTGATACATTTGCAGCAAACATGATCTTGCGATCGTGAAAACACTTTCTGCAATGTTGCTGCAAACTTTTTAATATTTTCACCAAATTTATCAGCTCATTTTCGGTGATTTTGTCAAAGAAAATTTGCACAAAATATATGCAGCAAAGTCCTGGCAAACTTTCTTGCTGTGCAGTCGCAAACATTTCGTTTGTATTGGCAGATGTTTTCATTTTCTGTTACAACTTTGCTGCAAACTCAGCCAGCGTCAACTTCGTTATTTGCATTAAACTTTCGACAAATTTTCTCATTTGAAAAGGCATGTTTTTTGCAAACTTTTTAGTTTGCCTTTGCAAATTTTTAAACATTTTTAAAAAATTTTCTGTGCCATCTGGGTTGTCTTCACAGCTTTCACCACACACATCACATTCCCAATCATCAGGCATTACCTGTTCCTTTGTGATAGGAAGATTGTGAAGTCGAAGGTTGATCAGCAGAGTTACTATTTTGCACGTTAGTAGGGTTAGAGACCGAGAGCTTTCTTGGTCTAACAACTTGCATTCTGTCAGCAGTAGTAGGACTAAGTTCATTCAGGCATTTTGCGGATGAATATCTGCTTTCATCTTTTGGCAGGAACTCTCAGAGTTACTCCGTATCTTTTCTTGAACTCACCCCACCACCATTTACTTGGGCATTCACTTTCACTGTTACTGAAAATTTCTCTCTCCCTGCTGTTTTAGCAATCTTGTACGCAAGACTCCTAATTTGCTTTACCGTAAGTCCAAAACCAGCTTCCTTCATATCGGTAATGTAGTGACAAACTTTTAATTCCTCTTTAAGTGTCAATGCAAAAGGTCTTCCCATTTTCGGTACTGCAGCATATGTTTCATTTCCAATATCGGCTACGCCTTGTCTCTTGAGAAAATCGTTTAGGATACTTCACAGAATTTTCATCTCTTTTGAGGCTCTATACACACAATAAGTTTAATTGTTCACCATTCTTGCTGCCCTCACAAGGTCTTTCGGCTCATATGCTCGGTATCTTTCTTTCTTGGGTGGCATCTGAAAGAGACAAAATAGGCCTAGCTATTCAGTATGAATAAAGGTAAACAAAACATTGACAACATGGGATCGTTTATTTTTACTACGAGCGAAAAGGTCAAGATAAGCAGGACGTTAGGTTATAGACATATTGGAAGGAAAATGGACCACAGTCAAGGTTAGTTGATAGGGGTATAGCCGTATATAAGCTTTAGGCAACTAATTATCGTTGATGGAGTTTTCAATTGCGTGCGGAGTTAATTTCATATGTGAATACTGTGGATAAGGTACTTTTATTTTCATGAAGCACAGGCAATTTCGTTACAGTAAGGTAATTTCGTGATAGCCTCTACACAAGAATCAGACTGATAGTTAGACGATAACAGACGTAACAGAATCTTCCGCACAACGTAAACATTTCTCCTTCCTCTGTCTTGCTTTCCCCTTTCAAATCTATTTTTTGCACGTGACCCAGCAGCGCCGGCCTACACATGAAGCTGTACCCATGCTCGATCTTGTGGCAAGAAGTGGAATTCTCACTGAGATAGGGTTCTTTTCTACAGTTATTGTCCGTTCACTCTAGGATGGAAAATTGTTTACAAACAACAATTGTAGTGCGAGCGTCAAAACTTTGCTTCTCACCCCTACATGGTTAATTCATGGTTGCCAGGGACATGAATCGCCGAACCGAATGTACCTACTTCTGCACAGTCATAGAACAATTATTATTACTACATAAATTGCTGCTTTTTGGGATGACCGAGATATTAACGTTATGACAAATCGAGTTAGTTATTATGTAATGCAATTTTACATATAATGCACACTCAATTTTGTACAAGTGTCTTGTTCGAAAGTGTGCGAAAACCTTGTACGCCTGGCAATATTGGAAGCATGCAGTTTGTATTGTAAACAATAAACAGAGATCGCGAAGACCGTTAGGTTCGCTGGACAGTGTTGTTTTCATGATAAGGCGACAGAAACATCTTGTACTGATTGTAAACAGAGGCTGGGAATTTCGATGCGAGTATAGGTGGAAATATTCTCGCCACATTATTGCCTGTTGGTGAAGGTTTGCAATGTTGATAATTGAATAATACTAATATTAATACTAATTGAACGAGCTTTGAGAAGGATTAGTATGATGCAATAATTATAAATACTAACAACCATAGACTTAAAGTATTAGGAAATAAAGCATGCTGCTGTAAGAAGAATATAATACACATTGAATTACGTGTTCAAAGTACAGTATAAAGCGAATTTTAACATGTAAATATTTTAAAGCAGTACGCATTTACCCTGTTTGGGTGCCCTTACCAGACAATGTCCAACACACACACACACACACAAAAAGGCATTAAAATAGGTAGATCGAGCGTGGGCATGAACCCAGCTCTGGCTGGTATTCCTTATTAAGCTTTTCCTCAGTCCCACGAGATGAATACCTAGACGATAACTTCTGTAAGGCAGGAGCGGATTCAGGACGGACTTCTGGGGGGGGGGGGTAGTACTGCTACATAGAGCTACTTTTAAGAGCTCCAAACTCTGGGATGGGTTTTATTTACATATATAAAATAAGAAAGTTTTCTCTCCGGGGGGCCCCGATCGTCCCCTGGATCCGCCACTGTTGTAAGTAGGGATGCGCACGAGACGAGTCGAGACAGGATTTTCCTGACAAAATTCGAGTCGAGACACGGCTCTTCCAATAGATAAATACACATTTTTCGAGTCGAGACATCACTTTTACAGCACATTTTCGAGACGAGATAGCCATAAATCTTGTCTCGTGCGCATCCCTAGCTGTAAGGCAGAATTGGGCCAAACACTGAGGCCCCAGAATTGGCGGGAAATATATTACGCCAGAATTTTGCCAAAACTTCCACAATGTTATGGTGGTGGGTTCCGATATCCCTTTTTCGTTTATATGTATTTAAATTCATTATGAAGTAAATGTAGAAGTGTTTCTTTCATTCTCTTTCTTTCTTTCTTCTCATCTTTCTCATCCTCGCTCTCTTTTCCCCACCTTCTTAAAATCTGAATACTATCCTCCTGTAAGATTGTTTCTCTCCACGACCCAAGGTTTAACCCTTAAGAGATCCGGGGTTTTGGGGCTATTTTTTAGACTTTCAGTCAAGCAGCTACTGCCTCGTCACTATTTATCCTAGGATCATGGTTCATACCTCATTCTCTACAGAATGGAGCTGGCTTTCAAATGATACCACTTGCATGCTCATACCATATACCAGGAGCGGAAAAAATGATGTTAAAAGGAAAATTTCGGAGGGAAAATTTTTTCTCGCACTTTGGGCCCCCCCTGGAGCGACCCTGTGTGAACGTAGCCATCTAAAAAAATCTGATAAATAGTACCTGGTATACTGAATGTGTGTGCCAAATTTCAAGTTTCTATCTTGAATACCATGGGCGGGAGGAATTTTATCAGGAATTCCCACCATGCCCCAAATTACCGTAAAACACCATGATCTCAGGTAAAAAAATTCCTGAGACAACCCTAATTACCCTAGGGCCACGTTTCGCCCATCATTCTCTTCAGAATAGAACTGCCTTTCAGGCGGTACCATTCACTTGTCCCCATTATTTATCTAAGGCGGGAAAATCCCGTGAAAGGGATTTTTTGGTAAAAATTTCCCTTTTTCAACGTTTAGCCCCTCTGTACCCCCCTGTTTTAACGCAGAAATCTGGTAAATACTACTCGGTGGACTGAATGTTTCTGCACAATTTCAATCTTCTACGTGCAAAAATAAACCAGCCAAAAATACTTTACATACCCCCTCCAAAAAAGTATTACACGAAAATATAAATTTTAGACTTATGACGTCATCACCTCCTATGTCTCGACACAGGAAGGTGTGAAACCATCCTTAATGTCTTCTGCAATGCCTCTGGACTTGAAAAAAAAAAAAAAAACATGTTTGTGATCATGGCTATCGCTCGAGCCAAATTATTAACTAAATAAACCTTAGAGAGCTATGGGGACAAGAGTGAGTACAACATTAAAACACTTTCAGAAAGGTTTAGTGGAGTGTGTGTATGTCAGACAATATATATGTGCATAGCTATTGTCGGTAGATTTATTAAATTAATAAATCTCTTATTTATTACAGATGTCACACACACACACACACACACACACACACATATATATATATATATATATATATATATATATATATATATATATATATATATATATATATATATATATATATATATATATGGGGGGTAAGGCATTTATTGTCTCATTTTGAAATTTGAACCTTCAGACTATGTCCTTTGGCCTAATTTTATCCCCCCCAATAAAGATTATCTAATTCGCACACTGTATACAACCATATTTCTCGGACCTTTTCCGGCCTAACTTTATAAATATACTGTGCAACGATATATTTACGCTGTTCTTCCTGGAGAACTTTTAAAGCACAACTGCAAAATTAAACCTCTAATTGCTGCAAATAAAAATACAATTTTGCGATAATAATTACGTTTCTGTAATTTGGGCTTATTTCGGGCTCATTTGACTATCACACGAGCTTGGGCCTAAATGCTAAAACATATTTCGGACTCGGGTCGGGCCTGACATTCCATATTACTGCTTACATTTCTCATAGCTTTTGCTTTCCAGTGTAATGAGGCCATGATTTCAAAACGAGTTAAAACGAGCTGAATGAGCGAGCCATTTACTATCAAACTGACTTGACTTGAAACTCGACGTCAAAAACAGTGACTCGGCTCTGAACTCGACTCGAGAAAATTACCTTTGACTCGACTCGAAACTCGACTTGGATTCGAGTTGAGTTTTAGCTCGAGTCGTGCCCATCCCTATGCGTTAGAAAAAGTGGCTGCTTATTATTATTCTGATAAACTAATTATATAATAAAGACAATGTTGTTATATAAAAGTAAAAATACAGAATATAGAGAAGCATTACACTAGAACTGATAAAATGAGAACACATGAACTGGTGATGAATCAAAATTTGCCAGTAACTCTAAAATCGATACATGATTTTTAAAGCTAGTTTCAAAGTCTACCAATCAACGGGACTCTAGGATACGCAAACTGAGCTGAAGGAACTCCAATATTACATACCATCAACAAACTATTTTCTAGTGATAAAGTAGGCCTGCTAATCAGAACACAGTTTATTCATATTAACCCCTTACTATACTGTATATCGTTAATTATGGCACCCTAGCTGTTGTTAAATTTTTTTGCGCTGGGGCACTTCAGACACTACTTTTAAATTCTGGTCCCATCATCCTCATCTTTTAAGAAAAAAGTGTTCTTTCAAAGGCTCGAATGGTAAAATGTTTTCGTTCTCCATTTTTATAAAAACAACAGCAATCAAAGTAAAATAGACTACCGGTACCATTGCACTCGTAGTTCACTCACTGAATGTATTTATTTGAAGCTATCAAAATCTATGACAAAATCTTCCAGCTGCTTCCAATCAGTACACGTGATTTTCCTGAGGTTGTCCTCATCTTCCAAAAACAGCAAGTGGCATACAATCTTATCTGATTCTCTGTGTGTCGGTGACTGTCGGTCACTGATATACTTAGTTCATGCTCCATTAATCCATTCTGAGAAATTCACTTACAGGAAAGAAACATTTGATTCCGAAAAACATATACATATATTTGTAGTTACTCATCCGAAATGTAACGCGAAAAAGTAATGCAAACTAGGTACGTTACTTAAAAATTGGTAACGCGTTACCGTTACTGTTACTTTGGAAAAAATGTAACGCGTTACTAGGAAACGTTACTTCCGTTACTTTACTTCCCAAGACTGACGGTGATGAATGAAATGGTGTAATGAAGAAAGTGAAAGGAAACGGGAGAACCTCAAGAAAACCTCGCACACAGTGTTTGTCCATCACAAAGTCCACTTGGAGCGAGCAGAGATAGAACCAGGGTCCCCGCGCACCAGAGGCAAACGCTGTACCACCGAGCCACTGCGTATATTTCAATAGAATTAGCTTATACAAACTCATTAAAACATGAATTAATAAGCGATCGAGTGCTGTCTGATGTCAAAGGAGCAAAAACATAAATCCACTAAAATAGCTAACCGTCAAAGTCAGAAGATACGAAATGGAACATTCAGATATAATTTAAATTTTGGGAATAAACTAAAACAATGTTAAAATATCTTTGAACAGAAACTATGATTACGGAATAGAAGCAGTAATAGTATTTGGGACCGTTTGTATTGGATGTAGATCTATTCTGTTTATAAATATAATAGATCTTATTGTTATAATATAGTCATCTGGCAACCCTCAGCTTATGAGTCGATTTTGTATAAATCTTCACGATTATGATATAAGATAAATCAGAGAGAAGAATACCATGGCAAACAACACCAAAATCGAGTCATGGCAAACGACACGTAATCGTTAACACAGACTGAAAATATAATAGGTCTATTATAGTAATACAGTTTCAGGTTTTATTTTTCCATTTTTTTAATAGGACGATTCATGAGAAGTTGTATAAACTCCGTCAAAGCCATATTGACCCGCCAATTTATTAACGGGTATGTTTTTAATGTGAGTGATTCTTGGTACAGGCACAAAGTCTCAGCAGTCACCTCTTAACACCAATCAATCAATATCCACCAAAGTCTTATAGGAAAACCAGAAAAAGTAGGAGTTTGACCTTGAACTTCTTCTTCTTCTTCTGTTTTCGGCATTATTATTTAGCATTCACCTTCACAAACTTCAGTATATCCCTATGAAAAAAAAGTGAAAAGTTTTTTTTTTTTGGGGGGGGGGAAATTTTAACCTGGAATATTTCACAAATCGGACTTGCTTACGTGGTAACAGCTGATGGAATTTTTCTCGAATGTTTATTTTGGGTCATTTTAATTTAAAAGTAACTTGGTTTTCAGGTCAAAGATCACTTCTTACATTGCATAACTGGAAACCCATATATTAGCAATAAACAGCAGAGGGCAACGTTCGCTCCGCTGCTATTCTTAAAAACATGTCACAATGTTTAAATAAAGGTATTTTCCTATTTGCTCATTAATGGGGTCACTTGAGGTTAAACAGCAGATTGTTTCGTAGAGGTCAAATATCTCGAAGCTTCGTGTATGTTAGTAGTAGGAACTCATGATGATAAAAGAACAATTTTCCTTAAGCTCAAACTTGAGCTAATTTATTATTGTTATTTGGAAAGGGAAACGCTTTTCTACTTGTTGATACCTGCAGTCAACTAATCAACAGGTGTCTTTTCCAGCCAGTTATCGACTCATGGAGTAGTTAGATTTTATATATTAAGCCACTGGACAAAATGCTTCTAAGAGTATTGGACAAATAAAATTACCTCGAAGAAAATGTACATGTGCTGTCCAGCAGGGTGCGAAATCATTTGAAAATGGGGGGGGGGAAGAAGTTCACCGATCCACACTAATGCTTCGTGGAGCCTCCAAAAACTTGAAATTTTAATGGATTATTATTATTATTATTATTATTATTATTATTATTATTATTATTATTACTACTACTACTACTACTACTACTACTACTACTACTACTACTACTACTACTACTACTACTAATAATAATAATAATAATAATAATAATAATAATAATAATAATAATAATAATAGTTAATGTCCAAACTAGTTGACATTATTATTTAAAAATACTTTAATGTTATTTATTCATTTAACCGAAATTGATAACATATCTACTGCATTTAATATACACTTCGGTGCGTATGGTCCAGGGTTAGAGTCCCGTGGGACCACAGTAATCTTGTGTTTACACATCATATTGAAGACTGCATTCACGAAAATGCGGTAGAGATCTATAAGTCAGAAATAATAGTCCCTGAGAATCGATGTCCTAACCAAGCATTAGAACTACTAACTTGAAGCGCTTCACCTGGCCAGCCATAGATCCCCATGAACAGTAGAGTCAGAGCATAGTTTTTATTATTTATGAATTTTCCGTTTCTTCGCTAAGTATTTAGTATTTCAGTATGGTCGCTCAGATATCCGGTTACTTATTTAAGTCTAAATAATACTATGTATTTATATTGTATTATTAGCAAGAATATATTTTTATAAATAATAGATATGATTTCAATACAAATACTTGATAGACAACAAAAAGCCGTGCTGCCTCAGTGGTAGAGCGTTCACCTCTGGTGCTTGGGGTCCCGGGTTCGATCCCAGCCCCCGCCAAGTGAACTTTGTGGTGGACAAACACCGTGCTCGTGGGTTTTCTCGGGGTACTCCCGTTTCCTCCCACTTTCTTCATTCCACCATTTCACTCATCTCTCATTATCACCGTCTCCTTTAGCCTAACCGGCATAACCGTGGGACGTAAAACCCAAAGATTTCATTTCATTTCATTTCATTTACGCTAGCAGGCATAATCGTGGGACGTTAAACTAAATCAAACCAAGCCATTCTAACACTGTAGTATCAGGATTTAATCCAAACAATTGAGCTTCTTTATATACATCTACGTTACCGTATAAACCACTCATGTTATTACGATCTTTATTTTCAAACACTGAAAAGCACTTTAGGACATCATTAGAAGGAAACCTTTCCACTTCTTCTACTAAACCCTGGATTACCTGCCCCCTTATTTGATCAAACTCACTATCATCACTCCCTGTATCAGACGCTTGTCTGCAGTGCACTAATACAAAGACTTTGGTAGACATCATCTTTCGTACGCATTTCTCTCAGAGCTTGGAATAAAAGATTCAATTCTTGCTCTATTTCATTGTACGAAACAGGTTCCTTTAGCATCGTTTTACTAATATCAGACAGAATGGACGCAATATCCAGAAGAAAACCGAGCAATAGAATGTTCTTTTTCTCCAACAGATTTTTTTTTTTTTTTTTTTTTTTGTAAATACCACTCAGTTTAAAACTATCTCTGTTGAAATGGTCAGTATTTTCATACTCCAAAAGTAGGAATTGCATTATACAAGAAAAATATATAAAGACTGCAAATAATACATGCTCCTCATTTGAAATACAACGTATGTGAAACAATCTTTTGATTTTTAGCAGTCCTGCGGCATCTGTGACTGTCACGATACTTTTAAGTTTTGCAGCTGTATGAAGTTCGCCTAACAAATATTTAAAGTTGTGAACAGCATTCATAACATCAAAAACTCTTTCAGATACAAAATCCATTCGATGTGCCATGTAGTGTACGCTAATTAGGCACTGGTCGACATTTCTTCTAATTTGGGCAGCAACACCTTGTTTCTCCCAGTAAACATTACATCCCCGTCCGAACCAAATCCAACAAGCTTTTCTTAAGATTAAAATATGCCATCTTCGGAAAACGCTTGAATAATTTTCTCTTCAAGGAATTTTGCATCGGCATTTTCTACAGGCACTAATTTATAAAAACAACAACAATGGTTATTTTCTTCCTCCACATATGTTACAACTTATCCGCAAACCTGTTTGTAGATTCGTCAACTGTTTAAGAAATTTTACCAATTTTGCACGCAACTGCTACGCTAGAGAATAAAGGTCTCCATCTCGTCACAACGAAACAGCCGACAAAGTTAAACACCTGATACCTTTACAACTAAACTACGTTTTTGAAAAACAGGCATGCATTCAAATTTATTGCTTGTTTGAAAATTTTCATTATAGACCTACTTATATTTTCATATTAAGGTGTCCCCCCTTACATATTTTGGTGGGGGGAAACGCAAGTATAAAATTTTTGCTGGTGGGGAAATCCCTCCCGTCCCCCCGGCATTTCGCACCCTGTTGTCCAGTAAATATAATAATAACAAGAACTTAAAATTGAAAACGTGAGTGCTGAGCTTCCTTATGGCTACGCGGTTAGCGTACGCAAGGGCGCTGATCCTGGGGTACGCCCCCCCCCCCCAAAAAGCTCATGTGGGCCCCGGCATTATATTTATGAATATACAATATTTGGCATAATTTGAATGCAATTTGTCTTTAAATCCTTATATATGCCTTCTGCATCTGAATGGGTCCCCCCAAATTTACAGAGAAATCGGCGTCCTTGAGAGTACGCGCCTTTGGCGGGGAAGGTCCGGGTCCGGTTCCCTGCTGAAGCCCATGTGGTTCGGATTCCACGTTAAGCTGTAGTCCGTGTCTCATACAGCCTCACTGCTGAAAGGGACGCTAAACTCAAAAAGCAAATCAAAACGTGATTGTTTCATTGTTATTTGAAAATGAACATAATCTTACTGATGGTAGTGAGAGATGTCACCTCATGTCAACTGTAAAAAATGCCATTAAACTTTCAACTTGCTTACAGCACTTCTCAGTATTTTTCTGTAATAAGTAATTGGATTGGATTGTGTTTTAGCGTCCTTTTCAGCACCGAGGCTATATAAGACATGAACCTGTGGGATTCAAACCACATGAGCTCGTAACAAGTAATGAATACAAAATATTTTAAAAAGCTCTACTTTTTAAATTCTTGTGATCTACATACATTTTTAAAAAAATCATAACTAAAAAGTTATCTAATTTTATGATTTGAAAAAGCCAATAAACTCAGATCAAGTTCTTCCAACTTCTAGAAAATATTAGGTATATTATTTTAAAATGTAACACTAAGGCATTAAATGTAACAGAGAATCTACGTCATTTCAACCACGTATGCCAGTCCGACATCTGGCATTCACAAGGTCAAAATGACCCAAGATTTACTACGCCTTCGGTATAAGCGGTTCCGGGTTCGATTTCCGACGGGGACACTTGGTCGAAAAAGTAGGACTTTTTTCAAGCAGCCATCTTGAATGAGGTTTTCCTGGATTTTCCTCATTCACACCATGCAAATGCCTGGATGGTACCTAACATAATGGTCCCAGACCATTTCCTTCCTTCCCCATTCCTTTCTTCCTCTCCAAGTCCCTGGGCAGTGTGATCTCCGAGCGACGTCATCCCTCATACGTGACGCCGAAAGCACAGAAATATTATTCCTACTCCTACAAGGGTTATCTTTCAAAATTAACTTCCCCTTAACACTCAATCCTACTCTTGTTCCGGAATGGCAGGCTCAGGGGCGTCATTTAGGAGGGGGCAGGGAGGAGCATTCACCCCACGAGTTTGAGATTTATATAGATTTTATCAATAGAATAGTAATAAGTCAGTGAAAAACGCGAAATTTTACCTATATCAAGGGCCCTAAGTCAAATCTGAAATGACGCTACTGGGCAGGCTGTAAACTTAAGTTAAATCCGAGTGTCGTTCGGGAACGGCACGGCTTTCCAACCAAAAACGAATTTTGTGTGTTTTTATTATTATTATTATTAGACCCTATTATTTGAGAAAGTAATTTTTTGAGTGCTTTATGGATTATCTACTGGCAAACTTGATCCAAGAATGCCTTTCAGTCATTGTAGAAAGAGAACTAAAGAAGGTGTATCATTATCATTCATAACACTCAAGCATTGTTACTTTGCAAAGAAATAAAGTTATTGTTTGTAATGATTATTTACGTATGTCTTGTACGGAAACCGGCATCTTCTAGTAGACTGATACTTTTACTTTCATTTCTGAAAATTTCAACGGTTTAGAGTAAAAACTTAGGAAGATATGATATTTTAAAAATAACCCTTATTTTCTCCAGGACACAGGGCTTTGTCAATATAAATATCCTATGTATTAAAAGTGTTAAGTTTTGGACATGAGTATATTAATATAGAGTTTGTTACTCTGTTTTAAACTCGTCTTTCTATGATCTTGCCCTATGAAATAATGGAATTCCTGCTCCTACTCAATTCCAATATGAAAAATTCGACCTGTTTCAAAGGCAATTTAGCGGTACAGTATTTCTTACACGAACAAGAACAAGATAACTTTAACCACACCTCTTCGTCTTTTAATAATATTAATACATTAGAATTCGAATTAAAGCAGGTTTCTACACCTTGTAGAAAAATAATGTTCGTTTGTTGAGAACTCATGTTTGTTTTCAATTAGTTTCTCAACATGCAACTCTGAGTAATTAAAATGGTTGAAAAGAGAATAAAATATATTGAATCCCAACTCATGTTTGTGTTCATTCCCCTTCCCTCTAAAACACTCGGTATACCAAGTGATTGAAGATAGTATTAATCTCTTTTCCGTCTAAGGGCAATCGTTTCACCATCTTACGTATAACTTAACATCACAATGACTTTTAAGTAAAGATAATTTCACTACTTTTGCCAATATTTGAGACGAGATCGAGACTTTTTGAGACTAAGCTTGATCGAGTCGAAATACTGTCTTGTCTCGAAATTTTGAGACAATACTAAGCCTAGTCTCGAAACTCTTGGTTTCGAAACCAGTTTTTTTTACCTTTTTTCCCCGA
Source organism: Thermobia domestica (assembly GCF_964235325.1). Taxonomy (NCBI): domain Eukaryota; kingdom Metazoa; phylum Arthropoda; class Insecta; order Zygentoma; family Lepismatidae; genus Thermobia; species Thermobia domestica. The sequence continues at coordinate 79,450,275 of NC_137456.1, forward strand.
GGTTGAAAAAAAAACGGAAAATTTGGGAAAATTGAAATTTTCGAATATTTTACTACATTGTGGTTTTAAAATGAATAATATTTTATATTTACTAGTTTACAGATAAGATTATTGAGAACTCATGTTTCTTGTATTAGAATAGGGAACACTTGTGCTAAATGAACACCACTCCTTTAAAGCTAGCAACGTGATAGAATTGAGTTATGGCTACAAAAGATAAGCAATTTTATGACGTTCCCGTTTTATGGCAGAGAAGTGTTAAAATAACGGAGTCAGAATCATTCTAGTTCATATGTTAAAATCAAATATATATTTTATGGAGATACGTATCTTGTTTGTGCTGTGTAAAATTTCCGGAAATTTTGAACCCATTCGAAAAAGAATTTTGTTCGGAAATATTGGCAAAAACCGGAACATAAAATTTTAAAACTATTTCTTCGTTTGATGCTAATCTTATTTGCTGTAACGTGTCTGCAGCATATACAGTATCTATACAATGTATTTCGATAACAGGAAAAATAGTAAAAGTAACATGTTTCAATTTAACTTCTTACTTTCCTGATTTCTGGTAAAATTCCTCTGTATTATTTGTGTATTTTTCGAACAACTCAAAAAGAGATATCTTATTTACACATAGACGCATACATTGCACAAGTGAGTAAATTTGAGCAGCGAGAAATATATTATAGAATTTAACATGTGAAACTTCCGTTCGTTATTATTAAAGACTAGTAGAATACCCGATCTTCGCACGAGGAGAATACGTTTCATCCTAGACATAAAAGCCACCAAAACTGTCACCAATGAACTTAGGGACCCCAAAAACTATGAATTTGACACTAATATCGGTCATTTTCAATTACTTTTACATATCACCCTCCCCTTTAGGAGTACTAATGAGGGCGGAATTTTGATTTAAACGGCATCGGAAGTGTCAGTGTTCATCTTAGCGACCCCGAAAACTATGAATTCGACACTAATGTCGGATATTTTTGATTAATTTTATACATCTACCCCTTCTCCCTCCCCCAAATTACGGCGCTGAATTTGGATTTAAACTGCATCGGAAATGTTACTGTTTATCACAGCGACCCCAAAACCTATGGATTTGACACTACTATCGATCATTTTTGATTATATATATATATATATATATATATTTATATATATATATATATATATATATATATATATATATATATATATATATATATATATATATATATATATATATATATATATATTCCCCCAGGTTGCAGTGTTGAATTTGGACTTAAGCGCCGTCGGAAGTATCACTTCATCTCAGCAACCCCGAAAACTATATGGATTCGACATTAATAACGGTCATTTTCGATACATCTCCTTCCTTCCTCCAAGTTGCACCTCAAAATGAAATGATAAAAAAAAAAAAAAAAATCTTAGGATCGAACTACATCTATATTGAAAATTTTATCGTCTGGGGGTCTGGGGGTTCAAGAGTTCTTCAGTTACAAATAGTCATATTATATACTTTGTCACACTAAAGAACAGGTATTTGTTTACATACAAAATTTGTACATAAAGTTTATATAAAAATCTATATTAGAATATTAAATAATAGTAATTATATGTTTTAGTGCATAAGTATTAGTGAAATTTCAATACTACTCTCTCTTTTAAGAACTAATTTGGTTATGGTTAAAATTAACAGAATTTCACCAGATCAAAGAGCATATTAAGAACTCACTCTCATTCAAGAGCCCTATTTGTTCAACAGAAACTTCATGATAGAAGATGTGTATGCAACTGTAAAAGTTATTTAATTAATGCACAGCCACGAATAAACGACTAAAAACCGCATAAAGGAAATGAGTGCAGACTATTAATTTTCAAGAAAAACTACAACTGTAAGTTTCGAATGCTTCTTTTTTTTTTTTAAAAAAAAAAATAATGGCAATATTGAAAATTTTCAACTTATATTTTTACGCGTTCGACAAACAAAAAAGTTCCATTACTAGTAAAATTAACCTAATACAAAGATTTTTGTTATTTTCCCAATTTTTCCATATATTCCGGAAAGAAAGAAAGAAAAAAACGGTTTTTTACCAACAGGTTCAAAATTTCGGAAATTTTACAACACTACTTGAAATTCCTTGCACTGTCATCCTTCATAAAATTTCCACCAGAAAAAGGCTCAAATCTCAATTTTCTTTATCTATTTTAAAGATATTTATCAGGAGTCTCATACGAAGCAACTATTATGTTGGGTACGACATACACTCTTAGAAATAGTTCCGAAGAATTATACAGGTGAATCAAGGGCGGATCCATGACGGACTTCTGGAGGGGATGTTGTAGACTAATACTGCTACTTAGAGCTACTTTTAAGAGCTCCAAATTCTGATGGGTTTTATTTACATATAAAATAATAAAGTTTTCTCTTCTGGGGAGGGGGCGATTGCCCCGATCGCCCACCCCCTGGATCCTCCCCTGAGGTGAACATTTTAAAAC